>NW_022631017.1:16688921-17046022 GCF_010015895.1 Lontra canadensis
CTCGGTGTTCTTGAGCTTCCTGGATTTATGGTTAGGTGTTTGTCATTAATTTTGGAAAATTTTCACTATTATTATTTTCATTCTTATTATTCCTATTCCCTTACTTCTTCTGTTGTATTCTAGTTTTATATATACATATATATAGAGAGAGAGAGAAGAGAGAGAGAGAATGAGAGAGAAAATCATTTGAAATTGTCATACTGTTCTTTGATGTTCTTGTATATTTTTTAAATTCCTTTTCTCTTTGCATTTCAGTTTAGGAAGTTTTTTATTGACTTATCTTTAATCTCACTGATTATTTCCTCAACCATACCCAGGTATATCAATGGGTCCAGAAAAGGCATTCTTTATTTCTGTTACAATGTTTTGATTTTTATAACTTTTTTTTTATTTCTTTCTGAGAGTTTCCATCTCTCTGCTTATATTATCAAGCTGTTCTAATATGCTCTTTACTTTTTGTATTAAAGCTTTTTCACAAATTAACTATAGTTATTTTAAATTCTCTAATAATCCCAAATTTTATCCCATGCCTGGGTCTAGAGCTGGTGCTTGCTTTGTTTCTTCAGACAATTTTTTTCTTGCCTTTTAGCATGCCTTATAATTTTTTTGAAATCTATAATGTATTGGACAAAAAGAGTTGAAGTAAATACTCTCTTAGTTTGAGGTTTTTATCTGCTAGAAGTTGGGTTGGGCTGTGTTTAATATTTGCAGAAGCTGTAGAAGCCAGAGGCTTTACATTCCTCTAGTGTCCGTGAATTTTGTCTGTCTTGTTGACTTTCAGCTTTCTTAAGAACTCCTCCACAGATAGAATCTGCCTTCTGCAGCTCTTTAACCCATAATCCCCTGCTATTATACTGGAGCCTTGTCAGTGTGATGGTAAATTACAAACAGGGAAAGAATTCTTCAATCTTATGAATAAATCTCGGTCTTTGAATAGGTATGAGTTTCTGGGCTATGACCTTCAGAAATGTTTTTTCACCTCTTTTCTTTATATTATATAAGAAGACTAGAGAATGCAGGAGTTGAGGAAATGTCTATTCCACCAGTTGGATACGGTTCTGGTAGTCTTTTCCTCTGAAAGTAAGACTTTGTTATAGAGAACACTGTGGAGCTCTGTACCTGTTTCAAATGGCCCCTGCCAGAGCCACAGGGGGATTTAATAGCTTTTCACAAAAGAAACTGGTGGGATTTCTGGAAGTAAAACCCATGAATGTATATGTGGTCCCCCAAGATTGTGCCCCTAAGGAGTTTCTTTCTCTCATGCTAGCCCACACCATGCTTCCAGTAACTCATTAAAATCGACATTTAAGTGTTCCTAGCAGTTTATGGCTCCAGAAGCTTCCACCCCAGGTAAACATATCTTAGCTATGATTTTCTGGATTTTTCTGTCTTGCCAGATTTGGGAGTGGAGTTTGTCTTTCAACTTCAGTTCTGTGATGGGGCCAAGAAAATTCAATGATTTTCAGTTTGTTCATTTTTGTCTCATTATAAGGATATTATAAGAACATCTTCCAAATTTTAAACACATCAGAGCTGAAAGTTCAGGTCTTTTCCTTTTCTTTATCCTTTACAACCAATAAATAAAAGATTTCTGGTTTTCTCTTCTGTCTCTTCGGTTTGTCCTTCCTTTTTGTACCCACTGCTATTGCTCTCCTTCAGGCTTCTTTGTCTCCAACCTATATTATTTCAGAAACTCTGTAAACGGTCCATAAGCCCTTAAATCCCTCAAATTATGGTGAACATACATCCTAGTTTCCCAGGGATAGTTCCAGTGTATGCCTATTTTCTGAGTTGGATGATCATAGTGATCCTTTTTCAGTGTGCCTGTTGGGCAACAATTACGTGGTCACCCTATCTTGAATCAATCTTGCCTTGGATCCACCTCTGTCCTCAAGTGACTTTTTTTAGATTTAAATAGAATCATGTCCCTCTTCTGTATAAAACTCTTTAAGGTTTTTTTTTTTTTTTTTTTTTTCTTCTCAATCTATAAGGTGACATTTCAATGCCTTATTATACAAGGACATCCAAGGTCCTCCATGACTTCACTGCTGCCATTTTGGGATAGTTTTTAATCATGTCTTCCTCAACCCCTTAAGTTTGAAGATCTAGCAATATAGAGCTACTTGGTATTTCTTGAACACAGCATGTTATTTTAAACATTGCTACCTTTGCAATGAAACCATCTAATACCCATTCCTCCCCCTGCCAGCCCTTCTCACTTACTTCCTTCTAATTCAGTTATTAGAAATCATTGTCAATTATCAATTATTCAAAGTTATATATTATTTTAACCATCATTTTGCAGGGTTTTTCACACATATACAAACCTTATTACAAACACTAGATTATGCACCCTTCAAGAGCAGAAAATAGGTCCATATCATTTGAATTCTCAGTGTCTCACATAATAGGTACTCCATAATGTAGGTGGTACTCAACAGTTACCCTTTTGAGTTGGCTTAGGAGACAGTCAAGCAATAAGAATTCTAGTTAGTAACAAAGGTACAGTCAAGTTAATTTCGTGAATTTATGCAGAGTAAGGGTATCTCTGATCTATGATTTCTCTCAGGAGAAGTTACAATGCTAACTTTCTATAAATCTGAGACTTTAAAGTATTAGAGATGGAAAGAATAGGACAAATCAAGGATTTAGAAGAAGGCACAAAAATAAATGGGAATAATAGTAATAAAAATTACCCTTTACCTTTTGGCCAAGTTCTAATTTAGAATTCTGCAATTCCTTAGAGTTCCATGCTGGCTTCTGGTGCATACTCCTTTTTCTCTTCCTATTCTTAGCCCGTTTTTGTAATCTCTGTCCTCATGCTCCACAAACAACCACTTCCTGGCCGTTGTTTTGGGCCTAGAGCTGTATATGCTAGCAATATGGTGAGCGTATTTGGAGTATGGCCAAAGGAGGTGGCCTATGCAGGGAATATGAAGTTCTGTTGTCCCTGGAACCTGGAGTGTCCTCTGGAAGGGAAAGCACAAGCATATCCCTTGGCCCTGTAGATACCTCACCACCCTGAAAGGACAACTGAAAGGAAGTCCAGTGGGGTCCTGTAATGTTTAGGGCTCAGAGTAGTGGCTCCTTTGCTAGTGTGTCAGTATGGTAATGAAGTGAAAATTACATAGAAAAATGGTAGGGTATAACACTGTGCTATCATTAGATAAGCAGATTTTTAAAAAAGAGTTATTCATTTATTTGAGAGAGAGAGAGGGCATGCATGTGAGCATGGGAGAAGGGGAAGAGGGTGAGAAACTCTTAAGCAGACTCTGCACTGAATGTGGATCCCAATGTGGGACTCTATTTTATGACCCTGAGAGCATAACCTGAGTTGAAGTCAAGAGTTGGACACTTAAGTGACTGCACCACAAGGCACTCTTATAAACAGATTTTAAATTAAAAAAAGACCTGAGAAAATGTTTTGGGGAAGTATAAAGTCTATGCCTAATAGAAATAGAATAGACCCCTAGAGGACAGAATGGAAAGACAGACAAAAGCTATGAATGGAAGCAAATCTATATTAGGGATGAATGTTAGATCATAATCTCATTTCCTCCCTCTCTGCCTCTCCTGGCTCCCTATGACTGGGCATACTGGTTTTTTTACCTTAGGAACAAACCTGCTCTCCTATCTTAAGTGGGTCTTTTCCTTGTTTCCCTCAATAAGCTTTGGACTAAGAAATTTCTTGACTCAAGTCCTTCTCTTTCAGTGATTTATATAGTCTTCAGTAATTTGGGTGGCAAGATCTCATTTCTCATAAACCTGAGAAGATGAAGGTGGATTACCAGATTAGTTTGAAGAGAATGAGAGAGTTGGTGGTTAGAAATGAAAACCACAGTTTGCCTGGGTGGCTCAGTGGTTTAAGTCTCTGCCCTCGGCTCAGGTCATGATCTCTGGGTCCTGGGATCGAGTCCCGCATCGGGCTCAGCAGGGAGACTGTTTCCTTCTCTCTCTGCCTGCCTTTCTGCCTACTTGTGATCTCTGTCTATCAAATAAATAAATAAATAAATAAATAAAATTTAGAAAAACAGGAGATATCCAAGTATAAACAGATATATTCAGAATTTCCCATGAAATCTTCGGCTGGTATAGAGCCTGTTTTTGTCAAGAATCTCTTGGCTGCTAGAGACTTTATTGACTCAATGTATTGGAACTCTGGAGAGAGAATTTATTTCAGCCACAGCTGGTTTCTCAAGTAATATATCAGTCATCTGTTTTCTTCTACCAATCTCCAGAAGATTTCTCCAGAAGCAGATGCTGAGATACAGCTCAGAGTGCAAGCTATTTATTAGGGATCAACACTTTTGAAGGGAAAGGCAGACAGAAGGGAAACGATGAGGCAGGGCCTGCAAAACTGCAGCCAACCCAAATGGGGAGCTCTGTGTTCAATATTGTCTATGGCATCTTTGCCAAGATCAGCCAAAATGGCCATGCTTGATATCTGACCTGATCACTCACTAATGTGGGCTTAGCCCAGGAAGGGCATGACCTCAGGTGAGGCATCTTTCTGTGGCTGAGGCAGACTCTGAAGAAGTGACAGCTGGAGGCCATCTGCTGAGCATACTCCTTGCAAGTGGCACATCACCATGTCTACTTCACCATCTTTGACTCTGCTTTCTTTTCTGTGTTATGTCCATTCTGAAGCATTTCCAAAATTAGGGCAAAAATATTCACTCAAAGTTTCAGACTTATGTTCCATGAGTTTGGCAACTATTTATTTATATTTTTAAAGGATTTTAAAGGATTCACACCCAGCATAGACCCCAGTGCAGGGCTTGAACACATGACCCTGAGATCATGACCTGAGCTGAAATCAAGAGTTGATGCTTAACCAACTAAGCCACCCAGGTGTCCCAAATTTGGCAACTTTAAAGAAAGAATCTCTTAGAAAAGTTCCAGTTAATGTCCTGAGATTGAATATTATCAGTTTGGCTTGTGGTCATGAGCTCACTTCTAGAGCCAGGGTGCAAAGTTAGCTCCACCTAAAATGCATGGACTGAGAGTAAGAGTGGAGAGATTCCCCCAAGACACATCATGGTACTGTTACCAAATAAAGGGTGTAAGGGAGTGGGGAACAGAAGTCTCCTACTCTGCTGTAGGCACTGATTCTCATGCACTCGGGAGCCCTTTCTAGAATGGTCTGGATGTCCCCAGGGAGTTGTGCAACTCTATTTAATTGTAGGTAGAGGATCTCAAAGTGTATTGTTAACATTCAGAGACTCTCATTATTTTAAAGACATGGCCTTGACTTCACTATAGAGGCTCCATAACCTTTTAGTGCACAGATTACTTAAAATCCTCCTCTCCTTTTCTAGCAATCCTACTAATTTCTGAAGCACCATTTTCTTTTATTTGTAACAGGGGGGAGAATAACTGTGGTATTCTGCAACATACTGAATGGGAAAGTAGCATAAGAACACAGTAACAAAGAGCCTTTCATGCTGCAAGGAAGAGTATTCCTGTTGGCACAGAGAACCTTCACCACTGGGACTGCTAAACTGCAAATCTGTGAAGAGAAAGATTTCTATGTTCAGAAATACTGGATATGTTTAAAATAGTGTCTCTTTAGTGTGTGTGTATGTGTGTGTGTGTGTGTGTGTGTGTGTGTGTAGACACAGAGTTTGGTTATGTATTTATATGTATGTATGAATCTTTTATTTAAAATCTCTTTGGCTGGGTTTATGAAAGTTTACTCTTCTTTGGAGTGTTGAGTCTGTTTGTCTGAAATATAATAAACCAAGGTTTATCCTCAGGGGATGCACATCAAGCAGCCATACTACTTATTAAATATTGAAAAATTGTTCTACCAGTTGGGAAGTGGAATAATAGTAAACATGATAAGCACTAAAATTAATGAATTTCAGCATGTGTGGTTTTTCTCAGAAACCATATACCACTATGATTCTTATATATTTCGTTTGTTTGTGTGGGCTCTGGAGCATAGAATGGGTAAACCTGCTGAAGAGATTATGTCATTTGTTTCAGGTGTTGAGGAATTTCTTTTGGGTTCAAATGTCCTTGGCTGGAAGGACAGACATATTGAGAGAGAACACAGACACATTGAGGAGAAACCTGATAATGATCACTCAGATGATTGGGAAACTTTGTGTTAGTGGAAAACTTTTCCCTGTGAAGTACTGCCCATCCCTGAACAATCTGAGAAAAGTTTATGAGGAGGGGGTCTTCCTGGGATCCCTTTTTAAAGATCCAAGTAATGTGTAAGCTAGAAGTGGCAGTGAGGGCCTCCTCCGCGTTGTCTGTGTCCAGTCCTCCCAATGAAGAGCGCACATGTTACCAGACCCCTCCCCCACCCATCCCCAACTGCTCCTGGAGCTCTTCCAACCACTGGTACTTGCAAGCAGAGCCGGGCAACAATTGCCATTTGTTTCTATTTTCTTCTTCTTTCCCCTCCTCTATTTGTCCTGGCTGTTAACTGTGCTTCAACCAATTGTCTCCACACCATCACCAGTTGTTTAAGGAGGCAACAATCTTGTTCTTCTTGGGTAGAATAAAACAGTCAAAATATGCAGATTCTTAACTCAGGTAACTAGAATTAACCAGTAACTACTCACCTTGTCCCTTCTTTCTGCCTCCTCTTTGTTTTAGTATGACTTATTATTTAGGTATGGTAAGGCCAATAGATTAGGATACAGTTGCCATTGAAAAGACAGTCTATTATACACACAGATTCCAATATTCTATTATACATTATACATACAGATTCCAATACATGTCATACCATTGGAGGCCACACAGGGAAGTTCCAGAATCAGGAGGCAGAGGGAAAGAGGAGAACTGTGGGCAAGAGCTTTTACCATAGTTTCCATGGGAAGGAACAGGAAAGACAGAGAAAACATGCTTAGGATTGCCTACTTTGCCTACTTTGAATAATTCCAATGGAATAATTCCAATGGATATGAGAGCTGTCAGCTGTCTCATCTGGCCCTGCGGTGAGTAGGGCTTGTGTATAGTTGTCCAGAGTGAGATCCTGACAAGGGAGGTTGTAGCAGGTGTAGCCTCTGAAATGTTTGTTTTGTATTTGAAAAGCATGCCTCTAGAAGGACTCCTCTTGATGGTTAGGGGAGCACAGAAAGCCAAGACAGGGGGACTCAGCCACATTATCATGTTGTCCAAGACAAGGTGTGTCTGGCTTATGCACATAGGCAGTTGTTAAACCATCAAGTTTACAGAAGCTAGAAATGTGATTAATATACCCTTCCCCTCTCATCTTCCTTCCCTCTCACCTTGGCTTGCATACTCATGTCAAGTGGATCATGACAAAGGGCCAGTGCCCTCTGCTATTAGATGGTGACTGGAGAAAGAATAGGTAGAATTGAAATTGAATGGAGACGCAGGAAGAATCTCCATTTTTAGAAGCCTCATAGCATCTGCAGTCACCAAATGACCTTCACCTTAATGAAGAAGTCTTTGGAAGAATTATGTATGTAAAATCTCAGCTAAGAAAGGTGTATCATTTAGCCAGTGATAGCTCTATCAAAGATTACATCAATGATTTTAATAACATCAGAATGAATTGATAAATGATTTTTTATTATAAATTGGAATACTTAGTAAGCAAGATATATAAGGTTTAGAGAATATATAGAGAACAAAATGAACATATTTTATATTCTTGTCAATATTATCAATATAGTATTAATTGACATATTAAAACTATAAACTATTTGTATATTTTATATTATAATTATATTCATATATCAGATATCACAAATTTTACTTGTATTTAAATGACTATATACTTAATACACATGGCATTCTTATCACCTCCAACTTTCTAAATCATGATTCTCTTTTAAAGCCTATTTAAAGCATCAGCTCCTTCTTACAAACTTGCTCAGAATCATGACCTGTATATGTATGTCTCTGTCAATCATTGCCTTTTCTGTTGTTGCCTTCCCAAGTTGTTATGGTGGTAAGATCATGAACCATTTTCTCCCCTTCAGTTCCTAAAACAATTGTACTTTTCTAGGGATGGGTACACATCAGAATGACCAGAAAGACTCTCCCCTGAAGTATATATTCCTAGCTCAGTCCCTCACCCAACTGTATGATAAAAAATATATCTATCTAGGAGATATTTGAGCATAAAGCAGTGTTTTTTTTAAAGTGAATCAAAATCACTTGGGGAGCAATATTGACTTAAAGCAGAAAAGAACTAGGGACTGCCTATCCCTATCCCTATGTCCTCTTCCAAACTGAGGAACTTGGTATTAAGCAATATCCCTTACAGACTGACCTTGGTCAAGGGGCTCTAGCGTTGATCACACTTACTAATATAACTCGGATCATGGCCAGTACTAACCACTGAGCTTCCACCGTGTTCTCCAGGTCAGCACTGTTTCTGACTATTCCTGATAACAAAGGTCCTATGGCTGGGTTTTTATCTTAAGGCTCATCATCCTTCTCCCTTTCTATGCCCCACTCACCCACATTTGGCATGCCCAGTCACTGGACATCTGTCTTAAGCTAGGTTTCAAAGTTTTTGCGATGGTATCCTGCCTTGTTATTTAGATCAGCTGAAGGGTTTCAGCAATGATGGAAGTCTAGCCTGGGTACAGAATGGATCTCCTGGATGACAATGACAAGGCTGTCTATGCTTTCAAGTGTTTCCTTCTGCTGTTATTGGCTGAGTATGTCCCCCACCAACCTGCAATTCAGCACGAATGGATGAGTTTTCTCTTAATTCCTGGCCGGTCTGTGAAATTAAATCTGGCTTGAGTAGTTGGACATGTCTAAATAATGAATGATTATTATGTCTAGATCATGTATCTGGGATATATTAGGCTTCCTATCTACATTTGCTCTCCTCTCATACACTTTATGTTAAACACATTGGCTCATTTTGTAGCTATTTAGATGGAGGGCATTACTCTTCCTGTCATATTTGGAAGAATCATACCTCCTTCTATCTACAACTCATTTTCCCTCAAGCTTTGAATTCTCCCTGCTTTTGCTTCTCAGAACTCTCACATGTGACTATTTGATAAATGTTTACCACCCACACTCAACTATAATTTCTAGAGGTCAGTGATCTTATTCTATTTATTATTCCCGTTGCATCCCTAACACCTGGCAGAGTGCCTGGTACACAGTAAGTGCTCAATAAATATCTGTTGAACAAATGAATAAAAATACTAAGGCCCTTGAATGTATGGGATTGTGTAATGTAAACTGCAACTTAGAATCTATTATTATGTTACTCAGGCTGTGCAATATATTTTAATGATGAATGAAGATGTTCTTGGAGAAATACACAACTTAATATTAGGTTCAAATCTATGGGTTTCAGAAGATTTATGTTTCATTTCAGAGAAAAGCATTCTGTGTAAAGGTTTAGACCTACATATAAGAGGACATATCTCTAAATAGACGTTAAGACAAGCTCTCATTATATAGAGCATTCCCAAGCTCATTTTGATAGTCAGTACCCATTTTTTTTAAATAAAGAAACCATTTAATAATTTCCTCCTTTTAATGTTGGCAGAAAACATAATCAGATTGACCAAAGGACATAACACAGTTTCTAACCATTGCACAGGCCAACAGAAAGCTCATTCTGGGTGCATTTTTGGGTTAATCCACGTCTCCATTATTTATTGTGGAATGCCAGTGGTATTTCCTGCTTCCACAAAGAAACTGAAACTGCAATTGACACATCAAGGACTCAAAAGGACATCATTGTTTTTTCTCACTTCATCCAAAAAACAAGGAAACCTCTCCTCACCCCACCAAAAAATCCCAAGTAAGACCAGTGGGACTAACAACTTCAGCCCCAATTCCGTATGTTCTGTAACTGTCCAACGGAAATTTAATTCCAGCCGTAAATGTGAGCCACGTAAGTAATTTTAAATTTTCTAGTGGTCACATTAGAAAATGGAGAGTGATGCACAAAAATAATTTTAGTTATATATTTTATTTAACTTAAGATAACCAAAGCAAATCATTTCAATGTACAATTAATGTGAAAATTATTAATGAGGTACTTTACATTCTTTTTCTGTACTAAGTCTTTGTAATTTGATGTGCACTTTACACTCACTATACATAATGTCTCAGCTCAGACTAGCCACCTTTTAAGAGCTTAAAGCCTCATGTGGCTGATGGTTACACATTGGACAGTATCATTCTAGAATGTACTTTTGTGCTATAGTTTCTCCTACAGCGAGAAAATAATGTCCCCATTCATCTTCACTGCAACCCCTGGCACTGTTGTGAGTAAAGACAACCTGGTGCAACCTCTGAGAAGCCTTAAGTAGACTCAGTAAGGAAGAGCTATCCAAATGTTTCAGTTGTCTCTAGGCCTTGCTTACCACGGCAACAGTTGCTGGTTTAAGCTCAGCAGGGCTGATGTTGTTCTTGCTGTAGCTGTCATTATATATCCCTGTCCAGGCTGCAGTGTGGCTCAGGCACAGGGAAGGACTCTTTTCCTTTTGACATTAAGCATGGCTGAAGGTGATCAAGCCAAATCTGAACCAGCATCTCAGTGCTGCAGCCCATTTTAGATGCACTCATAACTGTCTTTTCTGTTTTTCTTACTCTGGATAACTCTGAAGATCATGTAAAATATTTCCAGGCCAAGTACCTATAGATTTTTATATCTTAGAATGATATTTTTAATGAAGGTTTTAGTACAGAAGGCCAATGAATTTGTGGAGAATTAGTGAACCAACTTATACTGTCCTGAGAATTGCATGTTTTATTACATTGTAATATCATGAACCATGAAGAATTTACACCATGAATTCTCATCATTTCCAGCTCATCTTTATCAGGAGTGGTTGATGATAAACCTTAACATAAGATGATTTTCTTGATTTTTAAACTGTGTCTCTTACATCTTATTCTTCTGCAGAGCTTGCTGGGGGGTAAGGCAGGGAGGCGAGCAGGGATCAAGGATGGTAGGCAGCAGAGCTCCAGGATCTGTCTCTGTCTTCAGCCACAGCAGCTCTGTTTGTTTTTCTTTTAATGCTTCTGGGCAAGATCTAGTATGGATAAGTGGTTTTTGTGCCAGATTTTTAGAAAACCACCCACCTAAGGGAATTGTCTCTGTTTTGATTCAGTCTCAATCTTTTTCTGCGTTCCCCATATTGGATTTTTATCCCTCCATCTGTGCAGAGATGTCCACTTTTTCCTTAGGGCCTTTATTACTAAGCACTTAGTCTTTTCTTGTACAATCGCTCAAAGAAAAGTCTTTAAGTACCACATCTTTTAAGCTTATTTTTATTGTTTTCTATTTCTTAAAGTAATTCATGCTTATTGTGGGAAAATGAAAAAGAAAACTAGATAGAATAAAGGAGAAAATAAAAATCCAGAATTGCATCACACAGATATAAGTAGTGTTAACGTTTTGATATATTTCTTTTTGAATTCTAATGTGTATATTTTTAAATTAAATTAGAATCATATTTTATACTGTTTTATTGCTTTCCTCAATTACCATCATATTGTAATCGTGTTTCTATTTTATTAAAGCATAATTATTCTTGGTTTTTTAATTCTTAATCTTGTGAATGTCTTATAATTTTCTTCGCCATCTCTCTATTGTTGGAAATGTTGATCATTCCTGATTTTCCTTTATTAAAAATGATGCTTCATCTATCATTCTTACACAAAAATGGTGCTTCAGTGAACATTGCCACACATAATATTTAACCATTTCTCTAAACTTATTTTCTAGGAATGGAATTGGTAAATAAATAAACTTTCTAATGCTTATCCTATATATTTCCCAAACATCACCCTCTAGTTTCAAAATACAGCCCCAGCATCTGGGGCTAATTTTACTAATTAATAATTTGTAAAAAGAGCATTTTATTTATTAAGGCTATCAAATCTTGCCCCATCATATTCATTGTAAATACAAATACCCATTTTGTCTTTACCTTTTAATTTTTTTTTTTTTTGATAGCATAGGTTTGGTCCTAAGCACTCTTTGATCTCTATTTACTCAGTCACTCTCAGCAGATTTCACCCACACATGTGGCTGCAATTACTACCTATTACATGGATGACTCACAGACTTACCTTTCCAGCCCTGAGCCTGAGAAAGAGAGAGACTATCTTGAAAATATACGCTGGTATGTTTCTGTCTAACAGAGTGGAGAGTGAATTGATGAGGAGGAGGCCCATAGTTTTAAAAGACACCATGTCAGCTTGAACTAAAAGAGAGAAAAACAGAACAAAATTAAGAGAGGCCTTTGAAACTTCTGAACATATGCATGCATATACATACATGCATCCTTTTAGTTCTGTTTCTCTGGAGAATCCTGACTAATATAGGGGATACATAGCTTGTGTCCCTACATAGAACTTTAACTGAGAGGAAGTATATTCTTGGAGTTGTACCCAGGGAAGTATACTTGGGAGACTCCTATACATCTAGATGTGATTTAGAGGATTTAGGTTTTGAGACTAAACCTGATGCCATCATGCAAGAGTCTTGGAAGGTGGTGAATGTATTTTGCATGTGGGAAGAATATAAATAATATGGGGCCATATATTATTTGGCACTCTTTTCATGATGAGGTAGACCTATATTTCTTCCCTTTGAATTTGGACGGACTTCTGATTTGCCACCAACAGAAGATGGCAGAGAGGTGATGACACTTCCATCTTGTTTACTAGAAGGTTCTCCTTGGAGCTCTGTGTCATCTTATAAGGAGTGTGACTGCACTGAAGCTACCAGGCTGTGAGGAAGCTTAGCCAATTGATAAGACCAATACACCAGCACTCTGGCCAATGGCTCCTGATTAGCTCCCAGCTGACCACATAACCATCAGATATACTGAGTGAAGAAATCTCTAGAAGATTCCAGCCTTCAACTATAGAGTCAGTTCCAGTGTCAAAGTCTTCCCACTAGAGGCCCCAGATGTTTTAGAGCTATAACAAGCCATCCTTGTGCCTCATGTGAATTAGTGACTGACCGACAAAATCTATGCACAAAAGAAAATCTTTTTCATGTCCTTTAAATTTAGGATTATTTGTTTGACAACAATAGTAAATGGACCCTTCATGCTCAGCACGTCTAAAACCAAACACATGATCTCAGTTTCTCAACTATCAAAGACCTTGTCAATTTCACTATCTACATTTCTCTTTTTTCCTTCAACTTTTTTCCATCTTCACTGCCATCATACCATAATACGTTCATACTACAATACTTTCTTGCCTACATTATTAGTGTCATTTTACCTAATATTCCATTTTTCCCACTGAAGCCAGATCATTCTTTTCAGTATAAAATCTGATTATATTTCCCACCTCACATTCCTCATCCCACCTACCACATAATTCTCCTTTCCTATTATTTTTAAGGTAAAATAAATATTTTTAACTTGTCTTATAATGCCTTGCATAGCTACCACCTATTTCTCAAGTCTCATCTTTGTGCATACTCTGACCCTTGATTTCTACACTCCAAATACCCTCATCTTTTCTTAACTCCCACGAATAGGTTTGTAAAAATATCTTTGATTAACATATTCATTTTTTCTCCTATTTTTTCAACTAGATTACTGCTTCAGTATTCTTAGTGCTCAAATGTATTGTGCTCACCTACCCCTTTTCCTTCGCCAAAAATGTTGTTTATTTTTCACAGAAAGGCCAGGACAGGGATGTTGCCCCAGTATAGGGCATGACAGTGCTTAGACTCCAGCCTCTAAGGGAAGCTTTCTATTTTCGGGCAGTTAAGGGTATTGGTCTGGGGATAAACATCTACCAAGCCAGGATCTGCCCAGTATGGGACAAGTGGAAAGAGAGAGAAGGACCAGGGGAGGGAATATGGATTGGGTCAGCTTGTACTTACCAGGAATGACTTCTGCCTTGCCTGTCCACCTGATCACAGTGTTTGTATGTCTTGAATAGAGGATGCAACCCTTAATCCCAGAACCTCTGGGGTGAAGCTGGTCCAAGACCATGAGAGAAGGAGTGAGAAAAATAATATCTGCAGCTCAGATCTCTCCCAGAAGACAGTAAGACCCATACATCCCCTGGTCCTCAAACTTGAGAGCAGAAATGAGGTCTGAAGCTCAGCCCCTGGTGCCTCCTCACTAACACAATAGATGTATGATCAATAAATCTTTTGAAGGATCTAGAACAAACAAATAAACAAAAAACAGTGGGCCATAGTAAGAGCAAGGGAAGGGCTAAGGATACTCTTGCGAACTCCTCCTAGTTCACCAACATATCTCCTCCTCATCTTTCTGATATCAGCTCAATCATTGTTTCCCCAAGAAGGCCTTTCCTGAGCCCACAATTTAGACCAAATCTCCACATTTTATGTTATCATAGTACCATGCACCTGCTTGTACTCGCCTATTATAATTTTAATTTTACATTTCTTCTGTAATTCTTTAATTCATACTTTATACTTCTCCCCTGACCTTCTTAAACACACTAGATTATAAACTCTATGAAGGCAGGGTTTTATCTGTTTTTGCTTCTCTTTTTATTTCTAGTGCCTGGCAGTCAGTAAGGACTCAAATACTTATTAAATATGTGAATGCAGACATAAAAATGTATATAATAAGCATATAGATCTTTTGTTAATTTATTTGATAACTTTAATGCTTAGAGAATCATGTCAGTTAGATATTCACTTAAATGCTCTCTTATGGTTGTATATGCATACACATTTTTGTTTGTTTTTGAGTGAGCATTAAGTACTTTAATATTATCACAGGAACTATATAGCTCCCAAATCTAGTAGTAATTCAATTAACTTGTTTAATTGAATTTCAATATTGCTCTTGACTCATAAGGTGAAGTATAAGAAAATTATTCCACACCTGACCTATGTCCTTTCTAATGCCCTAATGTTCTCAGTCCTGGGCTCAATTCATATGTTTAATAAGAATAATAATAGTAGAATGAAATGACTTCACATATCTTTTAATCCATTTCAATTTAGAAATAATGCTAATTTATAATCTGTTTAGTTATATATTCATTTATATATGTACACATTAAACCCATTTGGATATATTGTGGTATTCGCAAGCTAAAGATGTAACCTATATTTTCTCTATTAGTCCTTGAAATATCATTTGTGAAAAAAATCTATTCCTTGCCCATGAACTTTTTCCTTGAATTGAAATAATATATGATACTTGCCTTCTAACTGATAATGACCTCCAATTGTGAATTGGCTTGAGTTATTAATAGCTCACTGCTTACCCATGACTTGGTCTCTCTTTGACCATCTTTTTTTTTTTTTTTAAAGATTTTTATTTATTTATTTGACAGAGAGAGATCATAAGTAGGCAGAAAGGCAGGCAGAGAGAGAGAGGAGGAAGCAGGCTCCCTGCTGAGCAGAGAGCCCGATGTGGGGCTCGATGTGGGGCTCTATCCCAGGACCCTGGGATCATGACCTGAGCCGAAGGCAGAGGCTTTAACCCACTGAGCCACCCAGGCACCTACTCCTTGACCATCTTTCCAGGCTTAGTCAAGCAAAACCTCAGCTCCATTTTGCCTTTTATATATTATATACCCTTTTATTTGTACCCAGTGTTTTGTTCTTATGGGCTTGGTACTTCAGAGTTTACCTGTGCCAACAGCTATTTAGGGTCCAGGTGCTCTTTGGTTCATGACCATCGACAATGACCAGCCCCACTCACCTTCAGGCTAGACACTTGGTCCTAGAATATCAGACTTAGGTATAGCACAGAAGGAAAGGTGGAATCACATATAAGAAACCTACTGATATCCTGTGCACCACATTTATAGATTTTTCACATTATGGCTATTTAAGTGAATTTAAGTAACTTGCATTATATAGAAAATCTCATTATTGAGCTGTTTGCATCCATAAAGATCTTCATAGTAATTGCTCATATTTCATTGTTTGTACCTCTCCCCATTTCAAATTTTGTGTGTTTACCCTATTTTTTAAATAAAATTATCTTTACAAATGTTTACATTTTTTCCTTAAAGATTCACATCCTGAGTTTGCTTATTAATTCTACTATCTTCTGATTTTCAAATGCTGGATTTCTGGGGCACCTGGGTGGCTCAGTGGGTTAAGCCTCTGCCTTTGGCTCAGGTCATGATCCCAGGGTCCTGGGATCTAGCCCAGCATCAGGCTCTCTGCTCAGCAGAGAGCCTGCTTCCCCCTCTCTCTGGCTGCCTCTCTGCCTACTTGTGTTCTCTTTCTCTGTGAAATAACTAAATAAAATCTTTTTTAAAAAGTGCTGGATTTCAGCTTTAATATATACAGCTTTCTTCCCTAGGATTTATTTTGTATTTTTCTCCTGACTTTGAGTCGAATGCATTTGCATTTTTCCAGTCTCTTCTTAGTATTAAAAACATTGTTTAATTAAAATAGTGTTGCTCTGACCACATCCACTAAGTTTTGATGTACAAAGCTGATTTTTTTTATGTTTTTGTTTTTTTCAAAATAGCCTGTGCTTCTATCTTGATACTTTTAACTTTTTTTTTGGTCAGAGAATATTTAAAAATGTGGAAAATGGGGCACCTGGATGGCTTAGTTGGTTAAGCACCCAACTCTTCACTCCCTCTCAGGTCATTATCTCAGGGTTGTGAGATTGACCCCCATGTCAGATGTGGAGCCTGATTAAGAGTCTCTCTCTTCTCCCTCTGCCCTTCCCCACCCAATCAATCAATCAATCAATATTGAAAAACATTTTTGTGCTTTTGGTAGTTTGTCATTCATTTTTTGTGTATGTGGTATAAATTTATTATAGCCAACCACTTTGGTCTGTTCACTCTCAACTTTTGGAAAAACGTAGGCTTCTTTCTATCCTTATACATAATTAACTATTAGGCAAACTTTACTGTGAATATGGCACCCTAATTCAAAGGCATTAAGTATTTTATTGTAATAATCTTCATCTTCAACTTTGCCTACTTGAGATCAAACTTGTGAAAGGAGTGTTAGAGCCTTCAGCTATCTGTATTTCTAAGTTTTGGCTTTTTATAACTTGGTACTACTACATGTTCATGTTTGCCATGACTGTTATAAATTATTGTGGATTGAAAATTTTTCAACATATGAAAAAAATTTTTGATTGACAAAAATTTTCTTACTTTTAAAATAATCATTTAAAAAAATTTTTGGATAGTTTTAAATTTATAAAAAAGTTGAAAAGATAATATCCTTCCCACAGTTTGTTTTTTTTTTTTTAACATCTTACATTACCAGGATATGTTGGTCACACTAAGAAACCAATATTGGCACATTTCTACTAAGTAAACCTCAGACTTTATTCAGATTTCACAAGTTTTTTTTTTTTTTTTTTTTTTTTCCTCACTAAGGTCCTTCTTCTCTTCCAGGACCTCATCCAACATAAAACATGATGCTTAGCTGTTGTGTTCTCTAATTTGCTAACAGTTTCTCACTCTTTTCTTGTTTTTCACCATCTTGACAGTTCTAAGAAACACTAATATTTTGTAGACTTCACTTCTAGTTGAGTATGTTTGATGTTTTTCTCATGGTTGGACTGGACTTAGGAGTTTTGGGGTTGAAGCTCCCTTTTTATTACATTCTATCAGGGCTTTGTGTTATTGACATGAGTTATTTTTGGTGATGTTAACTTCTATCACCTGGTTGAAGTAGGGTTTTTTTTTTTTAAGATTTTATTTATTCATTTGACAGAGAGAGACACAGTGAGAGAGGGAACACAAGCAGGAGGAGTGAGTGAGGGAGAAGCATGCTTCCTGTTGAGGAAGGAGCAGGAAGCAGGGCTGGGATCACGACCTGAGCCAAAGGCAGATGCCTAATGACCAAGCCATCCAGGCGCCCTGGCAGAAGTAGTTTTTGCCAGCTTTTGGCACTGTAAAATTACTCTCCCATCTTTCCGTATTCTGTTATTTGGAAGTAAATTGTTAAAAGCACTCCACATCTACCATGGGGTAGAGGAGGAGACTAAGTTCCACTTCCTGGAAGGGAGATGTCTTTAACATTTAATTATATTTGAGATTTCCTCTAGTTTAGGGTTTAAACACTGTTGCCTGTCTTCATTTTTGTTGATCCTGTATCATTTAATTTTTAGGATGTTTCTTTTATGGTTTGATTTTATTTTACAAACCAATGTGTGACTATTTGTCTTATCAGAGAATTTTTTAAGGACTTCTATCTTTATTGATTGATTCTAAAGGATGCTGCTTCCTTCTACCACGTTTGTTTGTCAGAAATGCAGCTTCTAACATCGACTGCCATCTCTGAGTGGCAGGGAGTTACCCTATGCAGTGCTGGAGCACTTGGCTGACTTCTCTTTGGCAGGTGAATTCTCTGGATGGGGTCAGCCTTCTTACATATCATTGAATCAAGAGGGAGCACTTTAAAAACTTTTCGACAGGTTGAGTAATTTCTAGCTAGGAATGTGACCTAAAAAGAAATCTCTTATTTTTAAGAGATTGATTTTACACCATATGATTTTACATCATAATCTTTCTGGTTCAAATTTTAATAGTGACCATCTACGTGTTAGGTGTTGTCCGGAATGCCTTACATATAACATTTTATCTTCTTGACATTCCAAAGGCTAAACCTTGTTCTTCCCATTTCATAGATGACAAGCCAAATCTCAGTGAAAATATGTCACTTCTCTTAAGAAATGGCAGGAGTTCAAAAATGAGCTCATTTTACTTTTAAACCTGTGTTTTCCTCCACTGCACCAAATCCCCCAGGGGACAGAAAAATCCCTGACAGCACATTCCTTCTGCCTCCTACCCTTCCTTGGCATTTTCCAAAATTTTGCTGTTTATTTACTTCAGGCTGAAAATCTAAAAGGCAATTTTGTATTGCCAGCGTGCTCCTGTTAAGTAGGGCAGAAATCAGTAAGTGGTGGTCTAATCCAGAGACACACCACAAAGAAAACAGTGTAGAAGGCACAATGTGAAATTATTAGAAGAGGAAAAAAGCCCACCTTAGATTAATTCAACTCAGTAAACACTGGATTAGCCCCTGCTGCTATAGAGATGCTTGGAGAGATACAAAGGGAAATTAGATACAATAATTACACAAAAAAAGCTCCAATTTGTGACAAGTAAACATGATTTGAACTTCACTAGAATGAGAATATCCAAAATATGAGGCTGGATCATGAAAATAATGATCACAGTATCATGAAAGTAAGGGCTATGTCTTCACTGGCATTTAGACACCATGCTTTGCCTCTGAGTTAGTGACTCAGTTGAAAGGAATGGCCTCACGTGGCATACAGTTTTTTAGCCAAGAAACTGCTAGTTTCGTAAGACCTAACAAGTTTCAGAGACCATTCCACTTCTCCCTAAAATACAAGTGAGAGTTTTTCAATTTAAAAATTATTTACAGAAATGTTTGTGAAGTAGATGATGCGTAAATCTTTCACAAAATTATGTCATATTAGGCTGAATGTTGAGATTTCTAACATTATGGTATTGCCCACGTTAGAGTAACTACAAATTTTCACTCCACTGCGAGGAACAGAGTATTTTTTTTTTTTAAGTAACTCTTTGATTTAAAAACATAATGCATTTGAAAGAAGCAGAACATGTTCTTTTAGTTTAGTGTTAGCAGAGTACATGTTTACTTGGAAAAATTAAAACTCATAATATTGTTCTCTATTATCTGATATGAAGTACCCCAGCATGTTCAAATCTTGGTCTATAAAATGTATTTTAAACTAAAATGTTACATACTTTTTAAATAAAAAATTTTTTTAAAAGATTTTATTGATTTATTTGACAGAGAACACAAGTAGGCAGAGAGGCAGGCAGAGAGAGAGGAGGAAGCAGGCTCCCTGCTGAGCAGAGAGCCCGATGAGGGGCTCAATCCCAGGACCCCGGGATCATGCCCTGAGCCGAAGGCAGAGGCCTTAACTCACTGAGCCACCCAGGCGCCCCTTAAATCAAAATTTTATGTATAATCTTCTGACACAGAATATTGTACTGTTGAAATGGTATTTGTTGAAAAATTAGACATTCTGTCACACATTATCTAATTCGGTAACATTAGAAGTGATGCCAATTTTCCTACGTGCAGTCTCTGTCCCTCTGAAAAACTTGTAAGGAGAATCCTAGCAGATGCTGGCAACACTAAAAATCTTAGCTTACTAAAATTTAGAAGTTTGTAAGTTCCATTGATGAAGATAGTTAGGAAAGTACTATATTTAGACTAAGGGACATGATGTTAAACCTTGTCTTATGTTTTTATTACAACTCAAATTGCAACAAATCAAAAAGATAAAACTTTACGAGACTACAGTTATTTCGTGTAAGACACTTGCTTGTAAAAATTGTTCTCTGCTTTCATTTATTTTTATTTTTAGTTTAAAAGCTAGAGCCAAGCCAGGAAAAGGAAAAGAGGAGAAACCCCAAATCAAGGTAAGCAGTGTTTTAGCAAAACACGGCATTGGG
Organism: Lontra canadensis; assembly: GCF_010015895.1. Classification (NCBI taxonomy): domain Eukaryota; kingdom Metazoa; phylum Chordata; class Mammalia; order Carnivora; family Mustelidae; genus Lontra; species Lontra canadensis. The sequence goes on from NW_022631017.1 coordinate 16,709,301, forward strand.
AAATAAACCAGTATGAACATTACTGTGTATGTCAGATTAGGTGTCTCATATCCCCTCCCCTGCCAGCAAAACTTGCTTTACCTTTCTAAGGGACGTTGTCTACATAAAGCAGATACTATCTGAGAAACTATATCTGCATAATTTGACTTTGAACAATGTGTTTCATATGGAATGCATTTCATTTCTAATTTCTAGCTGATAGTAATATGAAAGATATCCAGGCTCTGCTCGGTGGTTGAACATTTTTCTGTAACTAATATTATTAAAACTAAAAAAGGGTTTGAATTTGATAAGCACCCACATGTTTGGGTGTATATCTGAGTTATCAAAACCCCTTAAGTTTTCACTCCCATAATTTCTTCTTGCTTTCAGCTGAGTGGGAAATAATTCAAGAACTTTGAAAAAGGATAGCTACTCAGCAGTTTTTGTGTGGTGAGATGGTCAACAAACTAGTTGTGTGTCAAAACCAAAAAAAAAAAAAAAGAAAGAAAAAAGAAAAGAAAAGAAAAAGGCTTTTATAATAACATAAATTTCATGGAAGCTTAACAAATTATAAAATATAATAATAATAAAGGCATAATAGTTAAAAATATGGTCTAAGATACTATAAAAACAAGAAGAGTGGTTGAAGTTGGATTGATTTGGTTCGTTTCTGCCTTATGTTTCCTGCCTCCTCCTTCTCCAAATCTTCTTCCACTCTATCCTCTAGAGGCCACACACAGACCAATAGAGATCATCATGGTATCTCAACAAGTATTTTAGGAAGCTCAGCCCACCAGAGGGTGGTACTTAAAATGAAGTCATGTCTATGCACCACACCCAATGCTCCATGCAATATGTGCCCTCCATAATACCTACCACCAGAAACAATGAATTTTGGAACACTGAAAGGAAATAAAATGAAAAAAGAAAAAAAAAATACAACCCCCCCAAATCTTTAAAAATAAATAAGTAAATAAATAAATTTAAGACAAACAAGCAAACAAAGAAAAAATGAAGTCATGTTACCAGTGAGACAGAATGCTTTGTTGTGAGCTAAATTGTGTTTATTAACTAGTTTGTGAGTTTCAACATTCTTTTCAGTCCTAATTTTCCTAAATACCTTCCTGTTCTTCAAATGAAGGCCTCAATACTGAGCCTGATTCAAACCACTCCCCATCTGTAAAGAATTGCATACTGATTGCCAGGCCCACCCACCAACTGGCACATTGTTGTGTTTGGACAGAGTTCTCAGAAATTAAGATGTAACATCTTACCCAAGAGATAAGTCAAGACCCTTTGCTAGCTGTGCCTCATTCCTGCACTCATTTGTTCATTACTCATCCATGTATTAATTAGTACAGTTATAAATTTGTTCGGTGTCAATTTTTAAGGTAGAAACACCAGAAATTAGTAACTGATTAGATATAGGGAGAGATAAGAGAAGGCTTTACCATTTCCGGGTTTGATAAAAAACTTTGCTAAGCAAATTTCTGCTTCCAGGGATCCAGACTGCCAGCTTTGTACCTCACCTCCCCTTGACTCCACTGAACAAAATATACATTAGGAAAGGGGTTCCTCTGTCCTGAGCCTCCTATCCTTTATCCTCCTCACTCCCAGCCTTGTTTCTTATGCTACCTGGGGAAGGTTGCTACTATAATGGCAAATCTGACCTTGAAATTCAATTGGACGCTAAAAACTTAAGGTTGATAGCCTTCTCTTTACTAATTAAAGTAAATGACTATTTAAACTCCACATTCTAAAAGCTACCCCTCGTTATGGAGGGCAGGTACTGCATGGAGCACTGGGTGTGGCACATAAACAATGAATTTTGGAACACTGAAAAAAATAAAATAAAATTGAAAAAAAATGAGAAAAAATAAAATAAAATGGTTTATAATAAATAAATAAATAAATAAATAAATAAAATCTACCCTTACAAGAAATAATTGGATAAGCTAAATATCTTAGGTATTTATGAAGTATAACAGATTGTTTAATAAGTAAATGATTATCTGGCATGTTTTTCTCATCCTCAGAAAGCTTTCTTTCTGTGACAGCTATGTGATTTTATTACTGTAACTTGTAACAGACAGGATAGACTTACTTGGAGGACAATCACATAAGATGTGATAAAAAAAATTAAACTTTTAAAAAAAGTGATCTACTTTTTTAAAGTTATGAAACCAGGCAAATAAAGGAAGACCAACTGTTTTCAGTGCGCATCTTGCATTTCTATAAAATATGTTAAGGCAGGTATTTTGTATGTAAAACAAACAGTTTTCCGAAGGCCCACGATTGATTGCTAGACAAGTGATAAAGACTAGGTTTGACTTGATCTTGTTTTTCCTTTTTTCATACTTGAGCAAACTCTGTGTTTGAACTCATTAGTTCAAAGCCCACCTTTGTCATCTAACGACTGGTGATTAGAGCAGACTTAATCCTAATATACCTCCCTGAGGTATGCTGACAAAGAAGAAACAGTGGTAATTCTCTCCTTCCTTCACATGAAAATCTATTCTAAAGAGATTATTATAAAAGTTTTCCTTTATCCTCCATATCTTTGAAGAACTTAAGAATGGTAAATATCATCTTTTTGATTATAAAGTTGCAAACAAGTACCAAGCAGAAAGTGGTTATTTTCCCGGCCTAGTTATGTTCAGACAGGACATAATCTTTTCACACTGGTCTGATAAAGTCTTAAGTCTTTTTTTTTTTTTTTAATTTTTTATTTTTTCAGCATAACAGTATTCATTATTTTTGCACCACACCCAGTGCTTCATGCAATCCGTGCCCTCTCCAATACCCACCACCTGGATCCCCCAACCTCCCACCCTCCGCCCCTTCAAAACCCTCAGATTGTTTTTCAGAGTCCATAGTCTCTCATGGTTCACCTCCCCTTCCAATTTCCCTCAACTCCCTTCTCCTCTCCATCTCCCCTTGTCCTCCATGCTATTTGTTATGCTCCACAAATAAGTGAAACCATATGATAATTGACTTTCTCTGCTTGACTTATTTCGCTCAGCATAATCTCTTCTAGTCCTGTCCATGTTGCTACAAAAGTTGGGTATTCATCCTTTCTGATGGAGGCATAATATTCCATAGTGTATATGGACCACATCTTCCTTATCCATTCGTCTGTTGAAGGGCATCTTGGTTCTTTCCACAGTTTGGCGACCGTGACCATTGCTGCTATTGGGGTACAGATGGCCCTTCTTTTCACTACATCTGCATCTTTGGGGTAAATACCCAGTAGTGCAATGGCAGGGTCATAGGAAAGCTCTATTTTTAATTTCTTAAGGAATCTCCACACTGTTTTCCAAAGTGGCTGCACCAACCTGCATTCCCACCAACAGTGTAAGAGGGTTCCCCTTTCTCCACATCCTCTCCAACACATGTTGTTTCCTGTCTTGCTAATTTTGGCCATTCTAACTGGTGTAAGGTGGTATCTCAATGTGGTTTTAATTTGAATCTCCCTGATGGCTAGTGATGATGAACATGTTTTCATGTGTCTGATAACCTTTTGTATGTCTTAATTGGAGAAGTGTTTGTTCATATCTTTGGCCCATTTTTGGATATGATTATCTGTTTTATGTTTGTTGAGTTTGAGAAGTTCTTTATAGATCCTGGATATCAACCTTTTGTCTGTACTGTCATTTGCAAATATCTTCTCCCATTCCGTGGGTTGCCTCTTTGTTTTGTTGACTGTTTCCTTTGCTGTGCAGAAGCTTTTGATCTTGATGAAGTCCCAAAAGTTCATTTTTGCTTTTGTTTCCTTTGCCTTTGGAGATATATCTTGAAAGAAGTTGCTGTGGCTGATATTGAAGACGTTACTGCCTATGTTCTCCTCTAGGATTCTGATGGATTCCTGTCTCATGTTGAGATCTTTTATCCATTTTGAGTTTATCTTTGTGTACAGTGTAAGAGAATGGTAGAGTTTCATTCTTCTGCATATAGCTGTCCAGTTTTCCCAGCACCATTTAGTGAAGAGACTGTCTTTTTTCCACTGTATATTTTTTCCTGTTTTGTCGAAGATTAATTGACCATAGAGTTGAGGGTCCATATCTGGGCTCTCTACTCTGTTCCACTGGTCTATGTGTCTGTTTTTATGCCAGTACCATGCTGTCTTGGTGATCACGGCTTTGTAGTAAAGCTTGAAATCAGGTAACGTGATGCCCCCAGTTTTATTTTTGTTTTTCAACATTTCCTTACCGATTCGGGGTCTCTTCTGATTCCATACAAATTTTAGGATTATTTGCTCCAGCTCTTTGAAAAATAAGTCTTTTCTAAGATGTGGGGAAATGAACTAAAAAAGTATTTAATAGTCTCTGTTCTGATTTTCTCTAGATCTTTTTTATTTCTTTCTGAAAATACTGGAAGCTAATATGAAAACTGGAAGAATGGACTTCAGTTTCAGAAAAAGTAAATTTGTGATTTTATACATGCTGTTAATTAGGCACCTACAGTATACTTTAATGATACTCACTTTGGTCAATGTCATCTCTTAACATTGAAATTACCCCAAATTTTAAGTGTTCTCTATGTCAATAGAGTAAACAAATACAAACATCTGTTTAGAGCAAACATACAGTTTCCCTATAAATATATAACTCTATGGAAACAAACAGAAAGTCATTGGAAGGAAAAATAATATTGTCTCAATATCCTGGAGCATGACAGTATGATTTCCTTGGCTCTAGAACCACTGATTTCTTTCAGAACCTGATGCTTTCTCAGGCTCACAGTTACATATATATGACTGTGTTAGCATGTGAGGCATTTGGCACATCATGAAATCATAATCTCTGAGGAATTCATAACTTTCAGGGATGAGAACAAGCTGAGACAATATAAATGGATTAGATTTTTTAAATAAACAATTTTTACCAATGTATGCAAACATAAATTTGCATCCTATAAACATTTTTTCTTTTTTCATGTCACGACAAGAAGCCTGTTAATTCCTTTTTTAAAAAGACTATCTTATATATACTTATGCTTTTTTTTCCTGAATAAAGCAATCTTGTATTTCTTTTAGTAACAATAGTGCCTTCTGTTTTTGTTGATGATATGGGTATATCCAGTTAGTTAAGAACATTTTTTCCTATTTTTTAAGTGGCCATGACTTTAATATTTTAAAATCTTTTTTTCTTGAAAAACTAAAATGAAAGACTATGTTTGCAGAGCCATCAAAAGAAATGAAATCTTGCCATTTGCGACGATGTGGATGGAACTAGAGGGTATTATGCTTAGCGAAATAAGTCTATCGGAGAAAGACAAATATCATATGATCTCCCTGATATGAGGAAGTAGAGATGCAATGTTGGGGGTTAGGGGGTAGGAAAAGAATAAATGAAACAAGATGGGATTGGGAGGGAGACAAACCATAAGAGACTCTTAATCTCACAAAATAGAGGGTTGTGAGGTTGGGGGGAGGGTATGGAGAGGGTGGTGGGGTTATGGACATTGGGGAGGGTATGTGCTATAGTGAGTGCTGTGAAGTGTGTAAACCTGGTGACTCACAGACCTGTACCCCTGGGGCTAATAATACATTATATGTTAATTAAAAAAAAAAAGAATATGTTTGCAGAGAAAGCAGGAGGCTAGCACTAGGCTAGCCTAGTGATCCTCCTTTCTTTCAACTACAATAATTTTTTTCTTATAAGTAATATGAAAATAAATATTAAACATTTGTCCTCTCCCAGGATGACTTTGGAACATTAGTGAAAACAAAACAAAACAAAACAAAACAAAAAAACCTTTAAAATGAATTAATGTTTACAAGTATGAATTTTTAAATAAATAAAATATAGTTGCTATTGAAATATCCAGGGGAAAAAGATAAAAAACAAGTTAAAAAAAGTAAAATTCCAAAATATCTACTGTTGAAAAACCAGGGGAAAAAAGATTAGACCGGAGGGGAAAGAAGTAAGATAACCTATAATCCTATGACCCAGACAAAACCTATATTAACACGTTGATGGGCAACCTTCAGAATTTTTTCTGTATACATATAATCAGTGAATGGTGTTAGCAGTTTGGGGAAGTAAAATATGCTACATTTCTTTATCTGTGCACGTCTAAAAATCTTGACTCTGGTCCATTCTTTCTTAAGGGTCTTGTGGCCAAAGATTCTCAAAAATCTCTGGCTAATTCTGACTAGGAGAATCCATCCTTATGCTAGTCTCCGCTCGCTTTTGGGAGAAGAAAATCTCAGCTATGACCTTTGAAGCAATCTCTCTCCTTGTAGTACTCAAGACAGTGACCATCCCAACTTCAGTGGTCTGTGGTTTCTAGCACCTTCTTTGTCATCAGGTCCCCCTGCATTCTGCTAGTGGAACCAGAATTTCAATTTACTTCATTTAGATTAGAGGTCAGCAAACATTTTCTATTAGGGTCCATATAATAAATGTTTTAAAATTTGTAGGCCAAGAGGAAATATTAGGGACATTATGTAGGTACTAAGATAAAAAAAATTTCTATACTTCTATATTGATGAAATGCAAATATAATAATAATAATAGTAATGACTACATACTAGAGTAGACAAATTATTTTGAGAACTACAAAATAACATTTTGTAATACAGGACTGCAAATGAAAAGAATGGAATTCTGTTTTTTTGGAGGAGGGGTATGACTTGTTTAAATGGAGTTCATAGTTAGTGTTCCCCATCATCAAAATCAATGGCAAATATTCATCTGTTAATGGTATCTCTAATGAGATTTTATGTATTTCATCTTTCAGAATGTCTTTTCATAGAGATAGAACTGCCAAATACTATTATCAAGCCACCAGCATATGATTTTAATCATATTTAAAACTTGAAATACATTAACAAAATTCTATTAGATTCTTCTTTTGATGTTGTCTTTTAGCATGTCATTACATTGCAGATTAATCACCTCCAACTGAAGGGTAGGTGAAAGCTTTTCAATTGCACAGTTAAATGTATTTTGAAATAGTAAAGTTTCCTTTCCATTAGCATCAGGGTCTGTAAAATGCTGCTGGAGCTGTAGTTTGAGCTCAGAAAATACACGTGCTGCAAATTTGTATGGAGAGAGGAATCCTAACTCTTGTTTTAACTTTTGCCAGCACATGATATGTATAGGCGGCTTAAAACTATTCGTGATTCAAGGAAACATTAGTTGTCAAAATGACTTCATTGCAGTATGTTTCACATATACATTCTGTATTGCTTTGAAATTTTAGACTTAATTGATTAAGAGACATTACCAAGGCCACAACAAAATCTAATTGCCAAAGCTATTTAATATTAAATGTACTGATCGAGGACAGCTCTTCTCTTTGGAGAAATTTCACAAGCCTGGTGAATTTGTCTGACGAAGTCATTTCCTGCTCTTCACATAATTATTTCTACCATTAAGTGAACACATCTTAGCTGTTTCCACTACAAATTGTGCTGAATGAGTGACTTCTCAATTTGGAAAGAAAACGTCACACACAAGCTGTTCACAGACTGTAATTCTTCAGTCACGTCAGACTCAGCATTGACTCCTCAAATGAATAACAACTGAGTATTAGTGATGTCTGTTAATTCACCAGGAACCAAGGAAAACTACTAAAAATCATTTATTTTGTCTTCTAACTGACCGTTGAGGTTACTTTCTATATCTTCAACTCTTTGAAGGAATATTCTTACCAAAAGGCTTAAACAGATTTATTTTCTCCAGCTACATTTCCTGACCTGATGCAATCAAAGATGATCTAATTACGTCACCTGTTGTAAATGCCTTCCCTTACTTGGCTAACAAGTGAGTGATTTGAATACTTACTTTGGTCACAGTCTTATTTTCATTTCTTGTTTTTGAGAAAAAAAATTCTGCTCTGATAAAATATTTCACATTACATTTTTAAATTTTTATAATCATTGCTTTTCTTTGAGGTGGAAATACTGTCTAGAATGCTTAGTCTAGTAATGTTGATGTACACTCATTTAGCATATCTATAATGTCACTACATAATAAACACTACCATTCACGATCTAATGCAATAATAAACAACGTGTACTCCATTGTACCTTGAAAGCATAACTTTCAAAGTCCAATTTTCTCTTTTTCTCTTGTGTTGACATGATAGGTACACATTGGTAATTTATAAAAATCCTCTTGAGGTACAACAATACGTATGACATTTGAAATGCTATTGAGTTATAATTACATCGCTGTAATTGGCAGTGCACTGAGCAGGAATGTGAAGTGACGAGAGTGTCCTGTGGCCTCTGTTGTAACTATTTAACTTTGCCAATATAGCATGAAAGCAATAATAGAGGATACATAAACAAATGAATGTGGCTGTGTTCCGATATTACTTTAGGAATACTGACATTTGAATTTCATCTGTTGTGAAATACTGTTCTTTTCAGTTATTCTCAACCATTTAGAAACATTAAAAATATTCTTAACTCATGGGCTGAACAAAAACAGATGGAGGGTTCAATTTGATCCATGGGTCAGAACTTACCAATTCTTATTCAGACTAAAAACTTCATATTGCTGCCATTTCTGCCTCTATTCCTGAAGGAAAAGAAGAAAGAAGAGGACAAGAAGGAGGAGGAAAAGGGATTTTATGGTACAACTCACTAAAGTCTGTTTCTTGTGGTCAAAGTTAGCTCATTTCTTAGCTCTAGATTCACACTTGGATTCACTCATGACTCTAGTTTTATAATGAGTAGATGATGAAAGAATGAGTTCCTATATAATCTTAAAGTCAGATTTAGGATTAATATCTTCCTAGGATTATTGGTAGTGAGAATAGGCACTGACTTGTCCTTCCTACCATACTAAAAACCATTAAATAAAGTAGTGCAATGTTGGTAAATTTTCAAATGTCTGGACTTCTCAATTCTACTCATGTTCACATTGTTGGTATAAGTTTTGTGCAGGTATTATATATAAACTTGAGCTTTCCCTACTATATTTTCTCCCTTTTGAAGCACGTACTTTTAGAAGGGGAAATCATAAAGAATTTAATTGGAGCTGCTACTTTTTGGGAGGGGAAACTAAGACTAAGCCACTTGTATTTAGAATGCTGTCTTTGGAATGATATAACGCTCAGTTGGGGCATGAAAGGAGTCTAATGTTTTTTGGTGGAGTCTAATATTCTAAAAAGAACAAGCCAAACTAAAGATAAAAGATTAAAAATAGCCTTTAATTTTTCACACACGCACTATGTATGCATGCATGTATTTTGGGTTTCAGATTTGGTTTTATAATCTTAGTGCTCACCTTGATGAGTAGAACCTGATGACCTACTAAATGATCAAGTGTGAAAAGAAGCCACATTTTCTGCTGGTGAATGTACTGAAACTAAATTGGAATAGCCATATTTACTTTTAATCATGAAATGAGAATGCATCTCAACTTCCTGAAGAAAAGAGATTCTCCTAAATATTTGACCAAAGTCAGTGATGCCATTTAAGTTGCTGGACATAAAAGAGACCAGAAGAGAAATTTCTGTCTGCTGAGGAAAGTGGTAAGATTTCCCAAACAAGGGGTAAAGGACTGAAATGGGAAGATGAAGAATTTCCTATTAAAAAAAAAAAAAAAAAAAAAAAGGATTGGGAAGAAAGGAATTTTGTGAGCATCTAAGTTTGGGAGTATAAAGGAGTAGCTGCATTAACTACATTGAAAATAGTTCAGTTTTCTTTCCTTCTCATTTTGTTACCATCCGGAAGTTTCCCTAACTCATGAATTTTGCATATAAGCACGTTTAATGTAGCAGAGGCTAGTGATGCAAGGTGTTCAGGGGGAGGATAGCTTGAGAAATGGGCAGAAGAAATATAAGACCATAGGTATCCTTTTAGACCTTTTAAGGGATTATCCAGTTCTTTAAGAGTGTATGTCTTTGATTGCCTAGGCTATTTTGCAACTCCATAAGGGTAGGAAACCGATAACTTACAGGTGACTACAGGTGATGCAGATGAATCTTTTCCCTAGCAATACAAGTGAAATTGTCCCTTAGAAATATAATCAATTTAAAAATTAACATTACCCCATAACAGTTGTTCTTGAAGTATGATTCAGAATCCCTTCAGTGTCCCAGAGACCCTTTCCAGAGGACTAAAAGATCAAAACTATTTTCATAATAATACTAAGATATATCTGCCTTTTCACTTTTATTCTTTCATAACTTGACAGTGGAGTTTTCCAGAAGCTGAATGACATATGATATCACCGCAGATGAATGCAGAGGCAGATATGAGAATCCAGATGTTTTGTATTAAGCCAGACATTAAAGAGATTTGCAAAAATGTAAAACAATGCTACTCTTCTCACTAAATTTGTGTTTGTTTTGGAAAGTGTGGCTAATTTTCACAAATATATTACTTATGATTTAAAGTACTACTTCTCACCTAAAAATCACATAACCCCCATTATATTTCTTGTAATATTTCAATTTTTTGTATTTAAATTTTGGTACATTTGTAATTTATTTTGCTACACGGCATGAGGTAAGGATCTTTTTTTCTCAAGTGGTTGGCTAGCTCCCTTACCAAATAGATTTTCCTTTCTTAATGATTTGAAATGACACCTCTACCATACATGAAATTACCATATATACTCCATTACTTGTGGATCTTCTAGTGTTTTATAGTAATTTCCTTCTATTATAGTGCTAGTTATGGAATTTTTAAATTATTAAAATTATATATTTTAATGTAGAGTGCAGAGAAGGCACCCTCACTGTTCTTTTTCACATTTTCTTCCAAAATAAAATTCTTTTTTAAAAAAAATTTATTTATTTATGTGACAAAGAGAGAGAGATCACAAGTAGGCAGAGAGGCAGTCAGAGAGAGGGGGAAGTAGGCTCCCCGCTGAGCAGAGAGCCCGAATATGGGGCTAGATCCCAGGACCCTGAGATCATGACCTGAGCTGAAGGCAGAGGCTTAACCCACTCAGCCACCCAGACGCCCCCAATATAAAATTCTTCTTAAAGAAGTAAATATGTTCAAAACAATAGCAAGTAAATATGTGAATTATGTGTAAACTGTTAGCAAAGCATTGAATAGTCTTTTCTTCCCCATTCCAGAAGGATTTTATTTTTTCCAGTTTTATTGAGATATCATTGACATATAACATGGTGCAAGTTTTAGGTATACAACAACATAATACAGGCAAAGTATATTTGTTGTATTGCGAGTGAAACTATGATCAGGAAAGAAAAATGTGTAATTGAATTTACTATATTGACTTGGGAAACTGGAGTATTGTCTTTGGTTCTTAACTTTAGTGAAGCATAGCAGGCAGATGTATAGATAAACATTACTATTACTCTTATTCATACTATGGTCTTCTGTCATACTTGAGATAGGTTGCTTTAATTATCTTGTTCCACATAGGAAAGAAATATTAAGGTTTAAAGGCTAATGGCTAATGGCTTATAATTCATTAAAACTTTTCATACAAAGGAAAAAAATGTATGTATGCATTGTGAAATGATTACCACATTAAATTAATATGTATCATCTCACATAGTTACATTTTTTTTAATTGTGATGAGAACTTTTAAGATCCACTCTCTTAGCAATTTCCAAATATATGATATGGTATTGGATAATAGTCTTTAGAGTTCAAACTCAATCTATAAAGTTACAAACTCAATTGAACAACTATAATGTATCATATACCCTATAAAGTGCTTTACATTGACATATATATTAGTTTTGGTTAGCTCTTCTTTCTTGGGCAATATCTCAATTTATGTTTTAATCTTAAATGGAATACAAGATATCCAAAAAGTACTAACATATCCACTCAAAATTTACCTACATTTACCATTTTTTATTTCCAAATCACTAGCCATTCTTTCTTATAGTTAATTATTAGTTTGAAAAGAACAAGAATTCTAATATATTTTCATTTTCAGCAAGATTGTTATTAAGTGCACTAAAACATCCATTGTTGGTCAAAAACAAGGTGGCATAATTTTCCCTGCTTTATTTTATGAGGTTGTCATGATTCTGTAGATACTTGTCTTGGAAGTTTCCTCTTCTACTTCTTTGTAATAACAGTAAAAAATGGCATGTCAAGAGACAAGGCAAATTGGCAACGTCATAATAAATTTTATTTTCTAAAATTGTTTACTATATTTTCCTTTGGTAAAAATAACAAATAACAAATAACAATTAGCTACTCTGATGGTTTATTTTATATGTCAACCTGACTGACCATGAGGTATCCAAACCAAACATTATTTCTGAGTGTATTGGGAGGGTGTTTCTGGATGAGATTTGCGTTTGAATCAATGGACTCAGTAAAATAAATAGCCCTCACCAGAGTGGGTGGGCATCATCCAATCCAGGGAGCACCTGAATAGAACAAAAGGTGAGGAAGAAAAATTCTCTCTCTCTCTCCTTTTTCCTGCTTCACTGTTGAGCTGGGATATCTCCTATCTTCTACCTTCTGACTGGGATTTAAACCTGTGGCTCCTCTGAGTCTCAGGCCTTTAGACTCGGACTGAATTACAGCCCTGGCTTTCTTGGGTCCCCAGCTCTCAGAGGGCAGATCATGGGACTTCTCAGCCTTCATAATCATGTGAGCCAATTCCTCATAATAAATCTCCTGTTTTGTGTGTATATATATATGTATCCTATTTGTTCTGTTCCTCTAGAGAATCTAATACAACTATCTTTGGTATAAAAAAAATTAGAAAAAATTAGGAAACACTGCAACAGTAACAGCCATAGCTATTCCACAGTTCTGTGTTCATTCTAATTATTCATTTATTTATATGTATTAAATATTTCCTAAATGTCTCTTATAAGTTATAAGTTAATTGTTTTCTCTTCTCTTTTTTTTCAGTTTAATTTATATAATATGAAGCTATAGCATAAAGGCTACATGGTTCGTGATATGAATGTTCCTTTTCTTTACTCAGTTCTGTATAAAATGTCTTGGCATAGCTAACTTATTCCACATTTCACTGCCTTTGAAATTCCAAGAGGGGTTTCCTGTGCTCTGTTGGCTTTTCCCAATTTTTTTTCTTTTCTTTTTCTCCCAGATTCTTCTGGGCAGTAATATCAAATAACTATGAGGACATCTGATACTTCCAGAGAGAGGATTTTCTGTTAAAAAAAAAAAAAAAAACTTTCTGGAAACAGGAAATCGTTTTTAGTTGACCACATTCAGAGTTCCAAAGCTAAAAGCTTTGGAAAGTTTTATTTTATTGCTTTTTGATGCTAGCTTAATGTAGACTCGCATACTTAGGATGTCTTTGTTGGAATTATTATTTTAGAAAATGATATACATAAACATGCTATGCAGAATGGAGCCTTTATGTGTGCCAATAGTTATCACCTATCTATCATCTGTCTATATCATTTATCTATCACCTATCACCTACTGTAAAATAAATAATGTATGTTAAACAGCAGAATTATATATTGCAAACGAACAAAACTGGAATGATAATCAGTGATATACAATGCAATACGAAGGAAATTATTTTGGAACTCCATGAAGAATTGTTTTAATGTATACTATATTTAGATTTATATATTTGCTTTTGAATATGCAAATTTATTTTATTAATTAGCAAATGTTTAGAAGATAAAGAATCTGACAACACAATCGTAATGTATTAGTTTGTTCATATGGAGACAATTGATAATAACACCCCTTTGACCCAAGTAATCGGAGTTTAAATTATAGAATCTACAGTAAGCCTATTGAAATAGAATTAAACACAGGGAGTTGGGTAACATTCCCTCTCCACTTTATTTGCATCTCTGTGTTCAAAAATGTGAATTGCCAAGCAACAGAGAGAAAAATTAGTGACTTACCTCTTTCACAATTCTTTATTTTTGGTTGCATTGAGTAGGACTCATGGAGAAGACTGAAACACAGGTTAAGTGCTCATCAGTTTTGAAAGGTCATTAGTTCATTTTGTACAACGATCTTGGAAAACTAAAAGAAAACCAAAGATACATCAGTATTTTTTTTCTTTATGTGCCATGTATCCTGAGGTACATGAAGAAGAATCACCACCTCCTCTGGTGACCTGAGTTTGGACCTGCCTAGGAGAGAGAGTGAATGACTTCACGCTGGAACACGCTGAGGCTGGAGCATCCTGGCAGCCGTAACAGTCATGGCAGCCCCTCTGAGGGAACATGGAGTGCAAAGCAGTGGAATCAGCTTCCAGGTTATGAAAACCTCCAAAGAGAACATGATGTACAGGTCAGCTTCCAGATGCTACTAGGGGGAATGCTCAACGTGGTTGTTTGGAGAACTTCACAGGGCAAGTGCCTCTCCTTACCCCGCTGTGCACTTCTGTCACAGAGATCCATCTAGTAGTCCCTACTGTGTGTGAAGTACTTACAACATTATAGATGTTCAGTGAATGATTAAAGAATATAATAAATGTTATAGCCTGCCTTATAGGGATGGTCACACTGAACATTCCAGCTTCAAAAGGACCGAGGGCTAAACTGAGGATTTTATTTTATTGATATATTTTTTAAAGATTTTATTTATTTATTAGAGAGAGAGCCCACAAGTGGGGAGAGGGGCAGAGAGGTAGAGGGGGAAGAGTAGAGAGTATGGGGCAGAGGGTGGGGAGAGGGAGTTATACCACAATCAATGATTGCACTAATGAAGTATTTTTAAGCACTTACTATGTTCAGTAAGTTACACCAGACTAATTATGAAAGAGGATGCCTAAATATGGTTCAGAGTGTCCCAATTCAACTTTTTTTTTTTTCTATAGAGGCTCACCTGGCTGGTAACTGTACTTATGTTCATATTTTCCAGCTCATTTCCTTATGCTTAGGTACATCTACTTAGAAAGGACCCATATGTAGGGGTTGTTTTCATATTATAGAGAAATTCATGCCGAGTATAGCTGGTGTTCACAGGGTGCTACAGTAGCTGCTATGAGTGGATTTCCTGCTGAAGAGCCAGATGCCTCTGAACGAAGGTTACCAACTACAAGAAAAGCAAGTGTTGCCAGCTAAACTCACAAGCCCTGCACAGAGATGTTGCCAGGTAAAATAGTCTTCCTCAGCCTTGATCACTACTCGCCGAAAGGTTTGGGCTACCTGTTTAAAATTACAGCCTCAGAGTTTCCTTGGACTGCGCTAGAAGCATCTTTCCAAGTTCAGTGTTTTCAGTGTACCAACTTAACTTCTTTTGTCCTTTATACTTAGCTACTTTTTTTCACTGACATACTCAGCATCATTTACACTTAAAAAAAAAATTAGTCTTGGAGACTCTGAGTGGCTGGGTCAGTGGAAAGATGTTCACAGGATTAATTGGAGAAAATAAAATTGGTTGCTAAACTGAATTCAATATAAAACCTCAAGAGACCATGTCTGATTTCTTCTGAGTGAACTGAGATGAATATCGATGTCCACCTCTGTGTGCTGAGATTTCTTTTTATTGCCAGTAACATGATGTCTTTCTTTAGCCTCTGATCATGGCAAAATCCTGTTTTATTTTTAAATGAAGTTTCTAGAAGATACAGAAAGTTAAAATGAAAAAGGAAAAGGAAAACATTTATTATTTTATAATTTCCAACAACTGTATTGATATATTTGCCTGTCTAAAAAAAAATCATTTTTTATATATGTGGCCTGTATTTTCTTGGCAATTATTTGTTAAGTGAATATTTATGGAGCATGTGTTAAGCATGATCCCTGGATTTTATACCTATTCTTTTATTTTATCCTCACCCAAATCCTATGAATTAGGTACTTTATTTTACAGATGAGGAAACTGAAGTTCAGAGAAGTTCAGTCAAAACCACGCACCACACAGTAAGTGAGATTCACACTTAGATCTGTGTGACAATGACCATTTGTTAGTTCTTACTGTTTATTGCCAACACTGCAAGGGAGGTCACAAACACAAACATGCATGAAGATGGATAATCTGCTTTTGTAAGGGGGAAAAACTGGGTTAACATTTCCTGAAAATTGTTAATGCATTTATGGTTACATTCAACCACTGAGGAGACCACTGAGACCTAGAGGTCCTTAAAGTAAATGTCGCCTTTCACAATCAGAGACATTTGGCAATCCTAACTGAGCCACACGTGTTCATCTCTTACACATGTGGCCGCAAACAGATGTGCAGACATTGAAAAGCACAGAGGAGTTTGTGCTGCAGACTATTTTGTCCCAAATTTGACATATAAGTTCTCTAGGGAAATGTTACATCATTGAAGTTATATGCAGTTCTAGCAAAAACAAAAGAGGTTTTAATATTTTTTTAAACAAATGAACAATTAAGAAACATGATGCAGCTTAACTATATTTACTTTAACTTAAAATGAATTCAAATCACTGGGTTCAGATTTTCTGGATCACAGGGTGATTATACAATATTTAGCTTGGGCTTAGGGGTTAAGCAGCATATGTTGAAAAATTCATCTGTATTAACACCTGCACTTTACCTCAGTTTCCCTGAGAAGCTGGAATAATAATACCTCTGAATGCTGTTGTGAGAAACAGTGGATAATCCATGAAAAGCACTTAGGACAACAGCTGACTCATGGTTTGCATTTAAGAAATGTTAACAATTCAGCACTAAAATGGGTTATTCAGTGGAATCCACAACTTGTGATACTCTTCTAATTTTTAATGGGTTTTGTATATTTCTTTTCATCCTGCAGTACATGATTTAAAATTCAGGAAAAAAACTTTCAAACATTCTTAACCCAAAATCATTGTTTCTTGACTGTCATTTCTTTGTTCTTTACACCGTACTTTCTTAGTCTTCATGATTTAGTTCAACATTAAGTGGTCTTCCATTCTCTTTCCTGATTTACACCAATTACCAAGTCTCTTAAAGTACTAATCATATACTTTTATTATGTTGTTTATTAGCTTTGCATCTCTGTGATCTCTTAATATTTTTTCTACCACTTTAATGATTTATCCAAATTCCAAATCGCAATGTATAAACCACAAAATTAAAATTATCAGGTACAGAAAAAAAACTATTAAACAAAATGAGCATTAGCAAATGAGAAAAAAAAAATGACTCTAAATCCTTGCCCTGCCCTTCAGTCAGTGTGACCTTGGGCAGATCACTCATAATTCCCTGGTTCAGCTTCTTCATTTGTAAAATAAAGATCACAATATCTGCCAGGCCTTCCTCCAAGGTTATTGTGAAATAAGATATTATGTGTAGACTATCTGTAAACACTATAATCTGAGAATATGAGAGCTTGTTTATTTAAAACTTCATGGTTAGAGATAAGATAAAATAAGTAAAAGCCCCTGTAAGCTGTATACAAAGTGCCTGTGTTACACAAGATGCTTTATGAGAACTTATTTATTTAATCCTTTATGATGGAGGCACTGTGGTATGATGCGGTGTTTTTGCAATGTGGGAGAGGCTTTCCCAGAAAGACAGCACACACTAAGTAGAACTTGATAAAGGCCAAATAAGTGGTCTTGAGTATGTGTACTATATAGTGTCCAGAAGTGAAAATGAGAATTAGGACTGGCCGGTCTTTTCAGGGAACATGTAGAAAGAGATGGGTTTTTGACCCCATCATGGATTGTGGGGTAGGATTGAAATAAAGAGAGGACAGAAGTGGGGGCTCCAGTTGGAGGAACACCCTCAGAGAATGTGTAGAGGGGTAGTAGAGCACAAATGTTAAACAATGGGAATGATCTGGATGCAGCAGAGCTTTCCTGTAGGGAAGTAGGGGGAGATACAACTGGCAAGACTGAGCGAGTCTAAATGGAATGCCAAGAGAATGATGTACTTTGTTAGCACAGCATATTTAAAAGGAAGGCAACTGAAGGATTTTTGAGCAGAATAATGTGGTAATAACTGTGAACTCTAGCTTCAGACAGACCAATTTCTAATCCAAGTTGGCCTTTTTTGCCAATGTTTTCTTAGGCAGTGCTTACTGGACATGCATGGTGCAGTGGAAAAAGTGTGAGTCTGGGAGTCAAGGGAGGACCTCTGGAATGCGAGGCCTCTTTTCTGGACCTACCTTTGGGCCAGCGTGGCAGGCAAAACCATTGTCTTACATCTTGGCTCTTTCCCATCCCTTCTGGAACCATTTCTGCTACATTTTTATTCCATTGGATTACTATCAGTGTTCCTCCAGGTTAAGAATACAAAAACAGGTTAAAAGATGTTTTCTCAAAAAGGTTCCAAACTGTCCCGTCTGCCATTAATTCTTTTTCCATTTCTTTATTGCTCCATCTCCTTTAGCTGATCACATTGCCTTTCAACATATAGTACGTTACTACATCACAATTAGAAGCATATGATTACATTTTAAATGACCATTTCCTGTCCAGATCCATCATTAAAATGCTTTGTCACTAACAAATTCTAACTCATATTTAATGTTATTTTAACATCAGACATTTCTCATTATTTAAAATTAGCATAAGCCAAGCTTTATGTAAAGAGTTTGAAAATCATCTTTGTATCTTGAGAGGCTAATATCAATCTTATTTTTGGCCAGAAAGAAAAATATTTGATTCTAAAGTTATTTTTTGGGGTCCCATATTGATTATTTAGATACTGACATGTTAAAAGTAAGATTTTTCTTTCCTTTTCTTTCTTTCTTTTTTTTTTTTTTAATTAGGGAAAATAAAATCAACCTGTCCATCTACCCTCAGTCTCTCTAAATTAGAAAGAAGAGATAACTTAAGTTTTTTTATATACCTTGATATTTATCTCGGCTTGCATAGAATGGAAGAAACCCATTATTCTACATACATATGTAAATTTGAAGCCAGCATTATTTAAAGGATGCTCCACAAAACCTAAGTAGTACAGAAAGGGCATGTTTGCTATAACTTCTGAGCCAATAAAGAGGACTGATTAGAATCGTAAAGCTATCCCACTAAAGTATAAAATAGAAATATGGGAGGCTAAATGGCCACAGTAGAGAATCCAGGACCATAATTTCTAAGTTTCTATTTTTCTTTCTCAGAGAAATAGGATATGACTTGACATAAATTATCTCAATATCAAGAATGTGTTCTTATTTTACTTTTCACATTGTGAAGTTATATAGATATTCTATGTCCAAAATATTAACAGGCTATCTATGGATCAATTTGAGGTGCTTGGAAAACAAATATTAAACAATTATGGAAATGACTGATGGTGATTTCTGTCTGGAAACCATGATAATATCATTGTCATCTAAGTTTTAAATTGTTATAAATGAAAATGGACTATGAATTTATTCCCAATGCCGGTATATCAGTGTCATTTTGCAGATATAAAATAATCTTTTCAAAACACTATTTTAGGGTATTTACCTTCTATTTTATTATTGCTACACTTAGAATGTTCAGAGGTAAAATTATCTGGAGTTAGACATCGAGATTGCCAATATATATCCCTGGTTTTTAAATAACTTTGTTGTGGTCTGTTATGATTTTTATTTGGGGAATTATTTAGATAAGACTACTCTTCTTCAAATAAAATTTGAGGTAATTAAAAAAAGGATTTTTATTAAAAACCCTAATTCCTAGGAAGAAAATCAGAATTCATTACTGAAACAAGATGGAAAAAAGAACTCCTTAAGACTAGAAATATCTCTTGCCACTTTTTGAAAATGAAGCTTTCAAAAATTTCATTTTCAAAGCCAGCATTTCTTCCAGATGATGAAATAAGTTGAAAATTGAATATTTTAAATCCAAGAAAGAATGCTTGTGCCAGGTGGGGAGAGGGAAGGAAAAGATAATCTTTAGAACTATATGTAGTTCCAAGTTTCGTTATTGATTTTCACTTTTAAACTCAACCAGTCATTAATACATGTATAATATCAATTGTGCACATGTCTAAGGCATGATCCAAATAACATACAAGACATGATCACGAATTATATCTAAATGGGAAGGATAAGTAAATGTATATATTTACAGATACATACATAAAAGTATGAGAAAGGATACGTAATTATCAGAGCACATTTAGGAAACACAAAAATTAGGGTGGATTTTAATATACTGTCACAGAAGTATGCATATAAATAGGAAACTGGAGACAACAGATTAATTAAAACATATAGTTCAAGGAAAAGATGAGATTACATAGTTTAATGGACAGGAAAGTGATTTTGCAGAGGGAAAGCAAGGAAATACCATGTGTCATATCCCTATGTGTAACCATCCAGAACTATTCGACTTCTTTTTCATTTGCCCTCTGCCTCAAAAATGGGCCTGCATCTACTACATTAATAAGGTTTTGCTATACTCTGGCTTTTGGATGAGTTTGGGACTTTAATTTCTTCCAGGTTCTGCTAATCTCTCCCTTTCCTCAGCCCTTTGGGTTTAAGAGTCGTAAAATCTCACTGCTACCACCCCCACTCCTTTCCATCTGTGGTAATTAAAATTCAAACTTTTATAATATGTCACTTTGTAAATAAATACTTATCTAATGATCTCTTTTCTGGAGCCTTGGCTGAAACATTAGCTGGTACCAAAGTTGGCCCCAGGAAACAGATGCCTTGAAATGAGACTCTAGGATTGGTATGCCATATATGTGAGGAGTGTACGGATAACATTTTGTTGGGGGTATACAGAATCAGATGAGGGGTAATTCTTGGCATCTTATAAATATTCAGGTTATCACTATGGTTTCATGAGATGATAAGCTATAGAGATGGAGTGGCTGTGACACTTAGCTCCCCTGATAAGATTTTAGGGTCACTTAGGTTCTTCTTATAGTCAGTCCTAGAGAATACAGATATGAAAAAAAAGAGAATTAAGGCTATGAACATGTAATTATGAATATGCTGAGTTACAAGGTTTCCTGAGTAACTGTGAAAGACACAACTGACAACCAAACTCAAGGTATGATTGTGAAGGTTGCAGACTCATAATATAATTATGAACATAATATAATTATAAACTGGACCTGCCAGATCTCTTACTATGCTAAGGGAAAGGCAATGATCAGTAAACAGTGGAACTTTGTCTCATTGGGTGGGACATGCGAGTAGACATAGATGAGGTTAAGAGCTATGAATCTCCAAATTTCTTGAACTTTCATCACCTCAAAGCAAATATTGACTCTCTTCAGACTCTCTCTCATCAATGGGCCTATCAAGAGAGGTAGAACCCAAACAGCCAGGACTGAGGGTACAAGGCCAATTCACAGAAAGAGGAATGAAGTTTCAAATCACCTCACCAGTTAAAAGACCCTTATCCAGCAGAAGTACTTGCAGAGAGCAAAGAGACATGGAAATGGGTGGTGGAAGTAGGCAGTTATAATAATCAATTTATGCTAGTGGCTGATTACAGAGAGAGAATTTAGAAGCCACATTTTATGGTACTCCATTACTTTTTCTTCTATTTTTCCCATGAATTTCTTATATGAAGAATAGTAATAGTAGCTAACATTTTAGACTTTGGGAAGGAATACAACTGAATTGATATTACTCCATGATGATATATTAGCTGATGAGACTATTCACGGGTTGCAGACATAGGCTTTCCACCAGGACCAAGGCAATATTGGGTGCTGAGGGGCAAAAAAAAACTAACTCATCTTGTACTACAACAAAAAGCTTCCCACACCCTCTGATTACCCATCAGGCCAGAGCCTAGCAGAAGATAGGAAGTAGTGAGGAGAATGATGTCAGGAAACTTGTTTCTTTGGCTCCAGTCTGATGAGGTTACCTAGGGCTGGCTATGCTCTCAATGGGAAACTGGGCTCTTCCCCAAGTGGACTTCTCACTCTTTTCCTAGTGAGTTCTCCTCTCACCTCTCTGTACATGGAACGGAGAGAAGAGTCAGAGCACTGCTGCAGTTGGCCCCAGGTCCCTGCATGATCTAGTTGTTTCCTAAACTCCATTCACACCTTGGGCATGAGTCCCTTTATAAATAAACCTTACTTTAGTTACTTTGATGAGAGTGAACCATCTGTTTCCTGTGAGGAAGGACCCTGACAGACACTTGAATGAATGATAACAAATATGCCAAAACCAACTTTAGAATATGCAGAGACAAATTTGGCAAGCTTCACTGTAAACACACACACACACACACACACACACACACACACACACACACACACAAAAGCTCATTAAGAATTTTCCCCTATTGTGTATATTATCTGAAAAGACATCACTGAGTCACCATTTAACAGAACATACGTTTTGAACTCCACTCATTTCTTTTTTATTTTTTTCTCTTTTAAAAGATTTTATTTATTTATTTGACAGAGAGAGACAGAAAGAGAGGGAACACAAGCAGGGAGAGTGGAAGAGGGAGAAGCAGGCTTCCCATTGAGCAGGGAGCCGAATGCAGGGATGGATCCCAGGACCCTGGGATCATGACCTGAGCTGAAGGCAGACACTTAACGACTGAGCCACCCAGGCATTCCAAGCTCTGGTCATTTCTAAAATGATACTGACATTCTCCATGAGGGCCACTAAATGTCTAGGTCATGGAACAACTGGGGTCTAGAGCAGTAATGCTTTGGAACAATGTAGTGAAGGTAATCTCTTCTAGCAACCTTAAAAATGTCTACCAATACAAAACAATTTACCATACTTACCAACTAATACAAAACTATTTTTGTATTAATTAATGTTCAAATTCCCCTTTCTTAGTTTTACATCTGTATACTCAGTCTAAATAAACATGACATCATCATGTAAATCATGTGCACTCAGAGTTTTCAAATAACAATGTAGATTTTTACTGATTCATTCAATCTCTCTTGTTTATTTCTCTCTAGTGACTAATGGTGAGTAGTCAGAGAAGGTAGCTAATCTGCAATTAGGTTTTCTAACTAGTTACCTATCTGCTAAGGGTTAATAAACTGTATCAAAATATAAAAACACTCCAAGTCATTAAAACCCATTAGGTTTGCTCTCTTGCCTAAAAACCTAAACCAAAGCAAACCAAACCAAATTAAAGGAAAACATGTATCCTAAGCTGGAATTGGGTTTGTTGTTTTTCCTTTAATATGACACATTCATTAATTTAGCCAACATTTGAACATCAACAAGATGTTAGGTTAGGTACTACTGATAAAAACAACCCCAAGGAAAAAGAGAAAAAAACTACGTAACACATGAGTCTTTCTTGTGGAGAGTTTTTAGTCCAGTTGGGAAGAATAAATTATAAGATAAGATAAATACCATGGTAAAGGTAAGCCATGGGCATACATAGAAAGGGCATTCAAATCAAGTGGGAGATGGTACAGAAAATCTTAGGGAAATTATATAGAAGAAAAATCTTGGAGAATAAATAGAATTAGATAGGTCAAGAAAGAGGACAGGGACATTCCTAGGACAGGGACAAACACATATAAAGATGGAGAGATCCAAAATAGCACAATATGTTCAGGGTCCTTCCAGTGGTATTTTATAGCTTAAGAAAATGGTGAATATGAGAAGGTGACAAGTAACAAATGTAGAAAGCCTAGAAAAAGGCTACAAAGCTTTTACTTTATACAGAGAGTTAAAGGACTATATCATTCCAAATGCCATTGGTTGCAAGAATCAGAGCACCTTATGGAAAACGGCTTTAAAAATTAGAAAAGGTACTGGCTTGTAGAGCTGTAAGTCCATGATGGGTTGACTTCAGGGTTAGCTAAATCCAGGAGCTTCCTGTCACTTCCTGAGGTTTGCTTTCCTCTGTGTGCTGGATCCAAACTCAAGCTAATGGAAATACTGCATGGGGCAAAATAAGTGTCATTCTCTGTAGACTCTCTTTACATACTACAAGGTTTAGAGAGAGAGAAGAGGATTTTACCCCAGCATTTGAAGCAAGAATTTTGAGATTCACTGACATTGAAACTTTTTAGGTCACATGACCACCCTTAAATCAACTAGGGCTCATCGCTGGGAAGGGAAATTTTTTCCATGAGGCACACTTGTTAAATTCTCAAAACTTAATCATTTCACGAGTAATGACAATACCTCTTTTTTTTAACACCACGTTTTCTAAAAAGCTCAATTAATGCTACCTTTCCTTCTTTCCATTGGAGTAAGTCATCATGTTCAAATGATACTAACTCTTGGAGAAAAGAGCGACATGTTATAAACCAACTGGAATTTCATTATGTTAGTTATGTTAATTACATATGATGGGTATTAGAATTTCAATGCTTGTTCCCTTTTTCAAAAGAGAACTTTTAACCAGTATCTGTATGGCAAAGGACAGAGTCTAATATGTCACAGGTTAGTATGAATCCTACCTATGTTATACATTATTCTGTATTAGTCAGCCCATACTGATGTGTCCAAGATTTTCTTCTGGCATTTATTACGGACTTCTTAGTACTGTCCTAGGTATTCAACATATAGTCTTTGTGGATGGCGTCTTTGTCACTTGGTTTCTTGAAAAAATCAAAGCACTTTTCTTCAGTGTGCTTTACACAATGTTTCCTGGGCCCATTCCACATGTTCCCTTCGTTGGCTGCATCCTCTCTGTGGTGATCTGCTTGTTCTCATCTCAGTCATGGCAGATACATTTTAAGTCCTTTTTAGTGAGAAGTCACTTTTTTGTTAGGAGTGCTTTTGTTACAGTGCTTTGACACCTTAAGAAAAAGAGTATTTAACATAAAAACATGAAGCCACTGTTGAGCATTTTTAATCCACAATATTGTATAGAATATGTCTTTCAACTAATAAATTTTGTGAATGTCTATTTGTGTTTATTAAAGTTCACTTCACATTTGCATCAATTAAGAGTAGATTTTTCCTTTGCTTTCAAACTGGTTTATTTGGCTTTTATTGTCCTTAATGTTGATCTGTATCTGGACAAGACTGATTAAACTCTTCTCAGATTTTGTCTAATTTCTAATGGCATTTGGGTCAAATCTTGTAAGTGACTCATTGACTATACATTAATCTTTAGTGGATTATACATGGATCTTAGTGTGCATGCAATATATAATTAATAAATTAAAAATACTTTTAAAACCAAGTTAAGAAAAGTGCTCTCAACCATAGTCTTTTTATTTGCATAAATGATTAAACCAAGAGTCTTATCTGAAGAGGAACTATCAGGTATTAAATTATGTGGGATCCACTAATAATATCTTCATAGGAAAGGATACTCTCCTATAAAGATGGTTCCATTCTCCATCTCTGTTGAATTTTCAGAGTTTGGAATTTGCTTATGAAATTTGTAGAAAATTCTAAATTACAGGATTAACAACAACAACAAAAAAAACAAAAAACAGATAGATATAAACTAGACTTACTACTTTGCAAAAATGACCATATAAAAATCTAACAGAATTTATGCTCAAGTACATAAGAGATTTGTTAAGGCCATAAGACATAAGATTTTCTCCAAAAATGACCAATATAGTAAACAACGGACTGCAGAATCGACAAAAAACTGTATCATACAGTATTTTTTTACTGCTACAAGGAAAGAAATACATTATTGGTAGTTTTGAAAGTAGTGGTATTTCTTCACATTGTTCTCACTTGAGATTTCTAACAAAATGCATATTACTTTAAAATGGAGTACTATTTCACTGTAATATCAATTTTATTATTTTTGCTCTAAGGAGTATACCTGTTTTGAAGAGTTGTATATCCTAAAGCATAAGTTGGTCACCTATAATATAGACAGTCACTTGATGAAGTCAGTGGGTTTTCTGAGGTCCTTTTCAAATCACTGTTCTATTATGGTTGTGAAAAAGGAATCATTACTGTGTAGAGTAGCAAGAAATTGTGGAAAATCACTCTCCTGTATCCTTTGAACCCATAGGAGTTAATATCTTCAATTTCTTTGCATTATAGTTAACTTTATACTTGTCTTAGTCCCTCATTGTTCTGTCCTTAAAGGTAGAGTTTGTGGGTCATATATCTTCTCATCTCTTGCATCAGTAAGAAAAGTTCTTTTCATATGAAAGGTACATCCAAAATGTTGGTAAATTGAATTGACTGCCAGGAGAACCACATTAGTTAGTTAGACATGTAATACTTGATGAATCATTTAACCTTCTTGGGCCTCAGTTTCTTCATCTATATAACATGAAGGAGTTGACTAGCTAATCTTGAAGACCTCTTCCTGTTCTAAAATGTTGCAGAACCCTTTTAGCAATAATCAAGTATCAATCAGCCTTATTAATGTAACATCCCTAGAATTCTATGGGGCATGTTTATATCCCAATATTTTGGATTGCATCTGCTACAAATCATCTACAACCTATAAAGAGGTTTGAATTCCACAGTTCTTTTAAAGATTTTTTTCATAAGCAATCGCGCTGAACTGTAGTTGTTTAATGCATACTAACAATTGCTTCTACTCCATGCCACATCTGAAAAAAGGTGTCCTTTCCTGCACAATGACTCGCTCTAAGAGATGTTGTACCTCCTGTAAGAATTTTTGGGTTAATTTCAGCCCTTGAAATTACTTTGCATGTTCCTCAGGCAGAGACTTGCCTGGTGGTTCAGGCAAAAGAATGCAAGTTGGAAGTTTTGTTTTGTACTCCTGTGTTTTGTCCTAACTTTCTAACCTGTACTGAAGCAAGGGATTGAGCACTTTTTTTTTTCCAGTTTACATAATTAGGAAAAAATAATAGAGTGTAAAAGCTGTTGCCTCTCAGGTTTATGGTAAAGATCAAATGTCAGTAAGGGTTCACTGTAGATTAAATGTATTCTGAAATGATGAGTTTCCTCAATGTCTCCGACTACCTATTTTCTTGAGCTCTGCATTCTGAAACAAAGCACACACACACTCCCACCCACACGTGAACTTTGCTGAGCTGCACTTTGGCACGGAGGGTGTGACTGTAAAGTCATAATAAACCATGTAGCCAACAAAAACCACTTAACTAGGCCCACCTATACAGTGTGACGGAGTGGAGGATAAGCCTCACTAAAATATTTCACCTGGCATGGGTTCAAGTTTTGAAGTTGAATGAGTCTGCTTTTGTTTCTCACTAAGCCTGGAAGAAAGGGACTTGTCGGCGAGGAGGGGGGAAAAGAAGGAAGGAATGAGTTAAGTTCTCAGCATCTTAAGTTCTTTTTCTTTGCTTCTTTTCAAACAAGCACACCACATTGAATAGCATGTGGAAAATTGGCATTTCCAGTGAATAAAAATTAACTGGCAAACAACAAAAGGAAAAACAGAGGAATGCTGTTGGATGCTGTTTGGCTTGTCTTGTCTTGTCAGAGAAAGAACACGTGTGAATCAAATGGTTTAAGATGAATTTCACCTACATGTCTGGCTCCTGTTCAGATGTTTTAGATTTCTTAGTCAACTTTTTTTGCTTGGTAAGGATTTTTTAAAGTATGATTCTTCTATATGTTAAAAATAAAAAAGAAGACTATAAAAGGAATATGGGTGAACAACAGTTCAACTGCTCCACTTTAGAAAATGTGCTCACTTTTGTTTTCTTTGGGGGAAGTATTTTTTTTTTAAGTTTTTAAAAAAGCCAGCAAACTAACACAAGTATCTGTTGGGTTCTGGCCTTTGGAAAACGTTGCTAATCTAATATTTTCAAAAGAAAGCATGTCTTTTTAAGAAAACACACATGAGAAAACTTTTTCTGTATCAAAATACTTTTCTTCAGGCACAATAGTTTTGCCCCTCTACAGTATGCTGCACGCACTTAAAATGTTTGACTCTAAAACATCACTTCATTCTAGGGATTGTAGAAGTGTCCATCTGCTTTGCTGTGCTGTGGAGTTATTCACTGGTTGAATGTGTTTGGTTTTAGTAAAAAGCCAGAAGCCCACCTCAAAGCTGTCTTGTCTCTTGTTATTTTCCTTTGGAGCAGATAACCATCTGACACAGAATACAATTTATATTTGCATTCAAAGAAATAAATACAGACCAGTTACCTTCTGTCATGCCAACTCTATCACGAATTGTGATTGAAATAATTAATCAGAGGCAGGTATTTGGTGAAAAAACATATGTTCAATGACAGAGATCAACTTTCATGAAGAATACCTTCATGAAAAGTTATACAAGTTTATATTGTAGTGACAAGGATGCCAAACAACTCCACACATGTTAAACAACTCACAACCAAGACCTTTCCAATAACATCGAGGTCATGATGTTTTCACAACTCTCAGAAAATGTCATTAAATCATAATGACTGGTGAGGCATTTCAAGCAGTGTTTAACTTTCAAAGTAATTGGACATTAACTTCATGGGAAAATACATCATGAGAAAAAAATTACTTACAAATGATACTGCTCAGTAAAGCCCCACTTCATTATGTGATATCAGGTTGTAGTAATCTTAAAGGTAGAAACTTTCAGAATTATAGACTAGTTGCATTGAAGGCAACTTAGATCCCTCAATATATTATTTTGTGGATGAGGAAATTCCGTGATGTCAAGTGACTACACAGCAAGTTATGAGCAAAGCTCAATAGAGACTCAATTTTCCTGTACCCAGCCCCATCTACATCACACTATAGCATATTTCATGTAGCTTCTGGGGTGATAAACTTGTCTCCATTTCATATCAGTGTCTCTGACATCTAGAGTTGAAAAGAGAGAAGCACCTGCATTTCAGTTGAAGAGACTAGAGTGGATGTCAAACCAAGTTTTCTAAAGAAATAGTAGTGGTGTCTATCAGGAACCCAGAAACCTGTGGCATGGAGCTATTTAAGATTTTCTTTCTCTTTCACTCTCCCTCTCTCCCCTCCCCAGTAAATATAAATAAGTAAGTAATAAATAAATAAATGCATAGACTGAAAGGTATATTCTATTCTTTTTTGAAATGATCCAGAAACTCAATACCTAAGAAAGAAATGAAATTCTTTTTCCCAGTGAGTCCATCATTTTGATGAGTTTTTGTTAGAAGCTGACAATTATCTCCCTGAAGACAAATATTCCTACAAAAGCAAAATAAGAGAAACTTATTTCAGTGACCACTTTTTTCAGTTATTTTTCTGTGTGTGTATGTATGTGTTCATACGTGTGTGCACATAAAAACTATGTTAAGGTATTTTTCAAGTATGTGGACCATAAAAAAGGAAAATTTTAGAAATATACATTAAATCAAATATTCCAAATATAGTATTTATGTTCTAAAGTATGATCATAATTTGACTGTTTTGTTTGATTTTATTTGTTAAAAATAAAATCCAAAACTAAAAGAAGAACATGTTTAACAGCTTTTGAAAGGTATGTAATTGCTGACTATAACAGCAGGTGATTGAGAGTTCAAAAACTATTTTGCATGAGCCTCCAAATTATTCATCATTAAATCAGCCCAATGTGTTCAGCTTTCACAGACCAGCTTAGTATCACTGCCAAATTAAAGTTGGCATCTTGAGAGCTTATTGAATCTTTCTGACCAAGTATTTTGTTAGAATTTTTCAGAGTAAGACAGAATCATTATTGGAAATAGAACAGCCCTTGCCTGTGAAAATAAGTTTTAACACACTGTTCCTCTCAGGGTAATGTTCTATTTTGCTTCCTTATTTTTCTTTTGTATCCTGGTAAAAATACAGTTATGCCTCAACACCCGTATTCCTGAAAACTTCCTCCATCTTACTTTGGCTTGTAATAGTTGACTTCTAACACTACAGGATAGGAGTCTCTAACCCTCCATGAAATTAACACTGAAAGTATTATTTTTAACATTTTTCTTTTCAGTTCCTCTTTAAAGCCACTTCATACCAGTCAACTAAAACAAAAGTTCTTACTTCTTTTTCTTCTCCAAGTTTAATGTTTCTTAAAAAAAAAAAAAAAAAAAAAAGTTCATGTTAAAATAGCGAACAATGTAGAAAACAATGACTTACCTTCTGAAACGGCAATATGCACAGTGGTAAATTATTTTTAAAATTTGTTATCTGTAATATAACACAGTATGTATTCTTCAAAGATCACCAAAAAGGCTATCTGTTTCACTTTCCCCTAAAAGCAAGAAACAGCCAGATGGCGACCTTCCACAGTGCCTGGATATCTCCTTAGCCAGATAACCCAGTTCCTCAGGTACATTTTCCACTTTACATGTTACTATGCAACAGTGTCACTAATTCCTGCCACTGCATCATAAGGATCCCTTTCCCCCTGTCTTATCCAGCAGCATTCTCTCACTTTCTTGTAAGCCCTCCCAACAACCTCAAAGTGGTCAAGATTTGCTTCAAAATCTCAACGAGACATTTTACATTTTCCCTAAAACTCTCCTTAGGTGCCTCCAGATTCTTCTTACTACCTCATCCTAAAGCCACTGTTAACATTTTAAGACTTTTTTTGGGATAGCACACCATTTTCAAGCATAAAAATCTGTATTGGCTATGTCCGACTGTGTAACAGATCATCTCAAAACTTAGTGGCTTTTAATTAAAGCAACAGTATTTTTTTCTTCATAATTTCTGAGGATCAGAAATTTGGGAGTAGCTTTTTGGATGGCTCTGGCTTCAGGCCCTTCATAAAATTGTAGCTAGATTTCAGCTAGAAAAGAAATCATGTGAGGGTTTCACTGGGGCTAGAGGATTCTCTTTCAAGGTGATTCAGTTGCTGGTGGGGTGGTGCTGGTTGCCAGAAGAGGCCTCAGTTCATCACTGCATGGTTCTCTCAAGAGGGCTGTTGAGTGTCTTGTGGCTCTGCAATATTGGAAGACAATTCTTCATGGGTCTCTCATAGCTTGTGAACAGAGGAACCAAAAACTTCCTTTGTTCTGAACTATCTTTTCAAGGATGTTTGTATAGCAAAAACCTTGCTGGATAGAAATAATCATACTCCAGAGCAAAAGACAGTTAATTTTTCTCTTCCCTTATCATAAAGTTAATGTCTCCCTAAGGCAAAGACAGTCAGGTTTAAAAAACTGAGTCCCGTAAACTTGAGTTTCATCTCCTTCAAGGCAACCCACTGCATGGATGTTGTCTATGGCCCACTTTGCATTAGCTTGTGGGAATTGAGGTTCAGGTAACTGGCACAACACTGGTACTCTGATTACTTCCATTGTTTTGAGCCAAAAACTGTCCTTGGAGTGTGACCTTGGAGTCTCACGTCATCTACTACCATCCAAGAACCTGTGGCAAGTTAGCATGCAGGTAGGGTACAATCTCAAATAGCTCAGAGTTCTTGATAGGTGGATGGCTTCCACCAGAGTGAATGATCCAATAGGCCAAGACAGAAGCTGAGATGATTTTTTTGACCTAACAGAGAAAAACACACACCATCATTTCCACATTTCCATCACAGGCCAGCCTGATTCAATGTGGGAAAGGACGAAACAAAGGAAGGAGCACCAGGTGAGGATCATTAAGAGACACCTTGATACCTGGTTATCACAGGCCTCCTAAAAATTGTAGAAGTTATAAAAACTTGAGCTCAGAAATAATATATTGATCATTTTTTTTGTGCTAACTGCAGAAATCAAACTAGTACATTTCATATTTCATTAGTAATACTATTGTTGAATTGCATTGCCCTAAAAATATTACATGTGGTGTAGGGAACAAGATTTTCATATAAAGTGTGATGAGTAGGTCTATAAAAACAGAAAATATTTCTTGGTATACCCTTTATCATCTAGTAAGCAGAAAAAAATCTTAGCATTGAATCAGAAGTGGTGTACTAGTTTTGTAAAGACCCACTAGAAGAGATGCAACTGGCTAATTTTGATTGCCTAGTACTTCCTGCTTTATCAAAATTTTCTGAACATTATATAATAGAATCAGAAAAATAAGATTTGTGGAATTATGGCCAGATTTCAGACACTCCCCCTCAAATTTTTCAAGATAGAGGAAGGAGAAAGGACACAAAGAAGGATAAAAATAGTCCAATTCATTCACATAACTTAATTTGAGAAGAATAAGTAAAATTGAATGTTTTATTTTAAATCAATTTTTAAAAAATCAATCCTTTCCCCCTGAATATCTTTAGAATCCAATTATTCAATATGTCTCAACTACACTATTCACTACTTTTGTGGAATTTTAGGACAGGGGGGGAGATTTGAGTATGGTGATGTTTTTCATCTAAATGTATCTAAATCAAACTGCCAACGTCAAGACCTGCCCCATTTTGATTCACGATACCAGCTCAACTAAGAGCACAGACTTCTTTGAAGCACAGTGACTGAGATTTATCAAAAAAACCTGTCATGATCTCTGCGGAAATAATTTCCAAATTCTTATGCAGTTATTATATTTCCTGGCTTGGAAGCATAATGAGTTTAAAACATTAATTTCGAACACATTCCATCTTTTGCTTCCCATGGTTGAACTGTTTAATTAAAGGCCTTGAAGGCTTCTGGGCAAAACAATCAACACATGGTGTGATCATCTCCCTCTTATTCTCTTTGCTTTGTGTTTTTTCATCTTTTGGAACTTAATTCGTTTATTTTAGGACTATTTGGCACTCTACACTTAGGCAGTAGTAGACAAAAGAAATCAGTAGTCATTTGGTTTTGTAGATTTTTGAAGAAATTGATTCTGATGGCTGAAGACAGTCATGCATTGCACAAATATTTATTGAGTGGATGCCAACTAAGTTTCCTGATACTCTGTTGGGTGTTTTGAAAGAACTCACATCAGATGTAGCTCCTTGTTTACATGTGAAGGAGTAGTCAGGCAAGAAGGGGAGATGAGACAGGGACAAAGCCATCTATAACCCAAAGAAGCAAGGGGCAAGGTATCTAAGTAAAACGTTAACAATGCAGACAGTGAAGAGATTATTTTTTGACAGGGGCAATTAAAGAGAAGACATATGTGTGAAGTGGGATTTAAGATCTACTAGGGGGATTTAGATGTTTAGAGGTTGGGAAGTGGGAGAACATGAGGAAAAAAAAAAGAAAAAGAACAAGCAGGCAAGGGGAATGTAGGTCACCAAAGTAGAGGATATGAAAGAACTTTATTCCATTCCCAATTTATTCCATTCTTAACTAAGAAAAAAGCATTATTAAAGGGTTTTTAATTAGAGAACTAGTAATTGAGATTTGTACTTTAAATAGCTAATTCAGGTTATAGCACATAGATTGGATTAGAAAGGGTAAGAATAGAAACAGAGTAAAGCTACTTCTTGTAGCTTTTAGTATTTGCAGTCTGCCCTTTTTGTTTGAGAGATAATCCATTTTAGACAATGACAATCCCTTCCAGCTTGACTTCTCATCTTCTTTTAAGCATTTTTTTTGATATTCACTTTCTGGTCCCTCATTTTGTGACCATAGCTAAGAAATGCCCTTTTCTTCAGTAGATTCGATACACTGAGCCCACTCACTATATGGCTTCCCCAGTAGAGAAGGTAATTAGAAAATAATGTAAAATTTGCCATTGTGATTGTTGTAGATTATTCTGTGTGTGACACTGTGTTGGAGCTAGGTATCGGAAAGTATGAGGTTGGCCCACAAATTCAGGTATGGGATAAAGAGAATCAAATTCACGTCTTAGACTCAGTAGTCTCAGGAAGCAGGAACTCAAACTTTCCTGTCTGTGGAAATAGGTGGAGAGCAGGTACTGGATCTAAAACAAAGGGCTAATTAAAATTCTGCCAAATGGAGTAGATGCTGGAACACCCGGAGGCAATGGCTGATTGGAGAAGGGAACCTACTTTAAAGGACCTCTAACAAACCCTGTGGGAAAAAGGGGGATTGGTAAGGTTGTAACAAGTTAGAACATATACGGTACTTCTCCAGTTACTTGCTTAAACGCCAGGATTTTGACTTAAGGTCAAGTCAATATCCTAGCACCTTAAATGCTAGTTTTTATGACTTTGGGTTAATAATAGAGATAGTTGAGGCAATTGCAAATATTTTCTTTTGGTGAGTAGAAATAAATTTTCTGGGGCAGAAAAGGTTAAAATTTAAAGAATTCTCTGTTGGTTTTCTCTGTATGTAGTTGTATTGACTCTAAGACTTTGTGACTAGATCAACACTTCCAGTGTGGTATGGAATAAATATACTAAAAATGCATTTTTATGGATGGTAAAACATAGCAAGAGATTAAGTCTCATTAAGTCTCTTGCTCAAGTAAAATGGTGGTAAATTGGTGTGGTGCTATTATATATACAATTTATGATCAGATCAATGGGTGGATGTGCATTTGTGAGAGACCAAGCTTAAAATCCAATAAAAGAAGACAATTGATGACATAGATGAAAAGATGGCTCACCACCAAAGTAGCATGAATGGCACTCTTCTTATTACTTGCTACTTGTACTCGATCCTGAAGTGCAACATAATGAAATATAACAAAACATTTAGAAAATTCAGCTTATCAAAAGTACTTGCTTTCCCAAGATGAGATGCCTATTCATCACACAGGGTTCAATGCTGCTACTTAACTGCAAAAATCTAGCTTAGAAAATTCTAAAAAAAAAAAAAAGAAAAGGAGCCATTGAGTCCTAAACTCACATTCTTTAGATACTACTGAAGATTGTTTGCATCACTTAAAAAAAATTTCATGTCTGCCAGTGAATAATTATACACCCAACGTCACATAAAAATAACTGCATTTCCCAACAGTTTGCAGTCTCAAGTAAAAATAAAACTTTTCAATCAAACATATCAAAATGTTTACATTGATTTTTATGACATTTACTCATTCATTTATGAACTCAAAAAGTTTTGGCATTTTTATCCAATGTCAAATAGCATAAGTCCCTATTCTCAAGCAATTCAAAGTTTAGAAAGAAAGACAAATAAGACGTATTTAAATATTAAGAAACTTTGTCAGCTAATTCTGTTAAAAATATTCACCTACTTTATAAATATATGAAAAAATGATATATGGTAGAGTTTTTTCTACATTTTAAATGTATATGTAAACATTTTTAAAATTATTTTAGCCTTTGAAGTTAGCCTTACCTTTTTTTTCCTATTCTAAGATTTGAAAATGATTATCTTATATAGTATGCTATAATTTCATTTTTATTTATATAGTTAAACTTCCTAGAATTAATGTAATATGAAAGAGAATTTTTAAATGTGCTGCAATTCACCAAGCACCAGATGGTATTACCTCCCCTTAAAACAATGAAATCAACATCATCCTTATTCTTGGAAATTTTTATTTTTATTATTTATTAAGTTAACTCTTAGAAATATTCTTCAGAATTTTTCTGAATGCACTTATTTATTTTATTAATCTAATAATTAGACTGTGTTTAAATTGTTGAAATTTAAATTTTTCTAGTTACTTTTATAATTTCATTGACTACAACCTCAACTGGACCCATGGCACTACTAGACAATACTGTGTCTGTTGGCATTCTTTCCCATTAACTTGTGGATAGTCCAAATTTTTACTTATCTCATCTATCAGAAGCCTAGTAGATAAGAACAAGTAAGGGTAAGGAGTGACATAAATTACGAATATTTGTTTCATGCAAGAATAATTACCTGGAGATAATAGGAAAAAACAGGGTGACAGAGGAAACAATTTTCTTTCTTCTTAAATTCTACCACACAATGAACAAATAAGGAAAACTAAATTTTCAGATCTTGAATATTAAGTACTCTCATTTTCCAAATAACCATTTTTTTTTATTACTTTGATGTTTTAGTTGTTGTTCCAAACAAGGATCACTTAATAAACTTATTTAAAATATCTTTACAGGGGTGCTTGGGTGGCTCATTCAGTTAAGCATCTGACACTTGATTTTGGCTCAGGTCATGATCTCAAGGTCATGAGATCAAGCCCGTGCTTAAGATTGTCTCTCTTCCGGGCACCTGGATAGCTCAGTGGGTTAAGCCTCTGCCTTCAGCTCAGGTCATGGTCTCAGGGTCCTGGGATAGAGCCCTGCACCAGGCTTTCTGCTCAGCAGAGAGCCTGTTTCTCCTTCCGCCTGCCTCTCTGCCTACTTATGATCTCTCTCCCTCTGTCAAATAAATAAATAAAATCTTAAAAAAAAAAAAAAAAGATTGTCTCTCTTCTTCTTTCTCTTCCCTTCCCCCACTCTCTATCTCTCTATCTCTCAAAAATAAATGAATAAAATTTTAAAAAATAAAATAAAATTATCTTTACAGAGGTGGCATTATGATGTTGTATTTAAGAGGGCTGGGTCCAGAGCCATACTACCTTAAGATAAATTTTAGTTTACTGTTGTGTAACTTTGTGCACATTAATTAACCACTCTGAGACTCAGTTTTCTCATCTGTAATAAAAGACTATATTAGTACCAGCTTCATAAGAATGATATGAGGATTAAATTAATATAGCTAAAGAATCTTCAGTCATGTCTGGTATATAGTAGAAACTTGATAAATATCATTATTGTTAATACTATTATTGCATTAAAGCAGCAAAAGTTCTTTATTGAAAAGTGTTTAAAAAGTTAGTTATATAAAAATATTTTGATTCTGTCCAAGTGAAACTATCAACTCATTGTTTTGTTTATTTCACATTCAACCAGTTACCATAATATTAAAGCATAACCTCAGTAATTTCCCTTTTTATTTTTATTTCTCACATGAAATCACTAGTGCTTTAACTCACAATATTTTCTAGACAATTTTTACCCATGATAGTTAGTTTTAGCTCTTTACTCTTTCTCAAACCTCTTGAATCCATTTTTTTTTATTTCTCACTTTTCTTGTTCTTAATGTTTGAATAGAGACATAGCAAAAGTTAGAAAATACATGAACAGTTGAGTTGAACTTGAATTTTAATTTGTGTATATGAATATATGCCATTGATTACCTATGTGTGTGTGACTTAGAGGTCAAATGATTTTATTGCTCTGAGCCTGAATATGTTCAGATCTAAATTGTAAACTATAAAACCTATCTTGTAGGATTGTGTAAGCATTAACTATTATTAGCAATGCAATGACACATAATAGATAATCAACAATAGCATAAAATTAAACATGAACAGCAGAAAGGGAGCAATATTCCAACATATAAGACTTATATAATCAAAAATAGAATGAAAATGAGGTGTCATTTCTCACCTTTAGTTTTACCAAATAAATACATAAATAAAGAAACATTTAAAAAATATCCAGTACAGCAAAAAGTTGAAAAACATTTCTAAAAAGGAGCTCTCACAAACTATTGGTGATAGGACAATTCTTCAGTATCTATCAAAGTTTAAAAGACAGTCTTTGACCCAACAATTTCATATTTATTAATCTCAGTTTACAAAAGTCAATAAATGCAGTAGGCTGGGAATCCAACAAAGCTTAGTCATCAGAAAAGTATGGATCATAATCAATGTGCAGAAGGAAGCCCCTTGACACTGAACTAAAGGCTACTAGGTACTCACTAAGTCAATAGTTCTTCTCATTTTAATGTGATTATGAGTCATCAGGTGGTCTACTTAGAGTGCAGATTCTTGGATGAATTTCCCATAAGCTCCCAAGTAATTCTGAAGATGCTTGTTCTCAGGTCATACTTGAAATACTAAGACTCAAGTACTTTCTGCTGAAGCAGTACTTGAATCAAGAGAGTAAGGAACTAACCACTTCTGCCTCTATTCTCACCCCTCCCCAACAGGGGCCAATAGCATTCAAACTCAAAACACTTTTTCTGATGACCCCATAATCTGTTTCAGAATCCTCCACAACACAATGTCCCATCTTTCGGATACAAATTATTTAGTTCTTATTTGCATTATACGGAAATACTAAGCAACTTTCCACATTATCTTATGCCAGGGGTTCTCAAACTTAGGTGTGCATCAGAATTACCCAGTGAACTTGTCAAAAAACAGATTGTTAGCCCCTATACTTAGACTTTCTGATTTAGTAAGTCTGAGAAGAGGATGAGAATTTGCATTTTTAACAAGTTCCCAAGTGACACAGATGCTGCAAGTCAGGGACCACACTTCGAGACCACTGTTTTATGCAGTTCTATGTGTAAGAAAACCAAACCAAACAAATTCATACCAAAACGAAGTGATTTCTGAAAGTGCAAACAAATGCAAAGAAAATTTTTTTCTTATTTGAATAATTCAAACTGGAAAAACAAGTCCTTTCAATCCTCCCAGAAGACAAAGGAAGTAAGATTGGAAAAGCAACTTCAAAGCTAAGGGCACTCCCTGAAAAATGTCCATATCCAAGCTGAGAACTGTAGAAGTGTGAAAAAAATCTTAATCATCCTCTGAAGCATGAAAAATATTTAGAAATCAGTAGCTTTTCTATACACTAATAATGATGTAGTAGAAAGAGAAATTAAGAAAATAGCTCCATTTACAAATGTATCAAAAAGAATAAACTATCTAGGAGCAAACTTAACCAAAAAGGTAAAAGCCCTGTACTCTGAAAACTATAAAACATTGATGAAAGAAATTGAAGCTAACACAAACACATGGAAAGATACTCCACACTCAGGTATTGGAAGAATTATTATTCACAGCAATCTATTGTTTCAAGTCAATCCCTATGAAAATACCAACAGCATTTCTCACAGAATTAGAACAAATAATATTAATATTTGTATGGAACCACAAAAGACACCACATAGCCAAAGTGATCTTGAGAAAGAAGGACAGAGCTGGAGCAATAACAATCCCAGATTTCCAGGTATTATACAAAGCTGTAGTACTCAAAACAGTATGCTACCCACACAAAAGTAGATACATCGATCAATAGAACTGAATAGAGAGCCCAGAAATAAACCCATGTTTATATGGCCAACTAATGTACAACAAAGGAGGAAAAAACATACAATGGGGAAAAGACACTCTCTTCAATAAATGGTGTTGGGAAAACTAGACAGCTACAGGCAAAAGAATGAAACTCAACCACTTAACACCATACACAAAAATAAACTCAAAATGGATTAAAAACCTGAATGTAAGACCTGAAGCCAAAAAAATTCTAGAAGACAACACAACTAGTAATTTCTCTGACATTACCCATAGCAACATTTTTAAAGATATATCTCCTAAGACAAGGGAAGCAAAAGCAAAAGTACACTGTCGGGACTACAACAAAATAAAAAGCTTTTGCGCAGTGAAAGAAACCATCAACAAAACTAAAAGGCAACCTACTGAATGGGAGAACATTAAAAATGATATATCTGATAAGCGGTTAATATCCAAAATACGTAAAGAATTTATGCAACTCAGGGGTGCCTGGGTGGCTCAGTGGGTTAAAGCCTCTGCCTTCCGCTCAGGTCATGATCCCAGCGTCCTGGGATCGAGCCCCGCATCGGGTTCTCTGCTCAGCAGGGAGCCTGCTTCCTTCTCTCTCTCTGCCTGCCTCTCTGTCTACTTGTGATCTCTGTCAAATAAATAAATAAAATCTTTAAAAAAAAAAAAAAAAGGAAAAGAATTTATGCAACTCAACTCCAAGAAAACAAACAATTTAATTTAAAAAAAATGTGCAGAGGACCTGAATGGACATTTTCTAAAGAAGACAAACAGATGGCCAACAGACATGTGAAAAGATGCTCAACATCATTAATCATCAGAGCAAGGCAAATCAAAAACACAATGAGATATCACCTCACACCTGTCAGAATGACTAAAATCAACAACACAAAAACAACAGGTGTTGAGGATGTGGAGAAAAAGGAACCCTTGTGCACTGTTGGTAGGAATGTAAATTGTACAGCCACTGTAGAAAACAGTATGAAGTTTCCTCAAAAAATTAAAAATAGAAATACCATAAGATCCAGTAATTCCACTACTGGATATTTATCCAAAGAAAATAAAAACACTAATTCAAAAAGATGTATACACCCTATGTTTATTGCAACATTATCTTCAATAGCCAAGATATGGAAGCAATCTAAATG
Organism: Lontra canadensis; assembly: GCF_010015895.1. NCBI lineage: Eukaryota > Metazoa > Chordata > Mammalia > Carnivora > Mustelidae > Lontra > Lontra canadensis. Next base: position 16,748,861 of record NW_022631017.1, read on the forward strand.
TCCATTGATAGAAGAATGGATAAGGAAAATGTGCTCTGTGGGGTGGGGGTGAGGGCATGGAATATTACTCAATCACAATAAGTGAAATTGTGTCATTTGTGACAACATGGATAGACCTGGAGGATATTATGCTAAGTGAAATAAGATCGATTGAGAAAAACAAATACCATATGATTTTACTCATATGCAGAATCTTTAAAAAATGAATAAACAAATAAAAAGCAGAATCAGACCTATAAATACAGAGAGCAAATTGATGTTTGCCCAAAGGGAGGGGGGTGAGGGGATTGGAAAAATGGGTGAAGGGGAATGGGAGATAGAGGCTTTCACTTATGGAATGAATGACATGGGAGTAAAAGGCACAGCATAGGGAATATAGTCAATGATACTGTAATAGTGTGGTATGATGACAGATGGTAGCTATCCTCGTGGTGACCATAGCACAAGGTATAGAGAAGTTGAATCACTATGCTGAACACCTGACTAATATAACATTGTTTGCCAGCTATACTCAAATGAAAAGGAGAGAAAAAAAGAAACATTGATTCCCAAATGGGTAAGCATTGTTATTAACAGTGACACTTGCTAAGGACCAACCTTGAGAATTATAAAAGGAGGAATAATATCTGGTATGCATGGCACCCATTTTAAAATACGCACTTTAATATTTTAATATGGGTCAATACTATTCCCTTGATAAAAATGTTGAGATTAAGGACTCCAGGTTTAAGCATAACCCTTTATGTAATATAAGAAAAGAAAGTAAATTCTATGATCATTTACCTTCCCCAAGCATCAAGAGTACTAAAGTGCTACAGAGATAAACAAGGAGAAGCAAACAGAAATTTTGTTAGTAGTAATGATTCCTTTGTTGGGAGTCTGTGCATGTAATTCTTTAGACTGAAACAATGTCTTCAGGAATAAAATTAAATTTTATCCAGATTTATCCAGAAGGGGATTTGGGGAAACAGTGAGTATAAGTTACCACGGTTGCTGATGTGATTTTTAAAATACTGAATATGAACATCAATAAGCTTCTGGACAATGTGAATTCTTTTTATTCCTGATGTTAACTGAATTTAAAACAAACTAGACATTTATTCAGAATGATTTATCGCATCAATTAGACATTATCTGTTTATAAGATTTTCTCTTAGATTTGAAAACCTCAGGATTTTTTAATATGAATTAACCTTGAGAAAAAGTCATTTACATTTGAAAATTTGAAGTCAAGTTAGTCAATAATAATAATAATAATGATAATAATAATGTCCGAAAACGTGTAACAGATTTGAATTTATGTATTATAAATTTACTCTTTAAAAAGGAAAATGTGTTACTGGATTTAGAATCTCTTTTCCCAAAGCAGACCTTAAGACCCCAAAAAACCCTTTAAGTTTTTTTCAGTTTGTTAGTTTATGTTTATTATTTTTAACTATCAAGCTACTATATAACTATATAAAGTTCAAGAAATTCTAATATATAGTTAAAAATTAAGAGTGATCACAGACCTGTACCCCTGGGGCAAATAATACATTATATGTTAATAAAAATAATTATTAATAAAATTAAGAGTGTTTATGTTTTTTCTTATAAAATTTGTATGTTATCTACCAATCTATATTTCTGAGTGCATGTTGTATTGTGTGTATTGTCTATATATCGATTTGTATAAATATATAGATGCTTTTCTTTATAAAATTTGGAACATAAACTACATATATTAATTTATATCTTACATTTTTCATGTAATGTTATGGAAAATTTTCTTTATGTATTCTACATCATGATATATAGACCTATCTCATTTATTTTAATAGTGGTATCAAATTTCAAAATATAGACATACCCTAATTTAAGACTTTTCCCATTGATAGCTTTTTACCAGATTTTTGCTACTACAAGCAATTCTGCAATGAATGGTCTTATAAACACAACTTTGTGCACATATAGGATAGCTTCCTAGAAGCAGCATTGCTTGATCAGTTTATTTACTTTTAAAATTTTGATGGATTATGACAACCTGTTCTCCAAAGAGCTTATAACAATTTATCCTTCCATCCAAATTTGTGAAATTTGTTTTCCGCATCTTCTCTCATAGTGAATATTATTACAGTATTTACTCTTTTCCAAACAAATAGGTAAAAAAATGGCATTTCATGTTTTTTAAGGTTGTAGTTATTTGATTATTACCAAGTTGAAGGGATAGGAAAGAATTTATCCTAGTAACAGTGGGGAAAGTGGGAAATGGGGGTAACCCAACACTCAGTTTTCAAAATGTATTAAAGTTAAGGCTTAGCTGGTGATATAGAAAGACTCTAAAGAACAGTACAAAATACTATGCATGTTTGTTGTTGTTATTGTTTTTCTCTTTCTTTCTCATAAAATCTTCTGCTAGTCTGGATTGGTAAGGCAGCTCTGTTCCATGTGGTCATCCAGGGACTCAGGCTCATAGCATTTAGTATACTTAGTAAATTATCTTCATCTGCAGAGAGAAAGCTGGGTCATGAATATCTATAGTTCAGCTTGTGGAAAGAGGAGAGCGAAAAATTCCAGGGCAAGCAACTTCTTTTATATAAATGCAATAGACACTGCATGCACCATGTATTCCTACATTCCAGTGTCTAGAGTTTTGTCCACTCACTATATGTAGCTACAGAGGAAGCTGAGATATATGGTCTCCAGCTAAACATCTACGTGTTCAACATGAAAATAATGGATTTTCACTATTTTCCTAAAAACTGCTTCTCAAAGTTGCCCTGCCCCCAAGTTCTGTGTGTCTGCCCTGTGTCAGAAGATTCATATAGCATCCGTAATGACTGGGGAGGAAAAAAAAAAAAAAAAAAGTTTTGCCAAGTGAGTAGTTACTATCCTAGAATCTAGGACCTTGTTAATTTTCTCCAGTAAAAATATGATGTGTGGAATAACAGCTACAATCAGATTAAGCTTTTGATAATCCAGTCATTCTCCAAGGGGTGGATTTCCTATGTTTTTCTTTAAGAACATTCTAGGTTTGGAAATCTAGTGGGACTACAAGAAGTAACGAATTCCCCCTTTTGGAACTCAAGTTAGATTTTTGTTTGCCAGACATACACTTTTTCCAACTATATAGATCAAGTAATACCTTGTTGGCTTCCCATCCACTTTATACCAGGGGACCTTTTCATCAATTAGCCACAGCCACAGATTTCTGGAGGTCAAAAGCCTGGTTGCCACTCAGTCTCTGTGGCTGATTATGGTAATTGCAACCACCTTTTCTCTAAGGGTTAAGCACTACCACATGGTCTTTCCCATTCCAGGGTGGTGTTATTCCCACTGAAATGAGGGATCCCAAGAAATTAGAGACTTTTTTTCTCATGGCAGTATCTATGAGAAGGATGAAGGATGGCAGTATCTTTCACCTTTATTTTCATTTTTCCAAACACAGCCACCTTGGAACTTCTCAAGGATGCCACTCTCTTCTTTGTTAGTTCTCTTAGTTTTTTATTGCCTCTGGAATCTCATAATGGATATAGAACGAAGGTGTGTAGGTTTTATACAATAAATCTACCTCAAAGGTCTCAATTCTCTAAACCTTCAGTTTCCTTTCTCCACATTAGGACAAGGAAGTTCTGCCATTTTGAAATCATGAAATGCTGATTTTCATTAAATCCAGGCTTCTGTAGTTAACAAAGGAAACTAGTGAATATACTTAAAGCTTATTTGTCTGGCACACTATATTCAAGACACTAGGCAGGTACAGCCTTATAGGTAAGTTGGGCCAATTCACCCTTATATTTTGTCTCTTTCAACATAATACTCATAGAAACCCATGCAGTTCACCAAGGTCCCACTGATACAATTTAAAAAGATCTCCTAGGTCTTATAATAATGAGTATTCTATCTCTTTATCAGTTTTCCACCTGAGCCATTCAGGGATCCAGCTTTAGTTATAGATACAGAGGTGAAGAGAGATGGTGGGTGTGGGTATTAATAACTGACATCCCTTTGTGAGGAGAAGCTCAGATGAGATCATTAAAAGTTCTTCATGAATAGAAAGATTACTTTTCTCATACCAGGGAAGAGAGCCTACTTTTTCACACACACAAACATCTTGAAACGATTTGGGGAATCACACTTCGGACCTTGAAATGAATCTATCCAAATGTGCTCATCCCAAGTCTCAAGTCCATCTTCTCAAGCAATGCTCTAACCTTGTCATTAGATCTGTGCTGATGCTATACATTTATGTAATATAGCAATTCTTAAACCTAGACTATTATATTTGGGCCCAATCCTCAGGCATGGCTGCCCTATACTTACTAAAGAGTTTTTTTTAAGGTCACCACAGAAGTTTTGAGCTCTCCACTAGTGTTTTGGGTTTGAAATTTAAGTCCTGTACTTATCTTTTTGTTTTTGTAAGCTCCCAGGTTGGTCAGAAACAGCTGGTATACCCCCATATTCTTTGTAATTATCATTACTGTCATAGAAAACAAATGCAACAGCCATTTGCTATCTGGCTCTTCACTCCACATCAGCATTCAGTAATTATGAGTCCATGACATGGCATTACCAGTCTCTCATTTTCCTCCAGGAAGACCATGTGTTCATTAAATATGTTAACAACTCAATTTCAGAATCCACATTAAGTATTTATCGTGTGAGGCTATGTCTGGTGCCCAGTACTGTTCAGTCAGAATCCCTATAGAAAACAAAATTCTCCCCAGATGGTTAAATGAAAATATTTCAACAATGGGTATATTCGCCTATGGGTGTATACGTAGGGTGAAAGGGTAGTGAGGCACCCATGCAGTAACATCAGCAGGAAAATACTCACTCCTAGGATCCAAAGTTCAAGGAGGTAATAAATTTCCTTGACCCCAGAAAGTACTAGAATTATAATAAAGGAAACACTTGGTGGAAGTTTTGGACTTGGAAGGATGCAGCTAGTGCTGTACATACCTGCCAAGGTACGTAAGCATCAGGGGGAAAAAATAACTCTGACTTTTCTCTCCTTACACCTTCCAATCTCCTGCCAGCACTTCCATTGGCTGAACTTCAATGTAAGGGGAATCAGTATGCAGTCCTTGGGGATCAGCCTCTTGGCTACAGAGCTGGCGGGGGAAGGGAGAAATGGAACTATGAAGGGGTACATGGAGTGGTATGGAGGGGAGATGCAAATAAAGAACTAGCAGCAATAATAACTATCCCAAATGGCATCTCATTTTATCCTTTCACTAATTCTTCTGCTTTCTATTTTATAAATAGGAAAGTGATGGTCAAAGTGGGCAAGTAAATTGCTTAAGATCACATACCTAGTTAAATGCTCAATAGAGGCTTGGATGAATGCGGTCTAGCACATATTTATATTCTTCCCTCTTTTATACCATATAATGTCTTAAACATTTTGATATGAGCATGGAAATGAAAGGATATTGGAAATGGTGGAGTTAGAATGGGGGAAAAGGCACAAACAAAACTTGTATTTTATTTATTTATTTATTTGACAGAGAGAGAGAGAGATCACAAGTAGGCAGAGAGGCAAACAGAGAGAGAGGAGGAAGCAGGCTCCCCGCTGAGCTAAGAGCCCGATGTGGGGCTTGATCCCAGGACCCTGAGATCATGACCTGAGCTGAAGGCAGAGGCTTAACCCACGGAGCCACCCAGGCACCCCAAAACATGTATTTTTTTATGTTCTTGAAACAAGTAATTTTAAAGGCATTTACTTTCTTAAGAGAACTTTTCACAATCTGAAATTACTTCTTCACAAGTTTGTCAACTGTTTCACTTATTAGAATGTAAGGTTCAAAAGGGCAAGGAATTTGTTTATCTTGTTTATTGCTCTATTCCTGGTGCCAAGGTCTGTATACAATATTTGGTAGATTTTCAAAGAATATTTGTTGAAAGAAAAAGTAAATAAATTAATAAATTATTGGGTCAGGATATAAGCTTATTTCTTTGGAAAATTGGGAACATAGAATTATATTCTGCAATATTAAATGTGCAAATAACCCTGGATACCATCCAACCTTTCTTGAATATTTACGAAAGAGATCTCAAGCTGTATAGGTAGCTATTCCCTTGCTTAAATACATCAATAATTATAGTTATATCTAAATTAAAGGCAATTAATTCTGTTTTTATTCCAAATTTTAACCTCTATAATAATAAAAATAATATCTTGATCACAGCAATCTTTTAAATACTTACTAAGTAACATTATAATTATTATTTCTCTCACTTAGGATTAGGCTACTTGGTCTTTCAGTTTTTCTTCATATAAACTTATTTCTAGATATTTTATCCTTCTGGGTGCTGCCTTCTGTGCAGTCTAATTTTTCAGTAGTTTTCTTAAAATGTTAGAACTCAATGGTATAAACTTAATATAGTATTCCATATGCTGAATGACTGGTCAAGAACAAGGTAGGAAAACGTCATCTCTTTTGGGGGAAATACATCTCTACTACATAACCTATAAGTAAAAATGATTTTCCTTTGTCGCTACACCCAGTTGGTGATCCAAACTGAACACCCAAGAAACTAATACCATTCTTAAATCAAAGTCATTGTGTAGAGGTTGGCTCAATGTTACAAAAATCAATTTTTGAGGTTACAGGACAATTTGTATAAATGCAACTATATCCGTTTTACTAACAGTCTGTCTGCAGCACTTGGCACTGCACTGGGTATACAACAACAACAACAACAACAACAAACACAATAATGGTTAATACTTCTGAGCGCTTACTTATATTCTAGGCACAGGATACATATTGGGCCAAACTAGTGCTCTATTTACTAGAATTGGCTCCTTATTAGTCCGTGGGACTTTATTATCACTAGATTTGCCTACATATTTAACATTACATGTTTCGGATGAAAGTGGGAATCCACTTCATTGTGATGTTCTTCAGGGCTCGCTTGGATACTGACTTCAGATTCCAGTCTGTTCAGTCTGCACAGGCTCACGATGGTTATCACCAGAGTGGATTCACCCTATGCACTTAGGGTGAATTTTCCTATACATTTTTCTCCTCTCCTGATTTTTAGCTGTGGGGCTTTTTTTTGTTGTTTGTTTGTTTTTTGTTTGTTTGTTTGTATTTTTTGCACAACTTGTCGAATTCCTTGCTCTATCTAAATAAGAGTGAGGTAAATGGACTAAGGGAAAGTCATAAAATCTATGGATATACTCGGATTTGAGAAGCATAATTACATTTGAATGAATGTGGGAAAATGATAAATATCTGAGTAAATGTTCTCATATATGTCTATAAAAATCTTCTGTATTTATCTATGACTGGTATTATTATAGGGAGTTAATAAAATGTATATGAACAATTTTCTTAAATTACATAAAACATTTTTTTCTTAATGATACATTTTATGATATATAACACCAGTGGCAGGTTACATCAGGTTAATGTATAGCCTGAGGTTGAGTCAAGAAGCAATGGGATGCTCTACCGAACCGTATTTCTTCCTATTGGTCATTGCAATAGAGTTGATCATTTTTCTCAATTCCCTCATCTGCTATGAGCCTAGCAGTGCTGTGAATGTTGGAGTTTTTTTTTTTTTTTCCCTATTCCATTCATGTTGGAGTTGGGTGTGTGAAGTTTTTGGCCAGTAGGTATAGAACTCTGAACCGAGGTCATCATAAATCTCACAGTTTTCTGCTTGCTTGCTTGGCCTCCTGTGAACCACTGTCTCTGATAACTCCAGGTCATAGTAACATATGGAGACATGCAGAGTCCCTTTGCAGCCAATCTGAAGTCTGGGACCAAGCCCAACCAACTTACACCCCATGGCAGAGTCACCCCAGAAAAACCACAGACCAATGAAAGGGAAAATAAACAAGTGTGGTCACAAGGTGCTAGACCTTTGAATGGTTTGTTACAGAGCAATATGGTAACTATCTCTGATTTATAAAGTTGTATGAGAATTGGGAGGGAAATTGATATCGGAAGATGAGACTTAAAAATCTGAAGGTAATGCCATGCAAGGAGTATAAGAGAGAACTTCTCTTTTTTAAAAGTTGAAGAAAGATGGGGCGCCTGGGTGGCTCAGTGGGTTAAAGTCCCTGCCTTCGGCTCAGGTCATGATCCCAGGGTCTTGGGATCGAGCCCTGCATCAAGCATTGGCCTCTCTGCTCAGTGGGGAGCCTGCCTCCTCCTCTCTCTGCCTGCTTGTGATCTCTGTCTGTCAAATAAATAAATAAAATCTTTAAAAAAATAAAAATAAAAGTTGAGGAAAGAATGGAAGCCATTAAAAAGAACCAAAGTCCCCTTTGCCTTTAATACCTGGCTTCCTCTCAAATACTGAGTTAAATTGTCATCTTGCATATCAAAGTTTTAGTTTTTAGGGTGTCTACTAATGTGAGTAGTGAATAAAAATATATCTAGTAGCAAAGAAATAGTTTTTCTTAAGAAAGGATAAATTGGAGGGGGCGCCTGGGTGGCTCTATCAGTTAAGTGTCTGCCTTCAGGCTCAGATCATGATCCCAGGGTCCTGGGATCGAGCCCTGCATCCTGCTCCCTGTTTGGCAGGAAGCCTGTTTCTTCCTCTCCCACTCCCCCTGCTTGTGTTCCCTCTCTCACTGTGTCTCTCTGTGTCAAAAGAATAAATAAAATCTTAAAAAAAAAAAAAAAGAAAGAAAGCATAAATTGGAGGATGGAGGGTAGGCACAGATGGTCTCTGGTTCAGTCTACATGAATCACCCTTTCCATGAAATTCTGTATGCATCTCAATCAGGTTTAAATGCTAGAGATCCATTTATGTAGTACAGCATATATGCTTTTGATAAGCTAATCATGTGCCATGGAAAAGATAATTGAAAAAACTAAAAGAAAAAGACAATTTTCTTTTCTTGGGGGAATTTTTTTTTTTTTTTTTTTTTTTTTTTTTTTTTTTTTTTTAATGTGCTGCAAAAGAGTTGAAGCTTTGTTTTAGGTATCTTTTGCTCCCATCCTGCTATGAGAAGCTGAATGGAAAAAATGATCCACTATTTCTAAAACTGTGAAATTAGAAATTTACTCTTCAATACTTTTATGGATATATAACTAATGAGAAATAAATTCAGCTACATTATTTAACTCCTGCCACCTCCCAAGAGTAGTGGCTCAACTTAGCATGACCTGCTGTCAACTCGGGAAATTTCCACCCTGAGATTCTCCTAGCAGAGTCAAAATCAGTCACAGTCAGAAACAGATAAAGATTGTTTTTAGGAGAGTTCCCAAAACTGTATTTAAATTCTATCTTTAAAAGTTGAAAATGGCTGGGCTAATGATTTTCCATAGTGTCATTTTTAAACTATTTTGGCATGTTCTATGAACAGTACATACATTTACTGTTCAATATTAATAAAAAGGCATTATATTTTTTGGAATAGAGTATTTTTTGAGAAAGCAAAAATCCCTCCAGTACACTGACCTTATCCAGCTTGTTAGGGGTGACAGACTTACCCTTGGTAGACGTTGGCCTGGGAGTGTATTGAGAGTAAAAAAGGAATTTGGAATAGGCTGGGTCTCAGGCAAAATGATGATATGGGTTCCATGTGGAAGAAACCTGGCTGGGTTTTGGAAATCTCTCCACTCATTCTCTTAAGCTGAGTTAACAGTATATACTCCAAAGACATTGTTTTTGTATAGTTCCATGCCTACTATGAGGAAATTTCCAGGATTCATCAATTCTCCTTCAATTTTTTCTTCCTGAAATTTGAAGACTGTTCAAGACTGTTCAAGAAGGAGGAAAACCATTTTGGAGATGGACTTGTAAATGAGGTATAGATTCACAATGTGGTCTGTTATTAAGTACATAGTGAATAGACAACAAACAAGCATAGATCTGTCAACTCCCTATCACTGGGATAACGGAGACAAGGGAGAAGAAGAACGTGATTAAAGACAAGCCAAATTACAATGAAAACAATAGGAACCAAATGGGTTTAATTAAAACGTTATTTAGGACATATCCAACATTTGCGAGCAAATATTCTGCATACATCATTTAAAAGTGTAAAAATGGGCGCCTGGGTGGCTCAGTGGGTTAAGCCGCTGCCTTCGGCTCAGGTCATGATCTCAGGGTCCTGGGATCGATCAGGCTCTCTGCTCAGCGGGGAGCCTGCCTCCCCGCCCCCACCCCCGCCTGCCTCTCTGTCTACTTGTGATCTCTCTCTGTCAAATAAATAAATAAAATCTTTAAAAAAAATAAAAGTGTAAAAATAATACAAATTTATTTCAAAGACACTATAAATTTCAAATTCTTTCATAAGAAAATGTCTAAAAGTTGTATTAAACTGAACTGTTTACTTTTTAACAGATCTATTCTTTGTCAATTATTGGAATAGGAGCTGAGTTTAGCAGAATCTTCTTCACTTTCTTACCTAATTTCTCCAGCATATTAGAGCCAATATAGTGACCTTTGCTTGGGTTTGGCACTGACCTTATAATTCACTCAGGAGTTAGTTGCAAGCCAATGAGAATGGGGACTAGGCCTACACTTTCACCATTACCAGCAACTAGCACAGTACCCAACATAAGTATTTGCTGTATGTAAAACATGAATAATAGGCTACTGGATAGGAGTGAAGTGCTAGGATTTGAGGGGCTCAATGAAGGACAGTTCTTACTTTGTTTCGTTCATAAACCAACTGCAAAGTAGGACAAAAGACTAAAACAGATGGAGAACAAAATAATCCATGATAAAGCTGGTGAAGTAGTATATGGCTTAAATGTGTAGGCAAGTCGTCTTCCTAATACTGATCCTCAGAATTAGATAAGCTTATATACACAGGGATAAGCAGTCCTGGACTATCAGACACCTTCTCTTGAAAAGAGAGTGGAAAGAGAAAAGAGCTAGTTTATATACATTTAGTTTCTTCTAGATTCACTCATTAAATTGAATCTTTTGTCTATTGGTTACTTTTACTTTCAGAAAGAAAATGTCTCCAAGATGTAAACTTTTTGATAATTTGTAGAAATTCCAGATATTCACAAATTGAGTTGTCTCAGTGTTTGCCTCCACAAGTTAGCATTAATTGATCCCCAAATAATCAAGAGTTAAGTCTAATTTCCCAAAATGCCCTTTAAGTTCAGAGACAAATCCTGAGCACATCATTGTCCCTTGATGGAGGCATCACTAAATGAGGCAATTGATAGAATTATGCATGAATCATGAGAAAGATGCAAATGCCAACTTAAAATATTTTGAAGCTATCTGGGTATTTGTGAAACAGGTTAGGTTGTAGAAAAGTTTATGGTTAATTCCATATATAATGGTCTTTTAATACCATAAAATACACCCCAAAAATCTTCAAAACAGTCAAATGTAGATTCATATTTCAATTATAAGAAAAACAGAACCTCATAAAAATCAAAACTTAACTGATTTTAGGGTCAAAAGTCTTAGAAACTACTGAGAAGCACATGATTCCCATCAGAACACAACTGAATCTGGTCAGCCAAAAATTCACCCCTGAATTGTCAAATGGTTTAGAAGCCAGTGAGTGTAAATTATTAAATTATACTCAAGGAAAAGTTTCACCCTCTTTAACTTCTTGTAATGGAATTTTTCCTGGTTCTATTCGTCTAAAAACAGCTACAAACTTATTTCAAATAGTGACCGACAATCGAACACTGTCAAAGGCAGTTCTGTAAAGAAAACGAAAAGTTAATAAAGATATACCTACTTGGGAAACTTAGAATGTAAACAGGATTGGCTTAAAAGAGAAAGTGAAAAAAGTTACGCCAAAATATTGTATTTAGAGAATTAAGATTGTCAGAGAATTGTTTTCCTCTTAAATTGAAGCTAAGTCAGTGGAAACTACTGATAAAAATCAGATTTGATAAAAATTCATGAGTAATTCTGTTTCTATTTTTAGCTATATTTCTAATGAAAAAAAAAACCCACAAAAAATAATTTAGGCTCTTTCAGAGTCCAACTACTAAGAATCCAACTACTATGCGTTCTGATTTCATATGGGTCAATCACTCATATGATTGATATGAAAGATATTTCAGAGTTAAACCCCTTTAACCTTGCATTTTTCCCATAATGTCTTCATGGAAAGAAGATAATAGTTACTGTAAAATTTTTTATGCCTTTATCAATTTGTATTGTCATATGGCATATATTTTTGTCCAATCTTCTTTACATAATAATTTTAAGGAAAATTTTAAGAGAGAGTCACGTGGGTATAAAAATACATAAAACATTGCAGAAATACACCTTCAACATTTCTACATGTCCTTACCTTTTCTATTTCTCTCACCTCTGCCTCTTGTTTCCCTAACAATCTACTTATGGATATTTTCCCAACTTCTCAATCCACGTGTTAACTCAGAAAGCTTCTCCTCCAATCTAATGTTTTCATACACTGTATTTCTTTGGTGATCCATAAATTCCTAACCTGAATATTATCTTCTCAGCCATGGTCAATCTTAAATTTGTACTTCCTAAAGGAATATTTTTGGGAAGAAGCTATATCATCATCTACAACTCAATATTTTAAACTTGTTGTTTCTCCCTCACACAGACTTTCCACTCCAAATTTGGACTGCATTCAGAGACACTGTGTCTATGCCGCTCTCTCAAGCCAGGAATGTTGGAGTCTGTCATCTTCTTTCCTTTATCTCTCCTGTCTTAGATCTACTGCATCTACCCTCACTATCATCAAATAACCAATTTTTTTTCCCTTTGACATAGTTCTCTGACATGCTGTATCTTCTACAGTAGGATGCACAAAAAGATAGTTATTTTAGAATACAAATATTAATTCCACTAGTATAGAGATCACTCTGAATAGAAATACTACAAAGTTGGACTCATTATTCTTTACCTTGACAAAGTTTAAAGTAAATATATCTGGGTACCTGGGTGGCTCAGTGGGTTCAAGCCTCTGCCTTCGGCTCAGGTCATGATCCTAGGGTCCTGGGATCGAGCCCCGCATCAGGCTCTCTGCTTAGTGGGGAGCCTGCTTCCTCCTCTCTCTCTCTCTCTCTCTCTCTCTACCTACCTGTCTGCCTACTTGTGATCTCTGTCTGTCAAATAAATAAATAAAATCTTAAAAAAAAGTAAAGTAAATATATCTACTAGTGCCGAAATAATCATTCCTGCTTTGGATTATCAGCAACCTGATTAAAAAAAAAAAAGAAATATATATATATACGTGTGTGTGTGCATAAAATTGATATGTCAATGATATATATTTATATATATAAACTTATGGGGATAAAATTATAAGTTAAAGCACAAAAAGTATTTGAATCCATTCTGTAGCACCTACTTTGGTAATGCTTTAAAGGAGTTCTCAAGGTGCCATATCTTTTGTCCTGCCTTCCTCAGACTGATCATGTATTTTGGGGGGGCAGCACAATTTCTGATACCATGAGCAACAGGTTATTGAGATCCTTGATTCTTTAATGTTGGTGGTCCTATGACACAAATAATGTGATATTAGTCATCCACACTCTTTCCTCTAACCCCATCTCTTCATTCCTCTTACTGCCTGCTAGCGCACAAGAGAGCCTGTCATTTTATAAGATAGTTTTAAATTCAATCTTGTCAGAAGCAGAAGGAAAGATGAAACAGATTTCAAAACACTTCCATTTATAGAAATGTTGTTTACTTATTTACTTTTTAAAATTAGTTTATAAATAAGTGCAGTTATTCTGCATTATGTGATATAATATATACAAATACAGTTATTCTGTATTATGTTGTGTTAGTGCAACCATGTGAGAGATGAGTACCAAGGAAAATAGCATGCTGATAAAAGCTTTAGTCATGAGAAGATAGTTATATACAACTTATACATATCAGTTTAGTTTGTACATTTGTACACTGCTTTTCTTTGAACGATGTTTGTTTGTCAAATAATATAAAACTTCATGAAAATTACGCCAGATTATTAAACACACCTGTATAATTTGGTTGATTAAGAGATACACAGATGAGTTTAACTGATCAAAATGCATGGCTATCTTACTGACTGAACTCATTAATTAGCTAACAGTGGAGTAATCAGTAGTAATTAGCCATCAGCCTCCTTTTCACGGTCATTTTACTAATTAAAATGTTAGCTTTAATTTGGAGAATAGGAAATATAAATTGAAAGCTATTTATTCTAACTACAGATTATATTAACCAATCCATCATTGGTTTGCTTGTTAAAATTTCTATGAGATGACATATACGTCCTGAGGGTAATTCCATCTTATAGGACCTGCATATAAAATTATTTATCAGATAAGTATTACAGAAAATGAAGAATTAAAAAAAATGTTTAGATCTCACTGTTATCTGATTTTAAAAAATTAAAGGAAGACCTTCTGAATAACAAAGGAAACTATCAACGAAAGGAAAAGGGAACTTATGGAATGGGAGAAAATACTTGCAAATCACATAGCTGATAAGGGATTGATACCCAAAATATATAAAGAACTCCTACAACTCAACAGCAAAAAGAACAAAAAATCTGTTTTAAAAATGGGCAGAGGAATTGTAGAGACATTTTTCCAAAGAAGACATATAGATGGCCAATAGGTACATGAAAAATTACTCAACAGCACTAAACATCAGGGAAATACAAATCAAAAATACAATGAGATATCAGCTCATACCTGTTAGAACACTTTCATCAAAGATACAAGAGATAACAAAGATTGATAAAAGTTCAGCTATTAGATGAATGAGGTCTGAGAATCCAATGTAAAACATGGTGACTATAGTTGATAATACTGTTTTATATAACTAAAATTTGCTAAGAGAGTAGACCTTAAATGTCCACTCATTAGATAGATGATAGATACATAAATAAAAATGTGAGGTAATGAAAATACATCTATTAATTAACTAGATGTTAGAATCCATTATCAAATAGACATCTCAATCACCACAATGTTATACATTACATATCTTCTATTTTGTTTGTCCATCACACTTCTTTAAAGCTGGAAAAAACAAATAGAAAAATTTTCATTCAAGCTTATAAAATACTCTCTATTAGCTCTCAACTTGTTGAATATCTTCTAAGTGCCAAAACAGAATTTCAGCCCATCTCAAGAACGAAGGTATAAAGATACATTTATCTTAGTAAATAAGTTAATAAGTTTTCCCTAACAAATCCATTAGGGAAAAGGTATAATTCAGGAATTGTTCTTATCACTGTAATCAATATGTGTACAAACATGTGGAGAAATGCTAAGAGAATAGAGGGGAGACAAGAAGAAAATTTAACTTGGTATTGTTCGATTAGGTCCTTACAGCTATGGGGCCCAGAGGTAGTTACCAGTGGGGGTTCCTTATGTATCTGAAAGGCCCTGATACAACGAATGCTCGTAGACAGTCTCCCAAGACACCATTTCCTTAATACCTTCGTTTTAGGCAAAGCTACACACAAATGCTCATATTAGACCAAGGTCTTATTTTTATGGAGAATTCCACAGACTCCATAGACACTCCATTCCAGTGTTTAACAACTGTCATGAAGTTCTGCCTTATTCTATAAGGTCATTCTTTCTCCCTGCTCTGTGCTCTGATGAGATTGAGAACATCTGGTCCTCATTTCTAATATAATGACATTTCCTGCTCCAGAGATCCATTTTAAATCACCCTC
This sequence comes from Lontra canadensis, assembly GCF_010015895.1. Classification (NCBI taxonomy): domain Eukaryota; kingdom Metazoa; phylum Chordata; class Mammalia; order Carnivora; family Mustelidae; genus Lontra; species Lontra canadensis. The sequence goes on from NW_022631017.1 coordinate 16,764,450, forward strand.
AAACCTCTCTTCTTTAGGCTAAATTCCAGGTCCACTCACTCTTCTTCAGACTTTTATGTGCCAAGGCTTTATATATCCTTACCCTCCTCTAAACCCATAAAGAGTCTCTCTTTTCCAGCCCGGAAGGGGATTCCTGGTTGAGAAGATCCACTTGACTTCTGTTGAACATTCACAGGACCACCTTCCACACCTCTGCCAGGCAACTGCGCATTCATTCCAGTTCTCAAAGAGCTCAAGGAAGAGGCATTATTTCACTTCAGGGAAGAGACTTTCTTTCCATCAACTCTCTGTTCCTTTGTCCCCAGGGGAAAGAGCAGAGAAGATTGAGCTCTGGGAGTCAAGTGACAGCTGTGGTTTCAGCTTCCAGCAGTCACACTACTCCAGAGGGACCGGAAGGTCAAGGGAAGCATGTAGAACCGCAGGCTGTTCACGTGGCTCAGAGGAGGAGATGACCAACCCCTAATAAAACACCGTCTGCCGGACATGCCATTGGGACTGGCATGCTAATTGAAAACAGCAGGCCTGGATCTGCAGCTCTTTGACTGTAGCACTCCATTTGGAATAACTTTTCCTTCCACAGAAAAGGCAGTCCTTGGCCAGTAAAGCTGTGCTGTTATTAAAAAAAAAAAAAAAAAAGCAAACAAATGAACATCACTGTTCTAGTAGAAAATTAAGAAACATTACTCTTTATTTACTTTCTCAGGAAGTTTATATTTATTTCCATCCAACTGTGCCACAGCTTGACACTGCTATACATAAATGTGTTATTATCTTAAAATTTTAAAAAACCTATTAATCCAATTTATCTTTCAATATTAATAGCACCTATTATTTTTATTACAATTTAATTTTTTAAATCAAAATAACACAGGCACATAACTCAACAGTTCTATATTATTTTTATTGAATGACAGCACACTAACTCACGGTAAGCCATTTTCCTTTCCCAGAAGCAACTTCTTTGTAATTTTTTGGCTATTTCCTTTGTTACTTACCTTTGTTCTTCTAAATAACATATTTAGTGTTAGTTTTAGTTTTTCAGTTTTAGGCATTTTATATTGACTTTCTACTTTGGAAAATGAAAGTTTAGCTTGTGTCATTCAACACTTCCTCATTCACTTTGTTCCCCAGAATCTTAATGTAGTTAGATTATAATTGTGGCTAAATGAATACTAACTACTCACATTATTATGAATAGCATGTAAGTGTTTTGTTGATTTATTTTTGTGGATACATTTCTCTTATAGCTTTCTGCTTTATTGTTTGGGGGAATTTAGGGAGTTTGTTGTTGTTATTATTGTTTTTCCTATAGCTTTTTGAACTGCTATAATATGAATTGATTTCCTGATCCACAGCTGTGATTGTGTTTTCTCCCTTCACCAATATTTCGTGCATTCCATTTGTTTCTCCCTTGAGTTCTGCTGTTTTCTGGATTCCATCTCTTCCTCCTTATGGCTTTATATCCTCATTTTGATGGAAACATCTTCTCAGTAAGTTTCTGAGAAGGTATACAAAGTAGCATTTTTGAGATCTTATGAGTTTGAAAACATTTCATACTCTCAGGTCTAATAAATTGGTCATTTGGGTATAGAATTCTAGGTTGAGTGACATTGTCACTCAAATTTCAAATGCTTTGCTCTACTGACATCTAGTTTCCAGTGTTGCAGTTAAAAAGTCTAAAGCCATTCTGATTCTGGATCCTTTCTATGTAAGTTGTTTTTTTCCCCCCCCTTGCTGTTCTGAATTTGCTAATAGTGTGCCTTGGTGGAGTCCATTATTAGCACTGCGTTGGGTAGTACTTACTGGTGCCTTTCAGTATTGTAAAATGATCTTGAATTATTTATTTTTTTATTTCCTCCACTTAATATTCTCTGTTCTTTTTTCTTTTCCTTTTTTTTTAAGAAAGATTTTATTTATTTATTTGACAGGAGTGAGAGAGGGAGAAGCAGGCCTCTCCCCACCCCACCCCACCCCATCCCTCCAGAGCAGGGACCCCAATGTGGGCCTGGATGCCAGGAACCTGGGATCACAACCTGAGCCTAAGGCGGATGTTTAATTGACTGAGCCACCGAGGCACTCGTTCTTCTTTTTTTTTTTTTTCTTAAATGTTATTTTGAAATGTTGAATCTTCTGGATCAATATTCTAATTATCTTTTCTTATTTCCCTTTATTCTATTTCTTTTACCTTTCTACATCTTGTTTTTCATCCCTTTTATCCTTATTTCATTCCTTCTATTAGATTTTAAATTTCTGTGATCATATCTCTTAGTTTTAGGAAATTGTATTTTGTTTTTGATTCCATTTTCTGGATTATTTTAAGGTATAATATGTCTACTAATTCATTTTCTATTTGATAGTGCCCTATTTTTATTTCATAGATGCTGCATATTCTCATATGCTTGATGACAACAATGATTCGTGTCTGTATGTGTATGTGTGTTTCCTTTTAACTTTTTTCCTTGTATAGACTGAATAACCAAGTTGCTTTCTGCTTCTTTTGGAATATTTATACCTTTTATGCCAGCAAATCTTTTCAAATATTGACAATAATTGAATGTCTATTGGTAAGTAGTTAAGATTGTCATGCAAATAAGCTAAGTGTATATACTTAGTTCTCCCTGTATATTTTACTCTGTGGGATCTGACTGGGCCATTTCACTGGGAGAAGCCTAGATATTATTATTGGGGCTTTTCTTTTGGGCTGACCAAATTCCCCAGAGAATAATTCTATAGTCTTCTGCTTGCAAGATAATATGCTGTCTGTTAGTATTCTGGAAGCCATGTAGCAGAAGAAAACTAGTGCCTCAATATTCGATAAAAAACCTTCATCGGGGGTGCCTGGGTGGCGCAGTTGTTTAGGTGTCCAACTGGGTTTTGGCTCAGATGGTGATCTCAGGGTCATGACATCAAGCCCGAAATTGGGCTCCACACTCAGTGCAGAGTCTGCTTAAGACTCTCTGTCCCTCTCCCTCTGGCCCTCCCCTCTGTACTCTCTCTCTCTCTCTCTCTGAAGAAATAAATCTTTAAAACAAAACAAAACAAAACAAAAAAAAAACAAAAAAAAACCTTCATTGAATTCTCTTGTTCTCTGTAATAATCCCTAAATCTCATCTCTTCCTGATATCTCCCAAAGCATGCCTCCTTTGTCTTCTTCAGGGAAAAAGTCCTATATTTAGCTAGAGTGGGAGAAGAGGATGAGAAAGGGGATCTAAGGGGCCTAGCAGTTTCTTAAACTTTCAAACAATACTCTTTTCAGGCCCAACTTCAAAGCAGGCACCCAATACCACTTTACTGAGTCATTTGAGGCATTATGGTATAAACTGGGTTGCTTCTTGTTTTCCCAACTATTTTCTTGAGACTCTGTTTTCTCAGTATTATAATGTCAGTTGCTACTTCTTTTGCTTTGGAGCTTTCCACGTTTTTCTTACTGACATATCATTTTCATTTCTTTTTGACCTTGTCAATTTCATTTAGTAAGTTCCATTTTGTTATTTCAGTGAGTTTTTAGATAAATGAAAGAAAATTTACATTTAATATGTCATCTTTAATTGAAAATCATCTTGGTTACCATTCATTCTTTTTTTAAATTTTTTTTTAAATTTTTTTGAGAGGGAGAGAGAGAATGAGCAAATAGGGGCAGAGGCAGGGGAGAGAATCTGAAGTAGACTCCTCACTGACTGCTGGAGCTCAATAGGGGGCTTGATCTCACCACTCTGAGATCATGACCTGAGCTGAAATTAAGAGTCTGACACTCAACCAACTGAGCCACCAAGTTGCCCAAACTTTTTAATTTTTTTTATTTGAAAGAGAGTCATTCTTTCATTTATTCATTTAAAAAGACTAAATCAGGTATACAAATGAGCAGAACACATGGGAATAATCATGCAGGAGACATCAATCCATAGACTCTTGTACTTCCTTTTGCATTCCATCTACTACAGTATTCACAGATTTGTATTATCTCTTTGAGTTTTGTAGAGGTTTGAGCCAGTAATCTCTTTCTATTGTCAGGAGTAGCTTTCGATTCCAGGCCTGCAGTTTACTAGGCAGTTGGCTTTGGACAAATAACCTAACCTCCTTGAGTTTCAATCTCGTTTTAAAGCTGGAATAGAATAACTTCCTTATATGGCTGATGCAAGAATAGATGTATTATATGTTAAGTGTCTGGAATATTATTACTTCATGACTTTACAAAAATTATTTCTCTGAAGTATTGCTTAATCTAAAAAATCTAAAATATTCAGTTATCTCTGTTTACTATATTCTTAACTATAGTTATGATTTTTGATCAAAGTAAAATAAAACCAATGGATATTGACTGTATATAAATATATTTTTATCTCAAAATTTTGAGATAGATATATACATTATGGTAGGAATTTTACAGTTGCCTTTTTCCTGATTTTAACACAAAACTCTCCATTTTTCATGTTGACTATGATATTTGCTGTTTGTGTTCCCATATACCATCTATATTATGTTGAGATAATTTTCTCCTATTCCTAGTTCATTGAATGTTTTTATCATGAAAGCATGTTGAATTTTGTCAAATACTTTCTCCATTTATTGAGAAGATCATGTGATTTTTATCCTTCATTCTGCTAACATGATATATCACATTGATTGACTTTTGTTTGTTGAACAAAAATGTTTCTCTAGCATCCCAGAGAAAAATCTTATTTGGTCATGATATATGATCCTTTTATTATTTTTAAATTTTAACTCTTATTTATTCATTTATTGTTGATGTTCTGATCCTTTTAATATACTGTTGAATTTGATTTGCTGGTGTTTTGTTGAGGATTTCTTTTTTTTTTTTTTTAAGATTTATTTATCTGCGAGAGAAAAAGAGATAAGAGCACACAAGTTGGGGGTAAGGGCAGAGGGAGACAATCTTCAAGCAGATTCTCAGCTCAACGTAGAGCTTGACTTGGGGCTCAATCTCACTTAACCCATGACACCATGACCAAGAGTCAGACACTTAACTAACTGAGCCATGCAGGTTCCCCTTTGTTGAGAATTTTGCATCTATATTCATCAGGGATATTGGTCTATAGTTTTCTTTTCTTGTAGTGTCTTTTTTCTGGCTTTGTTATCAAAATAATGTTGGTCTTATAAAAATGAGTTATTTGGAAATGTTTGAAGAAGATTGATATTAATTCTTCTCTAATTATTTGGTAAAATTCTTTGGCAAAGCCATCTGGCCTTGGGATTTCTCTTCTTTTTTTTTTTTTTTTTCCCCTAAATTACTGTTTCAATCTCTTTACTAGTTATAGGTCTGTTTAGATTTTCTATTTTTTCATGATTCAGTCTTGGTAGATTATATGCTTCTAGGAATTTATTAATTTCTTCTAGTTTATCTAATTTGTTGATGTATAATTCTTCACAGTTTTATTTAGTATTTTTTATTTCCATTGCCTCAATTATGATATTTCCTCCTTCATTTCTGATTTATTCCTGTCTTTTTTTTAAGTCTAACTAAAGTTTTGTCAGTTTTGTTGATCTTTAGAAAAACTAATTCTTAGTTTTGTTGGTTTTTCTCTATCTTCTATTTCATATATTCTTTAAATTTTTTATGTTCTTCCTTCTGTTACCTTTGGGCTTTCTTTGCTCCTCTTTCTCTAGTTTCTTGAAGTATAAAGTGAAGTTATTTGAGTTTTTTCTCTTTTTTAATATAGATGTTTATCACTATGACCTTCTGTCTTAGTACTGCTTTTGTTGCATCTTATAAGTTCTGGTATACTATTTTTTATTTTTTATCCTTTTTTAAAGGATTTTATTTATTTATTTGTCAGAGAGAAAGAGAAAGAGCACAAACAGGGGGAGTGGCAGGCAGAGGGAGAAGCAGGTTACCTGTTGAGAAAGGTGCCCGGGAGATACAATCCCAAAACCCTGGAACCATGACCTGAGACAAAGGCAGACACTTAACTGACTGAGTCACCCAGGTGTCCCTATTTTTTTTTATTCTTTAGACTGGTTTGTCTCCAGACATTTTCTTTTTTTTTTTTTTTAAGATTTTTTTTTTATTTATTAGACACACAGAGAGAGATCACAAGTAGGCAGAGAGGCAGGCAGAGAGAGAGGGGGAAGCAGGCTCCCTGCTGAGCAGAGAGCCCCAGGCGGGGCTCGATCCCAGGACCCTGAGATCATGACCTGAGCCGAGGGCAGAGGCTTAACCCACTGAGCCACCCAGGCGCCCCCTCCAGACATTTTCTAATTTCCATTTTGATTTCTTTACTAATTCATTGGTTGTCAGGAACATGCTGTTTAATTTCTACATATTTTTGGATTTTTCAGTTTCCCTTCTGCTATCAATTTCTAGTTTTATTCACTTGTAGTCAGAAAAAAAAATAGTTGGTATGATTTCAATCTTCTTAAATTTGTTAAAACTTGTTTTGTAATATAACATCTGACCTATCCTGGATCATGTTCCTGGGGAAGAATGAGTTTTCTACTTCTGTTGGGTAGAATGTTTTCTCTATTTCTGTTAGTTCCACTTGGTCTATTTTGTTATTCAAGTCCTATGTTTCCATATTGGTATCTGCCTGATTCTATTCTGTACTGAAAGTGGAGTATTGAAATATCCTATTATTATTATTGTGTTTCTATCTATTTCTCCTTTCAGCTTTGTCACTGTTTGCTTCTTATATTTGGGTGCTCTGATGTTGGGTATATGTATAATCACAATGTTACATCTTCCTGGTAAATTTATTCTTTTATCATTATATAATGTCCTACTTCATTTCTTGTGACAGTTTTTCATGTAAGTCTATTTTTCTATTTCTTTATAGTTATTACCTTTGTGTGCATGTCTCATATCTTGAATTCAGTCACATTTTTATTAGGATTATTTTTGAATTATTTGTCAAGGAATTTACATACCTTTATTTCTTTTGGTCAGTTTCTGGAGATTCATTTTGTTCCTTTGGTTGGGTCATGTTTCCCTGTTTCTCTGTGTGGCTTGTTACTTTGTGTTGTGCTCTGCACACTCAAAACAACAGCGTCCTCTCCCAGTCTTTATAGATTGGTTTTGTACAGGAAATACCTTCACTGGCTAAAGATTCTGGGGGTGTCTCAGCCTTTTCTGTAGATATATCTTTCTTGGACTTATTTGTCATCACTTATGAAATATAGTAAAAGCAGTACTAAGAGGGAAGTTTATAGTGGTAAATTTCCAATTAGTGAAGTTTTGTAGGCTTTTTCTTCAGGAATTCATTATCTCTTTTTCCCTCTGGTGTCTATCTGTGGTACTGCAGGTTATTTGGAACTAGCGTAAACTCTTGAGCTCTTTTTTGTTCTCAAGATCCCCAGGAATCTAGCATATATCCTAGGTTCTATCAACACTCCAACTCAAATGAGACAAAAACCAATCCTTTGAGAAAGACGTCTACCCCACAGAAAGCAGAGCATTGGACACATGATCCAACTCTTTCTCTCTCCAGGGAGAAGTAGGAAGTTGGAGGTTTTCTCTCACCTTCTCTAAACTGAGCTGGGGAACAGGCAATCATGAGTGAGTGAGGTGAACAAAACTTTCACCTTTGTTCTTAGTGACCCTCAACCTGGCATCCTTTCCTGTCAGTGTTTAGATCAGAGCAAGACAGAAACCAGTTCCTCTGGCAGCGTCCCCCACCCCAGCCCCATCCTTGAAAACTCTTGAATGTTAGATGAATCTTTCAGTCTTATCTTTCCCTCTCTAGAGGAAGCTGGGGGTTGAGGATTTCTTCCCAATCATGCTGTACTGTGCAGCACTGAACCAGGAAGGAGGACTCTGGCTAGTGAGTGCCATAAATTTTCTATCAGCTTTGATACAGCTGGTTTTATGCTTGTTTGGAAAGAGGAACTTCTTAAGTGGTGTCTGGATTTTACATAAAAGGCATTGGTCTGTGTGTTATAGAATTGGTATCTACATGGGGGAAAGAGGTTTAAGACTTCCTATTCTGCCATCTTGCTGATGTTCTCATTCAAAGGATGATTAATTTTATAAATGATAAGTTATCTAAACTGTTAAGCAGTTATTAGAGCATACAAGTGTGTAATTAAAAGGTGTTTTTGGTAGTGTCAACTTCCATCTCTCCTTTCCTACCTTTCTCTTCTCGAGTTCACACTGTGATTGAACTTGAGGTTTGGATTGCAAAGTGAAGTTCTGTAAGAAGAGGACCTTACAAGGAAATTTTACATGAGGCCCTACTGATATTTTTAGAGGATCTGAAATAAATCTCCTCTTAAGTAAGTTTCTAAAATTTCATGTCTTTCTTTTCCTTCATCACTCAACCTTGAAGTTGGAAAACCATATTTTATATTAATAGTCTTACAGAGTGACTGTCAGAAGTTTGTGTCATAAGTAGTCCACATCACCTTAATTCTCCTGGCCTTTTTCAAATTTTTTTTTTGCATGAAGAGATGAGTTCCAACTGTACATTTTTTATCAGTTGTCAACTTTCCATTGACCAACAGTTCATTTTCCCATTTAATAAATCACTTCCACTCTGTTACACAGTGGGAAATTTCCTGGTACACTTCCAGCATCACTGAAAATAGTTTGGTGTTTTCGGCTTCTCCCTGAATATTTGAATGAGGATATTAGAGAACCTGCAAAGTCTCTGTATGCTGAACATGGGAACATCACACAGCTTGTCAGCTTGACAGACAGCCAAATAAAAGCAAACTGCAGTTGAAGGAAAAGTATTCTGCTAGCCAGAAGGAAAGATGAGCATATCTAAGTCACACATTCCAGTCCCAAAGACAAGGCTCGTCTATATATGTACGTACATACATAACATAGTATATCAATAATAAACTATTCATAAAAATTCCAAAAGCTTTTTTTCTTAATTTTCTCTCTCTGGAATGGAATATATAATCACACTAGATATTCTATTGTCTTGGAGCTCTTATTTGCCTTAACTCCATTTTATAAAGTATTATTTTATGCACCAGGTATAGTGAGAAGGGTTGATAAGAGCACAGAGTGGAATAAGATCCTAAGCCAAGAAAAGGCAAGTAATAAACAAATAGTTAACTTAAAATACTTCTTCTCAAGGCTTCTCTTAGATGAACAAATAAATCTAGTTTAGCAGGCCATAATGCTGTTGCTATGTATTTTTGGCTCTTTGGCTATAATGCTTGTAGTGGAAATTTGTCCTATTAGTAATTTTAGGAATAATATCAGTAAACAAATAATCATCAAATAACATTTATTGAGCACTTAATCTGTTCCAGACACTGTTCTAAGTGCTTAACATATGTTGTCTAATTGCAATGACTATAACAAAGAGAAAGATGTTTAAATAACTCTGCTAGAAGTCACACAACCAGACAGTGGTACAACTGGAATTGAAAACCACTCTGCCTGACTACAAAGGCCCGTGTTCCTAAAAATTATCTAACTCTGACTTCATTCTTGGTGCTCAGTGAGTAATAACACAGGCTGTTTGCTCTATAGACTTAGACAATGAGGGGATATAATAGGAAAGAATGAAATTATAAAACATTATACTACTCTGTTTTAATGGTTAAGCAAATGAGTCACCACAAGACAGAAAAATCATTTCTTCATATATGTATATATAATTTCATTGTGAACCTATAAGAAGGCTCATTTTTTGTCAATATGCCATCCAAAGACTGAATTGAGAGCACTGTACCTTCTTAGAGCTCTATCCAGGAAAGGATAAGAAAGTTTTTATGTTTTTTCCCCCTAAATGGCAAAAAGCCCAGACTTTTTTGTTATCGTTCCATGGTAAACATTTGTCTCTGCAGTCACCCAGATTCATGATTCATTTGTTAGGGGCTTGGTAGGCACATTTTGGCCAAGAGCCGGCCATGTGCCCAAGTCAGGACTTGAGTGAGTTCTGTTCACAGGAAGTCTTCTTTTGACCATACAAGAGCATGTGCATGAATTTTTAACCAGAAGCAGCTTAGCAATAAGATAGGTATGCAGCACAGGAAAGGCCTAAGGAGGCACCTCGCCCATGAATTACCACAGCAGCCACACTTAGCACTGAGCTTTGTTGGCTCTAAACTGCAGTTACATAGCAGGAACACTGTAGATAGACTGTTTGATTGTGCCTCTCTCCATGTTGGGCAGGAGGGAACTGTGACAGCTTTAAGACCCGTCACAGGAACATATATGGAACAAGTCTAGAATTGTTGTGCCATGTGACAACTCTGTGTTTACCTTGTTTTATTCTGATTCATAATGGCCTTTTGAGTCATACAACCTCACTATTTAAAATTCATCGACACCAAATCTAAAAATCTGCATAAAATATCCACACTGCTGTCCTCCCACCCTACCTTCACATTGAAACTCCAGCCCCTGCCTCCCAGGGAGCCATTTGGCAGAACTACTACATGAAACTTGGAAACTAGCTGAGAACATAAATATAGGGAAAGTGGAGGCTAAAAGATAAAAGGATCGGTTAAGCTATCTCTTCACTTCTTTACTTTCTCTATCTCTTATTTCATTTATTCTTTCCATGAATGATTATTCAGTGTCTTTCTTCTATATGCTGGGCACTGCAGTAGGGACAAGAGGGGAGGGAGACAATTTTGAGCCGAGTACTTTGGGAGGTAGGTGGGTGTAGTGTGCCAACAAGCATAGTTTAAAAAAGCAAATGAGTATAGCATATTCCAAAAACTGAGCAGCAAGCAATATTCAGATGAAGAGGAGCAAATATAACGTCAAAGATTCCCAATGTACATTGCCTATGCCCAAATTTTATCCACAGTCAGCCCTATAGACAGGAAAGAAGTAAATGTGTGTTCTCTGCCTCCTTCCTCCAGGTACTCAGAGCACTATCAAATATAATAACCACGATTCAACTTAATTATACATTCAGTGGCGGGAGGCTATAATTTGAAATATTTTTCTGTGAGAAATTATGTTTAAGAGCCAAACCATTTACAAGCAAATTTTGGGGGCTATATGTACCTACACAGAATCATGTTTTTCCCCTTTACAGAACTTAATATGTCATGTAACTTTATTTATAACCACATAACTATATAGAGTTTAACTACATATATAAAGGCAAGCTGAATATGTAATAAAATTTCCTTATTCATAGTAAAAGTTTCAAGGTATACTTATGGTCAATATCTTTCCACCTATAATAGACACAAAGTGAGTTTTTTTGGTGTTTTTTTTTAAGTATGATGTTTTTATACTAAATATTTGCTGATAACATATTAATTATACATTTAAAGTGTTTTCCCCTTGAGTTTAAACTTGTGGTAGAATTCATTTTCAAACCCTAAAAATTTAGAATTTATCTAATCCTTCCTTAGGTAAAGTTTTCAAAACAGTGAAAAGAATGATTTTCTCAACTTTGCACCAATATCATTCCAACTAATAGTACATACTCAAATTCTTGGGAGTAATTTTAAATAATTTGCTAAGAGATCAGCTTAACTGAGGAGAAATATTGCTAAATCTGAGGTTGCTGTGCTATGACACAGGTACATTTTTGCTACATTTTTTTTCTCCAAAAATTTCTCATACCTGAACATATCAGCAGATTTAATTATTTTTTAGGAATTACATTTAGAGACATTTCAGTTATGAACTCCATCCTTAGTTTTTATGGGACATGAATCTATAAAGATAAATCAGAGTGGTTATTAATATCTGAATTAATATTGTTAGATTTCACCGGCAACAAAACTGCTGATGTGAAATATCTGTTATGACTTTGGTGTACTTAGTCATAACGTTGAGTACAAAATGTTGTATAACATTTCACAAAATATTATAGAGTTCATTTGGGGTCACTGTTATGACTTTCATTTGTATTTTTCTGGATATACATTTAGCAGCAGAATTAATGTCTAGTATGACTGACATTTTGAGAAAAGAACAGAAAGGTTTTTTAAGTTTTATGAATAGAAAAGTCCCAAAAGGATCAAGATATCCCAGAAATACTGTTAACATATTGAGGTAGAAAGAGCCCCCACAACCACGCCACACTTAGAGGTACTTTCTAGATTAACATCATTCAGAGAAGGGTAAATTTTAGCTCTGCACTTCATAACTCAGGTTGTATAAATTTATACAAATTATGTAAATATTCTGGGACTTTGGTGCCACAAAAGTAAAAGAGAAAAATACAAAGTAGTATATAGAACTGTTGCAAGGATTAAATGAGATCCTGAACAAAAAGCACCCAAGAAAGTGGCTGGGGGTGGGTACCTTGGGGGCCCAGTCAGTTGGACAGCCAACTCTTGGTTTCCACTTAGATCATGTTCTCACGGTAATGAGTTGGAGGCCTGTGTCAGGCTCCATGCTCAGTGCAAAGTCTGCTTGAGATTTTCTCTCCCTATCCCTCTGCCCCTCCCACTCAGGCTCACTCTCTCTCTCGCTAAAATAAATAAACAAATCTTTAAGAAAAAAAAGGAAAGTTTTAAGTGGCTAGGACAAAGCTGCTTTTCAATAAAAGGTAGCTGTATAGTGATAGCCAGGAAAAGAAATGCTGAGCAATAACGAGCAAATAAATCACCACAACTGTCTGAATCTGACAGGACCTGACTGAGTCCTAAAGAACTTGTGAAATTAAAAAAAAAAAAAGTATGGCATTTTCATTGATCTGTGTGTGTGCATGTGTGTGTGTGTGTGTGTGTGTGTGTGTGTGTGTGTGTTTTGGGGAATACCTGTTTAGGATGTGTGAGAAATTTAAGTCTGGTTCTCTGTTTTGTTTTACTCAACAGGCAAGAGTCTCATGTGCTCAACCTCTTTCTTCTTCTTCTTTTTATTTTTTTTTAAAGATTTTATTTATTTATTTATTTATTTGAGAGAGAGAGAGAGGAAGAGAGAGAGAGAGAGAGAGGTAGTGACAGAGATTGCGAGACAGAGCATGATCAGGGAGGAGAGGGAGATGCAGGCTCCCCGAAGAACAGGGAGCCTGATGAGGGGCTCAATTCCAGGACCCTGGGATTGTGACCTGAGCAGAAGGCAGATGCTTAACCCACTGAGCCACCTAGGCACCCCTCAACCTCTTTCTTCTTAATGTTTTTCTGAAACATTAAGTCTGTGTTGTCTAAGCATATATGACTGTTAATGGGAGTTGATCATATAAGCTAGACTCTATACACGGGTAAGCTAATGTTTACCCTTCTTCAGTCTAGAAATATTTTAATTTTATTAAAAACCTAGCCCCTTAGGAAAGTACTAAGCAATTGTACTGTTGGAAATTTCAGGAAAGACTACTAGGGGATCATCTTTAGGGAATGCCCTGTAAGTTACTTTTTCAGACTTCTGGTTGTGCCTCTGCAGATAAGGCCAGTCCTACCTGTGGCTTCTCTGTTTCCATGGTCCTCTTCGGGTAAAGGTAGGGCTGCGCTATTTAACCAAAGCAGCCTATATGACTTTCTTCTTTAGTTATGGGATGTGACCTCTTTGGAAAACAATTTAGCAAATTGAACTATGAGCCCTGTTGATATTTGAATATTCGTATCCTGTTAAAATTCAGTAACTGATAATTTGTTCATAGAAAAATAATTCAAGTGTACCAAAAGCAATGTGCATGAAGAAATCCACTGCCGTGTTATTTATGGTAACATTAAAGATGATCTAATTGCTCAACAAGGGGGAAATGGCTGAAAAAATACCAAAGCAAGTCAATGAAATATTATGTAGTTGTCAAAGTAATAATTTTGAACATTATGTAATAACATGATAATGTCATGATATAATATGTTAATTAAATAAACAGAACAAGATCATATTACTTCATCATTACAACTTCAGAAAATATGTAAGCATGGATAAGTACTAGAAGCAAAAAATGTAAATTGTGTACTGTGATGGTGGAAATTGTGTATTTTCTTCCTCTCTTTTTAGATTTTCTGGATTGTCATCATTCTCTTTGTACAATGGAAATAAGTACTGAGTAAGCAATATGTAATTGAACATTTAGCTACAAAATATACAGCACTCTACAAAATATGCTTAGGTATAATTCTGTGTATTGAGGTTTGACTTGTTTCTATTTAAATTAATAATTATATGGACCGTTCAATACATATAGTCACACGAGTATATCTAGAAAACAAAACAAAACAAAACAGAGAATAAAACAGTGAATTTGAAGTGGAAGACATGGATTGTTGGCTCAGTACAGCCACTAACTGTTTATTGCTTTGAACCTGAATCTTCTCACCTTAAAACTTAGGAATTTGGACTGGAAGGTTTTTTAGGTAACCTTCTAGTCTAAAGTTCTATGATGCTGAGCTTATAGTTCTTTATTCAAACCCTATCTAATTCAGGCAATATCTCACATGCTAATAATATTAATTATTATTATTGCATTTTACTTAGAACATTTGTTGAAAATGTGATTTAGTTAAATCCCAAGTGAACATAAGTTTTAGGTACTATTAAAAAATTTCTTCCCAACTCTCTATACATCCTAGGAATTTTTGGAATTGCATAAGTAAAAATTATATATAGATGATCACTCTATTTGAAAAGGAAAAATATAAATATTTTCTTCATACATGCTTTTTAAACTTCTTCAACATAAAAAGAACACTTTATGCCCAATTTAAACTTTGCAATTGAATTAGGAGATCACAGAATTATGAAATAAATGTTTTCATTTTCAAAAGTATTACTGGATCAGGTACAATTTTCCTATTAATTGCTAACTCTAATTAAAAATTGGTAAGTTAGAATTAGGAGTGATCAGTTTGCTTATAAATATGACACAAACTACTGGAAGTATTTAAAAATAAGCTCCAACAACGAATGTATTCTACTTCTTACCACCCCAGAACCAGCTGGCATCATCACAAATGAGGTCCACCCAGAGGCAGCCTTGCTTTTTAACATTTTCAGTAGCAGGAAGGAAACCAGTTGACTCTAATCAGAGACTTTGGTAATTAGTGCAATTCAGGAGCTCACCACCTACAGGAAATTTAAAGACAGAACATAAAGTCAAAGTAGCTTGTTTTGCTTTGATCTTCAATAAAATTGTTTGCTACAGTAACCTAGCATTCTCAATTTTATAGAGCATGAGGGTTCGTAACAGACACAGCATGCTGGTGGCTGACTTCATGCGGAAACTCCACCTCTTTCTGCTCCCTATTTTTGAGTTGGACAAGAAGCTCTTCCTTCTAGAGATAAACTCACGAAATTTTATCTGATGTGGCATGAGGTAAAGGAGTGTCAATCTGAGAACACAGATAAGTTTGAAAGAGCTTAAAAAAAAAGATTTAAACTTTGTGAAAACCAACCAAATTTCACCATAAAATCTTTCCTCAAATAGTCTACAGTGTCCAAAATCATTTATCTAATCAGTGTCTATAGAATATTGTACAAATACACAGAATTTTTTAAGTACAAGAAAGGAAAAAAAAATGAAATGAAATATTCAGCACCAACAACCCCTAATTTTAAAATTCCATGGGCTTTGAGGTTTGATGATTTAACTCAAGTTGTGGGTCATGTGAGAGATATTCTGGTCAGGGGACTTATTATTTTGAAAAGCTCTATCTCCTGAGTAATATTGGTGATATAGAGATTCCAGGAAAATATGGTCACAAAAGGTGCAGAGAGCAATGTTTTTAACAGAGCTAGTTGAAAGGTTGGAGAGAGAAATACAGCAAGATATTAAATAACCAATTCCCATAACTTCTGTTTGTCACTTACATGAATGACCCCTTGCCCAGAGAGCAGAGCCAGAACTAACCCTAATTAAGCCTGCCTCAGTATTGTCAATCCAACATCTATTAGGCCTTTCCATTTAACCAATAAGCATGCCAGGCACAGGATCTAGAGATGACTATTAAGGAGCCACTGACCTAAAGTGTCTCCTCTAGTTTTTATCCAATTACCATTCCTCATAATTCCTTATATTTCTGTCATTTAGATGCTTCAAACTAAGGCAATTGAAACAAGGTTAGAACATCAAGGTAGACCAGGATAAAATGCTAGTAGAGTGCAGAATCTTTAGGATTTTGTCTACTGAATTTGTCCTATGAAATCCTCCTCAGTGACACTTACCTAAACTGAAATAGCTACAGCTATTTATTTCTGATTGGAAGAAAAAAATTGATATGGTTTCACTGGGGTTGGGAAGCCAGGAGAAAGTTCAGTTTTTTCCCATTTCCCCATTGCATTAAATGAGTGCTAGCACCTAAGCTACTTGCCCTTTCTGACCATAGTCTTTTTTTTTTTTCTTAAATTCCATTAGAGTTAACATACAATGTTGTATTAGTTTCAGGAGTACAATACAGTGATTCAACAATTGTATACATTAGTGCTCATTGTGATAAGTGTACTCTTAATCCCATTCACTTATTTTACCCATCTCCCACCTACCACCCCTCTGGTAACATCTATAACCAGATGGTTATAGATATTCCCTGTAGTTCTCTATAGTTAAGAGTTATAGAGAACAGATGTTCTCTATAGTTAAAAGTCTGTTTCTTGCTTTTTTTTTTAACTTGTTTTGTTTCTAAAATTCCACACATGTGTAAGTTTTATGGTATTTGTCTTTCTCTGACATTTCACTTAACATCGTATTCTAGTTCTGGCTATCTTATTGCAAATAGCAAAATTTCATTCTTATTTATGCCTAGATAATATTCCATTATAGATATATAGTATATACCATATATATTATGATATATATCACCTCTTCTTTATCCATTTGCCTATGGATGGACACGGGCTGCTTCCATAGTTTGGCTATTGTAAATAATGTTGCAATAAACATAGGGGCGAATATATCCCTTCAAATTAGTGGTTTTGTATTCTTTGAGTAAATATCCAATAATGGAATTACTATTAACCATAGTCTTTTTAATTCACCAAAAAATATGTGTTGAAAATGTAAGAATTTAGCACATTTCTGACAGGTTTTACTCTTCAGAAATGTTCACATTCTTACTTTATCCACTTGAAGACACTTGTGATTTCAAGAGCCCTGTAATTTGAAATCCAGTTTCTAAAATTCAAAGATGATGTCTCTTCCCATTTGCTTATTGATTCATATCTATGAATCTATGAATTCATTATGAATCTGAATAGGGTTTTATGGCTTAGTTATATTGGCATTCATGGAGTCAATTCTATTAATTTATGTTAAGAATGTGAAGATCTTTTTTTCTGAATCTCACAGTTTGTTTCAGTGGAAATAAAATGAGAAACCAGGTTCCCAGATTCCGATCAGTGTTCTTTCTGTGACATTTACTTATTCTGGCTTTTAAGATACAATATTACCTATAAATAATACGAGTTTAAAAAAATTCTGCTAATTGCCAGCAAAATGAAGCAGTGGGACACAGATAATGAATTTTAGTGAGGAACTGTAATCCCTAACAAATTGAGATCATGAGAAGAAGAAAGCAAGAGTCCTCTCAGTCTTCCCTGATCCTAGTCATGTCTCAAGAAAGGAATTCTCCTCTACCTAGGTTTGTCTCTTCTGAATACCAGAGCTGCCTTATGGGATTGTTTCAAATGCTGGATTATAGATAGACAAACTCTCTAAGAAACAGGTAGAAAACAAAATCCTGATATTGTCATCGTATATTTTAATAGCACTGCTGAAAATTGGTTACAGATCATACATTTTGTTTAATTTTAATTATGTGGAACTTCAAAATCATTTTGGTAACAGAAATTGCTCTAACCTGTTGCTAAACAGCATTTTTTTAAATTGCTTTGGTAAGAACTGGAAAATTAAGAAATCGATTAATGAATCAGACCAATAAAACCTAGTAAAACGAAGAATCTGTATCTTTATTCATGATCCAAGAATTATTCCAACTTAATTCAAAGTGAATATATTTTAGGGGCGCCTGGGTGGCTTAAGCATCTGCCTTCAGCTTAGGTCATGATCCCAGAGATCCCTGGGATTGAGCCCTGCATCAAGCTCTTTGTTTGAGGGGAACCAGCTTCTCCCTCTTCTCCCAGCTCAGTGGTTTTTTCTCTCTCTCTCTAACAAATAAATGAAATATTTTAAAAATAGTGAATATATCTTTAATGTTTTATGGTTATAGATAGAATGAAAAAAAATTATGCCTCTAAACCCTACTTAACAAAGAATTAGTGAAATACAGACATTGACATATATCCCTAAAATTGCATTTCCCAATCTATTTAGCTCCTGACTTTTTGTCAGCACATTTGATACATAAAAGAAAATATATTGGCACCTTCCAAATGAAGAGCCATTGCAAAAGGATTTTGATAAATCCAACATAGTAAAAATGGGATAGGAAAAATTAGAGTAAAGAAATAATGAAAGAAAATAAATCAGCTAAACTGCCAAGCTTTCTTGATTTAAGGAAGGAAGCATTTAGAAGATTAGGTGTTGATTTTTACATTCTTGTACTTCAAGGTGAGATAATACTGGCATGGCCATTTATGGCCCTCCCTCCTCACTCCACATTGTTTGGCAAGCTTTAGGTGAATGTTTTTGTAATAGACTAATACCCTTTCTCTGGATATACTTTTCATTCCAAAGCAATATGTAAACATTACACCTCCAGATGGGAGAGCTTGAGGTACAAAGGAAAACCGGAATGGATGTGCTCATGGGAATACCTGTAACCAGGCGTTAACATTTACAGTTAAAGATGTCAGCATCAGACTTCCTGATGTACCGCCCACCGTTTCACACAATTCAGCTAGCTGACTCATTCAAAACCTTAAGGCTAATCAGAATAAATTAATGAGTCATCATTAATAAATAAGCAAAGTATGTCACTTTATTCCTCATAGGAGTAAAATAACCCTCCTGAGTACTTTTGGAGTAAATGTGTTTCAACTATGTAGTTTTTTTTGAATTACTATCTATAACAATTTACACATTTAGGGAAGACATTAAATTTTTAGAGCTGTGAGTGGTTACTTGTCAGGCAAGGGAAACTGGGAAAAAAATGATTTGCCATATATTTATGAAGAAAAAATTAACTGACAAACAGACTTTGTTACGATAATGAATCATAGTTTTATGTGTGTGGTGGGATGAAGTAGTCAGAGATCTGATCCTGACATTTCTGTCTACATGTTTTTAATTCATCCAAGGAGGTATTCAAAGAAAGCTCTTTGTTCAATTCAAAGAAAGCTTTGAATTCAGAATTCTCACGCTGTGCACAATACTTTTCACTCCCACCAGGTAATGTAATGATAAGAATATTTTAAGATCAGCAGATGAGACATTAGATGTAAATACAGTATATTAGTATATTTGGCTTCTGCCAAAATACGCATTCAACTGGTAGGGAAAACACAGAAATTTATTGGGACTCAAAATCCAAAATAAGACCTCTATATTAATCAGTGCTTATTTTAAACAAATTAACTACTCCAGTAAATTATTTTTTTGTTTTTTCTATTGATTTTTAAGATATTTAACAGTTTTATTGAACTATAATACACATACCATAAAAACTACCCATTGGAAGTATGTAGCTTGATGATTTTTAGTAAATTTTGAATGGTGCAAATATCATCATAATCTAGTTTTTTTTAAAGATTTTATTTTTTAGTAATCTCTACACCCAACATGGGGCTCAAACCTACAACCCCAAGTTCAAGAGTCTCATTCTCTTCCAACTGAACCAGACAGGCATCCCCATCATAATCCAGTTTTAGATAACTTCTTTCATTTTAAGATGATCTCTCCTGTCTGTTTTCAGTGAAACATGCTTCCACTCCCAGTCCCTGCAACCACTGATAGAGTTTCTGTCTTTATAGCAGTGCTTTTTTCTAGAAATTGTATACAAAATGTGTGGTAAGAAGAATAAAAAAATGTTCACACCCCAATCCCTGGAACCTATGAATATGTTACCTCACAAACCAAAAGGGACTTTGCTGATGTGAGACTTTAAGATGGGAAGATTATTTTGGATTATTTGGATGAGCCCATTCTAATCACATCAGTCCTTAAAAACAGAATTTTCCCCAGCTGAGTCAAAGGGATACAGTAATAGAAGGGTCAGAGGAATGCAGTGTGAGAGGGACTTGACCCATCAGTCTTGGTTTTGAAGAATGAGGAAGGGGGCCATAAGCCAGGGAAGATAGTGCGCCGCTAGAAGAAAAAATCAAAGAAACTGATTCTCCTCTAGAGCATCCAGAAAGGAACAATACTAAAAGAAATACCCAACATAAAAATAATCAGCGATATCTTTCAAAATTATTATTGTTGGCATATAACTTAAGCACCATGTACAGTCTCAAAACCCAGAGAGGCTTGACAACATTTTAATTTTCTATGATATCCTTCTTCATCTGGGACCACATAATAAAGATTTTCTTCCTTTTAATTTTTATTTTGCTGTTGTATCAATATTGCTAGTTTAAAAAGAACATTTTTAAAGTTTAAGCGAAACAACCATTATCTAATTATTAGCTAATACATTCCTTTTGCACAGTCTGTATGAACTCCAGTGCTAGATCTCTCTTTCATTTAGTCAGACAATTCAAAAATATGAGTAAAAATGTCAAGATCTGAATATCTGACTATTTCCATTCACCTTGGACTCTGAAAAGAGTCAATATGGCATGCTTGACATTTAGCCTAATTACCATAATTGCAATAAATCATGTAGGAAAATGTCAGTGAACCTAAAATAAATCCTTCTTTTCATATTAGCTAGTTTGGTAGTTTTTCCCTAATCTTTATTTATAGGAAAAGATTTGGAGAGTCCTCTCATTTTCAGTTTATACTTGAGCTGAGTTGTGTAAATACATAGAAGAAGAATACATGTCTTCTAACATAACCAAATTTTGTGTTAGGGCTAAATTTCAATTCACCTATTTGGCACATGAAGTTGTTATCTTATTAGAATTAAAGACAACAATGCATAGCTTATTTACAGACTTTTATTTGTATTAATTATAAAAGTACACCTCTAAAAATGATTAGGATATGTCAAAACACCCATGTCACTGGGTAATAACCTATCCTGAAAATTGTTTTTCCTATGAAGTCTTATTATTGAACTTTAGTTTTGCTAATGTATCTGCTACTAGATAAAGTATGTCTGAGTATACTACCTATTGTGCAGGCAGCAATTTCTGTGTGTGGAAATCCAAAAAATTAATAAATCCAGGTTTAGTTTATGAAATAAAAATGTTTTTAATTCCATTTAATCCAAGAAAAATGACAAAGACTAAGATACAATAAGTTCCATACTAAGATTTGCTTAGATTTGTGTTCTAAAGACAATTCCATTTCTGGGTGTGACTTCAGCATATTTTTAGAAACCACAGTAATTGCTACTATAACGTTAAATTCAGATACTTTTCACCCTTTGTTGACTGATCTTTCACCCACCTTTCTATGCTTTTTTAAATTTAAACTTTTATTTTCTATGTAGTTGTGAAAACTGAAATCCTGCCATTTGTTACCTTATTTTTATGTGATTATGTATAATTTTAATTTCATTGAAGAAAGACATTACAAGAACAGAAAATTAAAGGCTATTTTCAGCACTTGTGTATTGGTTACGGAATTTAGAAACTAAATCCCCATAATGTTAATGGCACATTAATTATTCACAGAAGTTTACAGAATAATTCATAGATTTCAAAGGATATTCTATGATTACTTTTGTACTACTGTTCACTAACTTGTTGCTTTTAGGTTTTGGTTTTGGCTTATTGTTTTGCTTTTCATGAAAGGGTACAAATATCAATGGAATTAAACTTTTTAAAAAATATTTTATTTATTTATATGACAGAGAGAAATCACAAGTAGGCAGAGAGAGAGAGGGGGAAGCAAGCTCCCTGCTGAGCAGAGAGCCCGCTGCGGAGCTTGATCCCAGGACCCTGAGATCATGACCTGAGCCTAAGGCAGAGGCTTAACCCAATGAGCCACCCAGGTGCCCCTGAATTAAACTTTCTTATGTGCTGTTTCAAACTACTTAAAATAGTGTCTCTTCAGAGTCTTTTGTTCATCAAGACACTACATAAAATTGACAGCATATTCCAATAATAAGGTTATTTTTATTACTACTGTTCTTACTTATTAGTTAAACTGATCCATTTAGGGCACCTGGTTGGATTAGCTGGGTAAGCATCTGCATTTGGCTCAGGTTATGATCCTAGGGTGCTGGGATCAAGCCCTGCATCACGCTCCTTGCTCAGGGGAACACCTGCTTCTCCTTCCCCTCTGTCATTCCTATCCCCCTCCCTGCTTGTGATCTCTGGCTCTTTCTATCTCTCTGTCAAATGAGTAAATAAATTTTTAACTGGTCCTTCTTTAAAATAGTCCTGCTTGAATTGCTTCCCCAGTGTGTCATTTATTATGAGTTATAGTAAATTTTTTGTTTACCTTTGTAACATGTTATACTTTATATTTATAAATTGATGTGTCACTCAGTACTCTGGACAAGTAATACAGGTAAAGTATCATCTTCCACTAAATGAAAAGGGGCACACAATAGAAAGTTTAGAGGGGAGAGCCAGGGTGATCAGGCCAATTGTGGGAAACTTTCCACACCTCTCCATGTCCAAGGAAATCCAGAATCCCTTTAAGGACTCTATGCATCATATTTTAATTTATGCTTACATTGTAGCAGGGGGTTGATTTGCTTTTAAAAGAGAAAACAAGAGGGGAAGGGATAATAATCTTTGGCATAGTATATTCTAATTTTGCATTACTATCTTCCAGTATTTTGTAAAGTATTTTATAATGGCAGTGAAATCACAAGAGAGTATTTCTAGTTATAATGAAGTCCTAATTTATGTAAACAGCTTCAGTTTGTACTTTATGAAATCAGTGACTTTTCTTGACTGCCAAGGAGATAGTAGCTTTAAGTGGTGAATTTCTTCACACATATTATCCATTTTGAGTAAAGGATTGAAGATTATGATATAGATCATTGAGGCTCCCAATAGTTTGCAACCTTTTCTTTCTAAGTCACATAAAAAAGTATATAGTTTGAGATGGGATATAAATATGTACAGTCATTTTAATAAATGTTAGGAATTTTCTCATTGCAAGAGCTGCATTATTAATAAATACAACCCTTTTGATTTGTTTTCTATGGTGACATTCTTAGATTTTAATAAAAACAAGAAATAGAAATAAATAGTCATTTCACAAATGCATGCTTCAAACTATCACAAGTTCTAGCAATAAAATTTTCTACTATTAATATAGGAAAATATAATTTTTCTAGTTAACAGGTTAAGAAACGTCACGGAGGGGGGAGAGTGAAAGGGGCAGAGGGAGAGGGAGAGAGAATCTTAAACAGGTTCCACTCCAATGCAGACCCCAACACAGGGCTTGGTCTCACAAACCTGAGTTCATGACCTGAGCTGAAATCAAGAGTCAGACACTTAACCAACTGAGTCACCAAAGTGCCCCAAGGAACATCATTCTGATAATCCAGTGCCAGCTGCTATATTCAGTGTAGGTAGCTGAACTTACATGAACTCGTTTCCTGTGTCTTGGTTACATGAGCGTTCTTTTAGTCATAGCTGTTATCCTGAGAAGTCTATATGACATGACTATTTCTTTGCCTTTCCAGGTCACTGTTTTCTCTAATTTTTGATAAAAAAGGCAGCATTCACATTCCCCAATGTCATTACCTTGACTTCCCAGAACATTAAGAGTGTTGCAGGTAATATTAATGTTATTTTATTAGTCTCTTTAATACTTTTAGGTTTCCAGTTTCCTTTTTAAATACCACACATAATGTATTGAACATATATGCAGTTACATTTTAATGGAATGTCACAACAGAAAAGAGAAAAAGGACATTTCGCTTTTTAATTCATCATGAAAAATTTCAGAATCATTATAGAAAAGGAATATTTCTCAAATATTGAATAATAGCATATTTCTTTATTAGGGTGCCCAAATCTGAATTTGAATGTCAAAATACATTATTTGTTTCTCCATAATTTTCATCAAAATTCTTAGATAAAATTACAAATCAATAATCAAAGGGAAAAAGGAGATTATGTGATACAGTATCCTTTATTTACTTCAAAACAAATTTGGTATTGTTAAATCCACTTATAACCATCCTTGTGTTTCTTTTTAGCGACTTAGTGGCTTACAATAATTTTAATTTTATTTTAGATTTTATGTATTTGTCATGAATTAATGTTACCAACATGACATAATTTTTAATGTATATGGACATTAAAGAAAGTTTGCATGACAGGAATTTTTTCATGAGAAAAAATGGGTTGACTTTCCTTTCTAATTACTCATGTTTCTATATGTGACCAAACTTATATTGAGGCCCTAGCTGTATACTGTCATCTAACTTCTTAAAAGGTGAAATTATCATTGCTTTTTCAACTAAGAGGACTTAATTTGGAGTTTAAAAATTCAGACAATAATAAAAGTTGTCTTCTGAATTTACTGGGGTCAAAATGCAGTGCCAAATTTCAAGGGTACTATTCTTTGCAATTCCTGACATTTTTTACTTTTGAGGGTATCCTGATATATTGTTTGGCCTCCTTTTTTACCTCCTTGTTTGCCAAGACAAGTCTCAATGAGGTGTAGAAAAGATATCTGGGGCCAAATAATACAGTGTGGTTGAAAAACACTTGCCTCACACAAATACAGTCTTGGTGAGAGAATAGCTAAGATTTGCCTTTCCAACAATAATAGTATGTGGTTTTGAAAAAAATAGAGCATTGTTGCCTTCATTTGTTTATATGTAGAATTTTAAAAGTTTAATCAATATTGTTAAACATAAGATGATTTTTTGTTTTGTTGTTAATTAGGAATTCTTTGTAAAATAGAAAATCAACAAAGTAGTGTTTGGTTCCAGTATAATATTTTCTTCAAAAGGATTACAGCAGAAATAGGTTTTAGGGAAAAAAAAAATCTTAACATAATAAATGGCATCCTAAAAAGATTTTGCCCATTATGTTGTAACTCATTGACTATTATTGAAAAAAGCTTCCAATGGTATGACATTATACATATTGTTATAAACCTTTGCTTGCATTTTGTATTTGTTTACTCCTGATGAATTATAAAAAAGCTATTGCAGTGGAACTTCTCCTACTCATATTTTGTACTGTAGTAGAGGTTTAGAAGTGAAGGTTGTCTTCATTGCTGATTTAGCAATGCTCTTACAGATATGTTGTATTAGGTGAGTTTGCTGAAACAGGCTGGTCAGGAGCCACTGTATGACTCCTGAGAGTTTTGTGTAGCTCTCATAACTGGTAACTACAAAACAATTTTGTTTTCAAAGTTAAAGTAGGACTTAAATTTGGAGCTCCTGGAAAATAATTCACATTAATTCTTTGAATACTTCTTTATTCCCAGAATTAGATTTTTGATGGCTACCCACGTCTTTACAACATTGTTGTAATGTTGATACTTTCTGTCATAAAAAGATGGTAATGGCATTCTTATATGTTAACATTCACAGTTCAACCTTTTCTATTATTTACCAAGTACTAAAAGCTCACAGGAGTCAGTGAGGTGCAAGTAGATTTGTCATATACAATCCCAGGTGAAAAACTCTATTTTTTTTAAATAGTTTTGTTGTGAGGACTAGTTTCTTAAACCTTATTAGCCACAGTTTCCTCATGTATGAAATCAGGCAAAGAGCAGTGGCTCACTAAATTATAGGTATCTTATGTCTTTACCTCAGACTACTTAAATGAGGCTGAGTTTAAGGAGCTGAGCAAAAGTACTTAGAGCAACAATGTTAATGCACATAACCCGTGTCATTAAAGATCTCATGAAAACATCCTTTGGAAACAGTAACTCTCTCTCTTAGGTAGGATAACTTGTAATGTCTGTAAGGTAGGAAACAGCAGATGTTATTTCCTTTACTATCAGTGCAACTTTGGGGCTGAGTGGTGGCGTGGGTGTGGTTACTGAATCTTCCATCTGCTTATATATACTGATTGGCAAGTGTGTGTGTGACAACGTTGGTATGTGAAGATGGCCATGATGTGTAGGTGAAATCCTCCTAGGATTCAGGAGGCCTCAGCCCCAACAGTCACTTATTCTGTGATCTAGACTCTTAGTTGTGGTCTCCTGGTATTTAAAAGTAGGTAGTAATGATTTTTTTCTAAATGTCACTAGGTAATTATAAATATCACATGAGGTAAGTATGTTCTGGTGATTTATAATGCATTAACTACCATAAAATGCAAGGTACTCGTATTCAGACAGAAATTAAGTCCCTTCCACGCCCTACCATGCTCTCTTAATAATTTTTATAAATAAAGAAAAACTCACAAAATAAATGTATAACTTATTGTATTATTATGAAGGGAACGCCCCTGTGAATACCACGTATATCAAGAAATAGAACTTTACTGGATACCTCAGAAGCTACTCTATGTGCTTAATACCAATAATAAACTTCTGTGTCCTACCACTGAGAATAACCAGTACTTTAATTTTTATAGTGATCATTTGCTTGATTTTCTTTATAGTTTTTTCGCCCACAAGTGTCCATCATTAGGCTCTATACTTGCATTGTATCCATTGTTTTTAAAGCAATATGTCTTTTCAGCCTCTACAAATCTACCAGTTCCCTCCTGTATTCCTTTCTCTTCCCTCCTGTTGAAGAATCCAAGTAATTTATATTGGACATTTCCCACAGTCTGAATTTCATTGATTGCACACTTGTGGTGTAATCAGTAAGTTTCCTTTCCCTTGTGTTTCCTGCAAATTGGCAGCTGGTTCCAGATGCTTGATCAGAATGTTTATCCTTTTGTCAAGACTATGGTCAGCATTGGGTTTACTCATCAGTGTCTGCTTGTTTCTTTTTTTGGATGATAGCCATTGATGCTCAATGCCTATATCCATTAATTCACAAGACATTGGAATATGGTATTTATTCAAATTCTATAATTTCATTTTTATGTATTAGTTGAAGTATTTTTATCAAGCTATTGTTCCCCTCGTAAACTCTTTGTTCATCCAGTGGTATCATTTATACAAATAAGGTTTGACTGTTTACTACCAATTTTCAAGAAAATGAACTGCAAGTACTATCCTTGTTGAATCACAAATTGTTCCTTGTAGCCTTTATCAGTTGGTTCCTAAATCTTTGTAGCCTTGACCAGTTGCTTCTTAAATCTTTTGACATGATCTTAGTAGTCTTTGATAGTTTCAGATTCATCTTCTACATTTCCTCCTTTGGGCCTGGAATTATCCATTTGTCTCTGAAATCCTGTTTTTTTTTTTGTTTTGTTTTGTTTTGTTTTGTTTTTGTTTGTTTGTTTTTTTTAAGGAGGAAACAATATTTCAAAAACACAATCTGGGTGTTAAGAGATTATGACTTTTTTCTAGGCCTTTTCAGTGAACAGGACTGGCAAATATATTTTTTACATGTTAACACATAAATTTAATTGTATGTATATGAAATTTCTCATGACTTTATGTCAATACTTTCAATTCACATTTAGTAGTACCGAGTTTTTACTTAATTTCTATTGAGGTATACCTATTTCATGTTCTTTCACATGAAGGGTCCTTGTTTTCAAAGGCATGGACAATAATAGAATTAGGATATCCCATTAAACTAAATTGTTTTATTTCACATTACACAATGATATCCTCAGAAGAATAATACTCCATATGATTACTGAGAAGAGCTAATTATTTCCTACATATTTTCCCTAGTCATCTCTACTTTTTTTTAATATAAATTTAATCTCTACTTTTTAAAAATAGTTGTAGTATATTTACATTGTCAGAACATCTAGCTATTACAAATATTCTTTCTTTTTTAACTCTTATTTAATTTTGGTCTCCAACTGAATATTTATTTAAAGGTATTTTTTCATTCCTTCATTTCCTTAAATATATTGTTCTATTTCTTTATGGCATAAAGCATAACTGTTAGAGCCAGATGAAAATCTATTTTTCCAAATAATTTATAAGTTATTTTTGCTTATATGTCCTTCATTTTTTTCTTTCATATAAAGTCCAGAATAAATCTCACTGGAAAAAAAAATATGTACTAAAGATAGTGGATCAATTACTATAAAGCTAGTATAAAGGTTAAAAGACAAAAGTAGTAATAATAACTATGTTTATAATAGGTAAGGGATATGCAAGATAAAAAGATGTAAAATGTGACATTAGAAACATAAAACATGAAGGGAGAGTAAAAATGTTGAGTTTTAGAATGAGATCAATCTTAAAATTGATCCACTTAGACTATTATAGATGCAAGTTGTTAAATGTAATCCTCACAGCAACCATAAAGGAAAAGCCTATAGTAAATACACAAAAGATAAAAGAATATAAGCATATCGCTAAAGAAAATCATCAACTCACATAGGAAAAGAGCAAGAGTAGAGAAGAGTACAGAGTAGCTACAAAAACCACTAGAAAGTGATTAACAAAATGACAGTAAGTTCATACCTCTCAATAATTACCTTAAATATAAATGGACTATATTATCTAATCAAAAGATATACAGTGACTGAAGAGACTAAAAAAAAAGACCCATTTATATGCTGCCTGCAAGGGACTCTCTTTATATGTACGGACACACACAGGCTGAAAGTGAAGGGGTGGAAAAAGTTATTCTACGCAAATGGAAACCAAAAGAAAGCTGGCATATGTATAATTATAGCAGACAAAATGTTCTTTAAAACAGAGACTATAATAAGAGACAAAGAAAGGTGTTACATAATCATAAAGTGGTTAATCAAACAAGAGGATATAATATTTGTAAATATTTATGCACCCAACATAGGATCACCTAAATATATAAAGTAAATATTAGCAAATCTGAAGGGAGAAATAGACAGCAACACAATAATAGTAGCATGTTTTAATACCCTTCTTACATTAATGGATAGGTCATCCAGACAGAAGATCAATAAAGTAATAAACAACATGTTATACCAGATGGACTTAAGAAATATTACAGAATATTCCATACAAAAGTAATGGAATATATATATTCTTCTTAACTGCATATGAAACATTTTCCAAGATAGATTTTTTTTTAGGCCACAAAACAAGTCTTAATAAATTTAAGAGGACTGAAATCACATGTATTTTTTTCCTGACTACAGTGCTATGAAACTAGAGATAATTACATAAAAAAATAGAAAAGTCACAAATATGTGGAGGTTAAACATGCTATTGAACATACAATGGGTCGAGAAGAAATCAAAAGATAAAAAATTTCTTAACAAGACAAATGAAAGTGGAAATGGAACATACCAAATTTACCTTCCAAGATGGAATTATGACAAAATATAAAATCTTAACAGACAGATTACTAGCAGAGAGATTGAATCAGTAATTAAGCCTCCCCAAAAATAAAAGTCCAGAACTAGATGGCTTTACTGGTGAATTCTACCAAACATTCAAAGAAGAATTAATACCAATTCTTCTCAAACTCTTCAAAAAATGAAAAAGGGGGGAGAAACTTCAAAACACATTTTATGAGGTTAACATTACCATAAACAGCAAGACTAGGGAAGGGTGCAGCAAAGAATAAAATCAAAAGCCAATATTCCTAATAAAAATTGTTGTAAAATTCATCAACAAAATATTAATTAAAAAAATTCAACAATTCATTAAAAAGATAATACACCATACTCAAGTGGGATTTATTACAAGAATTCAAGGATGGTTCAACATCCACAAATTAATCAATGGGATATGCCACATTAACAAAATAAAGGATACAAATCATATGATCACCTTAATATGCAGAAAAAGCATTTGAAAAAAATCAACATCTATTTATAATAAAAAAATCTCAGCAAAGAGCTACAGAGGGGTCATATGTCAACATAACATAGGCCATACATGAAAAGCCCAAGGCTAACATTCATACTGAGTGCTGAAAAACAGAGAGATTTTCCTCTAAGTTCAGGAGCAAGACAAGGATGTTCACTTACCACTTTTATTGAATTTAATAGTAGAAGTCTCACCCAGAGCAATTAGGCAAGAAAAAAATTTAAAAGGCATCCAAATCAGAAGGAGAGAAGTAAAATTGTCACTATTTGTTGAAGGCATAATATTATAAACAGAAAACCTTAAAGTCTCTATCAAAACAACTGTTATAATTAATTAACAAATTTAGTAAAGTTGGGATGCAAAATCAGTACACGAAAAATATGCTGCATTTCTTTACAGTAATAACAAACTATCAGAAAGAGAAATTAAGAAAAACAATCCCAATTGTAATTGCATCAAGAAGAAAATACATAGGAATAAATTTAACAAAGTGTGTGAAAGAACTGTACAGTAGTCACCTCTTATCAGTGGCTTTATTTTCCACAGTTTCAGTTACTCACAATCAACTGCTGTCTGAAGCAGATGATCTCCCTTCCGATATATCATCAGAAGGTCAAGAGTAGCTTAATACTACTTCACAGTCCCTACATCACACTTCATCTCATCCTATAGGTGTTTTATTGTCTCAAATCACAGGAAGGGTAGTATGATACAATAAGGTATTTTGAGGGAAACAAAGAACCACATTCACATAATTTTTATTTCAGGATATTTAATAATTATTCTTTTTTATTATTAGTTATTGTTGTTAATCCCTTATCATGTATAATTTTAAATTAAACTTTATCATAAGTATGTATGTATAGGGGAAAACATATATAAAGGGGTTGGTGCTATCCATGGTTTCAAGCATCCACTGGGAGTCTTGGAATACATCTCTTGCAGATAAGGAAGAACTATCATATGTTGAAAATTATAAAACATTAATGAAAGAAATTGGAGGCATATATAAATAGGAATATATTTCATGCTTATGTATTAGAAGAATTAATATTGCTAAAATATTTTCACCACCCAAAGTACTCTGCAGATTTAATGCAATACCTATCACATTCCAATCGTACTTTCCACAGAAACAGAATAAACAATCCTAAAACTTGTATAGAATCACAAAAGACCTCAAATAACCAAAGTAATTGTGAGAAAAAAGGAACAAAACAAGAAGCATCATACTCCCTGATTTCAAAGTATATTGCAAAGCTATGGTAATTTAAACAGTGTCATACCAACATAAAAACAGATACTTAGATCAATACAACAGAATAAAGAGCCCAGGAATAAACCCACCATACATGGTTAATTAATTCATGAAGAAGACAAGTTTATACAATAGGGAACGGATAGTTTCTTCAGTAAACGGTGTTGAAAAAATTAAATAGCCACATGTGAAAGAAAAAAATGGACCAGCATCTTATACCATACACAAAAATGAACACAAAATTGATTAAAGACTTGGAGAAGTGAGTTGGGGAAAATTGGAGGGGGAGACAAACCATGAGAGACTGTGGACTCTGAAAAACAACTGAGGGTTTTAGAAGGGAGGAGGGTGAGGGGTTGGGTGAGCCTGGTGGTAGGTATTGAGGAGGGCATGTATTGCATGGAGCACTGGGTGTGGTGCATAAACAATGAATCTTGGGACACTGAAAAAAAAAATAAAATTACAAAAACAAAAAAGACTTGAACGTAAGACCTGAAACCATAAAACTTAAAAGAAAACATAGGTAGTAAGTTCCTTGATGTAGATCTTGATGATGATTTTTAAAATCTGACACCAAAAGCAAAAACAACAACAGCAAAAATGAATTTAAAAAATCAAACTAAAATCTACACAACAAAGGAAACTATCAGGCAACCTGCTGAATAGGAGAATTTAATTGCAAATCATATAACTGATAAGGCATTAATACCCAAAATATATGAAAAACTAAAAAAAAAAAAATCAGTAGCAAAACAAACAGATTACCTGATTAAAAATGGACATTTTTCCAAAGAAGACATACAGATCACCAACAGGCACATGGAAAGATGCTCAACATCATTAATCATCAGGTAAATGCAAAGAAAAACCACAATGAGATATCACCTCACACCTATTAGACGGGCTAAAATCAAAAAGAAAAGAGAGAACAAGTGTTGACTCAGAACTGGAGAAAAGGGACCCTTATGGCAGAAATGTAAATTGGTGCAACCCCTATGCAAAACAAATGGAGCTTCCTCAAAAATAAAAAAATAGAACTACCACATGATCCAGCATCTTCAGTCTGGGATATTTACCTGAAGAGAAAAGAAAATCCCCAATTGAAAAAGATACACATAACCCCCATTCATTGTAATATTATTTATGATAACCAAGATATGGAAACAACCTGTGTCCATTGATGAATGAATGGATAAAGAAATAGAATATTAGCCAAGCATAAAATTGATGGAACTTGATGGCATTATGCTAAGTGGAATAAGTCCAAAGAGAAAGAAAAATATAGTATGATCTTTCTTAAAAGTGGAATCTAAAAACAAAACAAAACAAACAAAACAAGCTTACAGATACAGAGAATAGACTGGTGATTGCAAGAGGCATTGGGGATTAGGACAATGAACTGTTCTTTTTATAGTTAAGTAAATTGAATAAAAATTTAAAAAATAAAAAGTTCCAGTATTTACTAGAATATATATTGATATTTGTTACTCTTGATCAATATTCTCAGAAAGACAGTGTGCTCTTTCAATTTGTGACTACCATTTTTCTTTCAGGAATTAAATTTTTGTGTGTATGAATTCTGTTATTTGTTTCCTTACCCTACTCTTTTTAAGATTTTTTTTTTTTAATCTATATCCTGGATCTTTTTTTTTTGTCTAACTTCAATATTTTTCATTGTCTTAAAAAACTTTTTATCTCCCTATTTGTTTTCAATTTTTAAAAAGTCCTTACTTAAACCTTCTATTTCTTTAAAAATATCTGCTTATTTACTTTTTGTATTTCTTCCAATTTATTCTTAATTTCTGAAGTAATTATTTCTAATTCATTTCTGAAAACAGTTACCTGATTTCTGAGTTATTCAAATTTATGTTATTCTTTTTTTTTGTCTTGTAATCTTTTCTAATGTATAGTTAATTTATGTAAGTTATTTTGTGAGCATATCTTTCTGCCATGATTTTTTTGTCTGTAGGGATATTATTTTACTCTTTACCTTCTTTTTCTTTGATCTTTGTGGTTTTCCACTTCAATGCCTTTATTTTGTTCATTGTTTCTCTAGATGATGGATTTAACTTAACCTATTCTATTGTTTTTGTGAAATGTACAAACATTTGATGACTTGCTTTCTAATACTTATGGTCTCTTACCCCACTTTTTTTCTAAATTTTCTTTTTTATTCATTTCTTTTGCCTATATTTCCTTCAACTATGTGCTGACTTCCAGCAGTTTCTTTTCACTGTGGGACACTTTCCAGAAGAGAACTTTAGCTAGTTGGTTTCAGGACTTCACATAGCCCAGATTGTTTTAAATCTTTCTGATATTACCAAGTATCTCATCATAGGCAGAATTCTAAAGACCAATGATTTCTGCTCCTGATTATTCAATTAGACACTAATCTGAGTACCCCCCTGAAGGAACTTTGTGGATGTAATGAAGATTACTCATCAGCTACCTTTAAAAATAGATTATCCTGGATTATCAAGGCAGAACAAAACCTAATTATATGTAAGCACTTGAAAGCAGAGAAATTTCTCAGACTGAGTCAGAAGAGATGCAACAGAAGGAAATTACCTGTTTCAGAGATACCTGAAGCATGGGAAGGACTTGACATTAATCTAGTACTAATGTTGTTTATCACTTTTCAATTTTGTATTCAGTTTCTCTATTTCTATATGGAAATTTAGAGAGATTTAAAAAATAAACTATGCCATTGCCATCTTCCCAGAATTCCTCTGGCCCTACTATTCTCTCATTACTCTATAAATCTTACCCCAAACATGATCTCCTTGTATAAATATTCTAATAATTAACCTCACCCATTATGCCCACCAGGAATTGTTCATCTCTTTCAGTACGTCAGAACTCCATTGATACCTATACTATGTGGAAGTCTGCCTAACTAATATGTTACTTTGGAAATGACATTTGATTGTTCCCTGCTGAATGATATTTAGTATTCCTCAACTTTGGACAATAGCCATATTTACTATATTTTATTTGCTTTCTGGTTGCACTTAGGATGGTGCACAACAGCAGGCATTTTATACATTTGGTTAAATCTATGTATCTAATGCAAGTGATGATTTTTTCAATGAGAGAGTCTAAGAGAATCCCAGGAGCAGCAACTGAAAAACTGTTTTAACAATAAGAAAATATAACTGATCACATAATAGAGTTATTGCGAAAGTTATAGAACCTAAATGCAAATTCTTATGGAGGGCAAAAGAGAATATTTAATACATGGGTACATATATACCATGTTCTTGAATATGATTCATTTGTCAGAAATAATACAACATAAGTATAAAAATAAAGTTTAGGTGAATATACATACTGCAGTAAGACAGACCTTTCTAAGCATAATATCCAAGGCAGAAATCATCAAGGAAAGATGAAAAAAAATGATTCTCAACCACTACCTTCTCGTAAATAAAACAAATCTTTGTAAATTTAAAAACAACAAAAATTAAAAATTAAATGATAAGCTAAGAAAAAATATTTATACATGTATGTGAAAGAAGCTTAATATTCTGCTGGTTATAACATAACATAGTATAATAATCTTGTTTAATCAAAGCATGTTTAAAAGAACTTATTAAATGCATGTACCCCAAACTAAGTAATTTGCCCTAAAATCACCATGGATCTAGGAAAATATTTCATTCTAAAAGCATTAATTACAGTATGATTTATCATTTAACAAATTAAAATATAACACATTAGAAAAATATACATTTCCTAAAATACAGACTTGGCAAATTAATTATGCCCCACCCATACTAGGGCACTTGGTATCAATTAAAAATAATATTGGTTGTGTTTGTCTGTGTGTGTCTGTATGTGTTTATAGTACTATAAAATGGCAAAACAGCTTACAGGCAATGTGTACAGAGTACTCCAAACCTTTCTAAGCAAAAAAAACCTTGGTTTTTTTGAAAGCAGTCTCTCAGATTTTCCACCATTTAATTATATTTAACTCATTTTAACCTTTGAAATATGTTCATGACACAAGGAGATTTTCTTTGGTTTATTGAGGTTTATTTACATCATCCAGTGGAAAAACTGTTACTAGTATTTCCACTTCTCTTTATATACAAAGAAATTGCTTTTAATAGGAGGTTTCCTTATTACTAGCAATTATTTAATATAATAATAATTTACTTAAAAAAGCCAAAAGACTTATGCACATCCAACTCTCTGGAATTAAGTAGCAAAGAACAAAATTTTGGGTCAGATGCTTAAAAGAAAACAAAACAAAACACACTTGAAAAAAAACTAAGTGACTCAATTATTGGGGTTTACTAATATCTATATTATTTGAGTCAGGTAGTTTGAAATTAACATATGACAAATATGTAGAATTACATGGAAATGTATAGATTTTAAAAACTAACAAATTTATTACCTCACTAACATGGATTTAGAAACTTGCCCTCAGATGACCAGTACATTGGAAGGATATTATAAAGATATTCTCTCAAATTTCAGCCTATCACTCTATCCAACTGATAACATTAAAAAAGGAATCTGACTTATGATACATATCCCTTGTATATTGATCGATAGTACTTAGGCAAAGAAAGGAAGAAAATTGAGTAACTCTTCTCCATAAGTAGGAATACATTTTAGTAGTTTCATATTATGTGTTTAAATTTGTCCTTTTGCAGTTTTTATCTCATATCTGGTCTCTTTTGTTTTGGTTTTTGTTTCTTTTTAAGTTTTTATTTTCATCACCTGGTGCTTATTACAAATGCATTCTTTAATCCCCATCACTTATTTCACCCATTCCCCCCCGCTCCACCTCTCTGCTGATAACCATCAGTTTGTTCTTTATAGTTAGAAATCTGTTCCTTAGTTTGTCTCTCTTTTTCTCTTCCCCCCACCTTTTCTCTTTCATTTTGTTTCCTAAATTCCATATATGAGTGAAATCATATGTTTGTCTTTCTTTGACTGATTTCACTTAGGATTATGCTCTCTAGCTCTATCCATGTCATTGCAAATGGCAAGATTTCATTCTTTTTTAATGGCTAAATAATATTCTATTTTTATATATAGCACCTCTTCTTTATACATTCATAAATGGTTGGGCATTTGGTCTGCTTCCACATCTTGGCGATTGTAAATAATGCTGCTATAATCCTAGGGGTGCATGTATCCCTTTGAATTAGTGTTTTTGTATTGTTTGGGTAAATACTCAGTAGTGTGATTGCCGGATCATAGAGTTTTTTTGTTTGTTTTGTGGGTTTTTTGTTTTGTTTTGTGTGTGTGTGTATGTGTGTGTGTGTGTGTGTGTGTAATCTCCATACTGTTTTCCAAAATGGCTGGACCAGTTTGCATTCCCATCCATAGTACATGAGGTTTCTTTTTTCTCCACATCCTCAGTAACACCTGTTGTTTCTTGTGTTGTTGATTTTAGCCATTCTGACAGATGTAAGGTAATATCCCATTATAGTTTTAGTTTACATTTCCTTGATTATAAGTGGTGATGAGCATATTTTCATATGTCTGTTGGCCATCTGTATGTCTTCTTTAGATAAATGTCTGTTCATGTCTTTTGCCCATGTTTTTAAATTGGATAATTTGTTTTTGAGTGTTGAATTTTATAAGTTCTTTATATATTTTGGATACTAATCCTGTATCCGATATGTCATTTGCAAATATCTTCTCCCACTCGGTAGGTTGCCTTTTAGTTTTGTTGATTGTTTCCTTCCCTGTGCAGAAGTTTTTTATTTTTATGTAGTCACTATCTAGAAAAAAGTTGCTAGGACCAATATCAGAGAAACTACAGCTTGTGCTCTTTTCCAGTATCTCATATTTGAACAACTGTCATAGCTTGTATGTAAATGCAAAACAAGGAACTGAACAATCTTGGAAAAGAGCAATAAATATTATTTTTCACTCAGCAAAATTGTTCAAAAAGCATAATGCTACTCAAAACCATTTAAATAGTTTATTTTAGGAAATTTTAGGAAAATTTTGTGACTTTTCTTAGCCTTCATTTAAAATTGAATATTGTCTGCGTTGTTTTCTCAAATGCTTTTCAACATCTATTTATGTCATAGACATTTTCTTCTAGGTTCTGTTAATGTAGTAAATTATACAAATTGATCTGCAAATACTAAACCAACATTGATTCCTAAAATAAATTCTGCATGTTCATCATGTGTCATCCTTTTGATAAATAACTGGGTCCAATTACTATAGTCTCCTATATTTTTGCATATGTGTTTATGAGAATCATTACCTTGTAATTTTCTTTTTCTTATAATATGTTCATTAGTTTTTACTTTTGAAGTCATTCTGGCTTCATAAAATGTGGTAGAAAATACTTCCCCTTTTTTTATTCTCTGAAAAATATGTGTAAGACTGATATATTTTTTTCTTCCTTAAGTCTTTGGAAGGCCCTCTGGCCATCTAGGCCAGAACATTTTTGTCAGAAAGATTTTAATTCCAGAACCAAATTCAGAATTTCTATTTCTTTTTGTGTCAGTTCTATTAAGATAAAATTTTTAGAAGAAATTTTCTCATTTCATTTAAATTGTCAAGATTATCAGTACAAAGTGATTCATAAAGTTTTTCTTGTCTTTTTAATGTCTCTAAAATCTTTACTGATGTCCTTATTTTTGATATTGGTAATTTGTGTTTTCTCTCTCATTTTTTGCATCATTCTTGCCGGTTCCTGACAGCGCACTGCAGAAGAATGAGTCACAAACAACTCAGCTGCAAGAGAGAGGGAGCAGGGGAAAACAGTAGAAAAGACTGTTGCCCCGAACAACTCCTCAGTCCTATTTTTATTAGATATAGACAGTAATCAACAAAGGAGCTGAAGAAGGCTACACATTAATCATATGCCTTGTAGGTAAACAAGAGGCAAGGCAAAATATACCTGGTTGAGTATATACTTGAGTTTATATAGTTTATAATTTATAGTTTATAGTTTATAGTTGAGCAAGCACATTCAAAGGGCTCATCTAATTAGCCACAGGTGCTCTCGGGCGTAAGGGGAGATAACGGAAAAATGAAGCAGGCGGCCTTCTGCCCTGACCAAGCTGGGCATCCCCAGCTGCTTGGCTTCAAAGACATATATCGTCCTCTCCCCCAGAGGCCTGTTGCCAATATATGTTTTTCTTAAGGCTACGTCTAAACATGCTTGGTAACTAGTATAATTTCTCATGGGTTATATTTTAAGTAATACATTGTTCTGTGGGACAGTTACAATTCTTATTAAGAGTTTATCAGTTCTATTAATCTTTAAAAAAAAACAGATTTGATCAACTATACTTCAGTAATAATAACTAGCCTATATGCAATACCTAACAAATTTAAAAATGACATCTTTGCTTCTGTCCATTCCCTATTGTATATAATCAATATTCAAAGCCAGGGTGAGTGGAGAGCATGGGTCCACAGAAGCTGGCTTGGAAGCTGGGTCTGTAGGGGCTGAGTTACTTAGTGCTGGGGTGAACCTAGAGGTAGAATCCATAGGGCTAAAAAGGCCAGCCTAGCATCAGGGTTCACGGAGTGTGTCTGGAGCCAGAGTCTCTGGTGAAGTCAGGTGCTCACTTAACTCTCCTTCCCAATGGAAAAGATATCTCCCTCTATGCTGGTCTGTCCAGGCTTAAAGGAGTGGTGACAGTTATAGTGTAAAACTGTCCTTTCTACCCTCTTCAGTGCATCTTTTCTTGTCTCAGTGTTCCACCCAGGTGCTACAATCTTTTACCTAGAATCTTGAACTCTTGTGAAGGTATTTTCATGCATGGACAGTTGTTCAAATTGATGTTTCTGCAAGTGGACAGGTGCTGGAAACTACTACACCACCATCTTACTGATATCAATATCTAAATGTAGTTTTCTTTGTATGTATCCTGCTTGTGATCTGCTGACCTTCATAAGCCCAGAGATTAGTTTCTTTCATTACTTTTAGGTAATACTGGCCCTCATTTTTTTGAAAATTGTTTTTGTCCCATTTTCTTCTCCTTCTGAGACACAAATAACATGTTCATTAAACCAGGTACCCCAAATTCTTGTATACTCTGCTTACTTTTTCTATTTTTTTCTTTCCTTTTTTTTTTCTGTGCTTCTATTTGACTACATTCTATTAATCTCTCTTCAAGTTCACCAACCCTATCTTCTGCAATGGTCCACCTTCCACTGAACTCATCTAATAAAATATTAATGTCTGATATCGAAAATTTTAGTTCTAGGATATTCATTGTTTTTACATAGACTGACTCTGTTGAAATTACCCTCTCTTTACTATTTTTGGATTTGTTTACTTCTATATGAGCACTATTTGTATTTCTTTTAAAGTTCTTGGGTGCCTGGGTGGCTTAGGTGCTGATTTCAAGGTCAGGTTCTGTGCTCAGCAGGGAGTCTGCTTGTAACTCTCTCTCTCTCTCCCTTTCCCTATGTCCTCCCTCCCCACACCTCTCTCCTAAAATTAAGTAAACAAATAAATCTTAAAAAAAAAAAAAGCCTCCTTGTCTGCTATCTATAGTGTCTGGATCTGTTGGTCCACTTTTTCTATTATTCTGTTTATAAGCAGTCACATTTTCTATCTCTTTGCATATCTAGAATTTTGTGGTTGTATGTGTGGAAAAGAATTTGGTTCCAAATGTATTTACCACCAACTCCATCTCCTCTTTTATTCTATTAGGTAGATAAGGTGAAAGTGTGACTAACTCAAGGGTCAGGCTGATTGTAGTATTAGTGAGACTCAATCTACTCCGGGCTTTGTCAGTGCTCTTTAGGAATGGTCCTTCCCAGATTTTAATTGAGACTTTTGTGCAGTCTTTGTTTATTCAGCCTTCTTAGACTGCAGGAGATTGAATTCTCTTCATTAGAGGTATTGAGCTTAGCTCTTTATAATTCTACTCCAGGCAAGTTTCAAATTCTGGGAAAAGTCTTGTGAAGAAACTGACTACGCATTTGAGACAGGCTCCTTCCCATTAGTAAAACTTTGTTTTCCAACCACTAAAAGATTTTGGGAAATGTCATTCTGTTTTCTAGAATATTTGGCCCAGCCCACCAGCCTCCTATGTAGCCCTAGAGTCTGCCAAAAACAAGTTTAAGTATTATATCATAAATATGATTTGTGACTATTAAATGGTGAAGGCAGTTTTTCTCTTTAGAAAATATTTTAAAACTGATGTAATCTGAGAAAGTATTTTGTTACTGATTTTTTTTTTTTTTTACTGACTCATGTACAGTTAACATTTACTCATATGGTCTTACATTGTAATCAATGTAGTTTCTATATTAAAGTAAATTTTAAAATGGTGCCTTTGAAAACCTTTCAATCAAGATAAAATTCTTATTTTGGAAGGCTCTAGTTCTTGCTAAACTTCCTTTCATGACATCCATGTGGATTCTCCTGATTAAGTCATTCCTATTTCCTGAATGAGCAAGAATTCCTTTTTTCCCCCATTAAAGATTAAAAGTTGTCAAATAATAAATATTCAGTACAGTAACATGAAGATAAAAGAAAGCCCAGAAAATGATATCTCACTTTTTCCCAGGCTCTGTCACTAACCTTCATTCCAGCATGGGTGAGGTTGGTAGCAAGAGAGGAATAAGGAACAAGTTTGGACATTCTTCAAGTTAATGCTTATTTAAACTTAATCTCTAGAAAGCTATTCTCTGAATATTATCATATTCCACACCTACAATGACTTGTTTAGAAATTATTGCTCACTACTCTCGTTGCAGCAGAAAGTAGAAGACTATGGCTCTACACAAAATCAAAGAGAAATTATGAATTTACATACCAAAGCTTTTCAAAACAGGATGTGTGCTTTTTGCAGTCCATGTGTTAAGATGATTTTAATGAGAAACTGAGGCTAAGATTGGTGAGTTATACTCTAAATAAATGCCACTCAAATATAAGAAGCAGTTAAAAGGACATAGAAAGAACAGGATTAAAAAATTAAAAAGCTAAGTATCTTCTCTGTATTACAATGTTATACATCAAAACAGAAAATCTATTGAAAGTAAAAAATTTTACAGCAGCTAAATCAATTAATCTAATTATAAAACCCAATCTAGAAAAATCAATTACTCTAAGAAAGCTACAAAGTTATTCCTGAATGCTTAATGCAATGCTAATTAAAGTTCATTCTGAGTCTCTGAATTTTATTATAGAATTAAAATCACCAAACAGAAGTTTTCTCATTAATTTGTTGGAAAACCTAATTCATAGAAATAACTCCATTGAATAAAAAATGTATGTATGAGTAGCATCAACAAAATGTCTGAAAGGGTGTACGGAGACTATTTTTTCTTGTTTCAAACGAGAAGAAATAAATCAACTTAAGCAGAAAATAATGTATTGGTTTGTGCAACTGAAAATCTAGTTTGAAAGAGGTTTGTTCACAGATTAATTCTCAACTCATCTCTGTAGATAGATGGCCTGGGTGGGGTGTGGGTGAATAAACAGGTAGGGGAGACATTAAGGTGCTTTGCTGGCCAAGTCTGGAACAAGTGCTCTACTCCAGGAACCTCAGACCAAAAGAAGAAAGATATGGATATCTGAGCCAAAATTGGAGAATGAAGTTTACTTCAGGATAAGGAAAAAATAATTGGGGAAAGCATGAACAAAAAGAGAGAGAAAAGACAAAGAAAAAAAAAAAAAGGAATAGAAAAAAAAAAAAGGCAGGGCACCTGGGTGGCTCAGTGAGTTAAAGCCTCTGCCTTCAGCTCAGGTCATGATCTCAGGGTCCTGGGATCGAGCCCTGCATTGGGCTCTCTGCTCAGCGGGGAGCCTGCTTTCTCCTCTCTCTCTCTCTGCCTGCCTCTCTGCCTATTTGTGATCTCTCTGTCAAATAAATAAATAAAATCTTTAAAAAAAGGGGGAAAAAAGGCAGTTTTCATTGAATAGCTGGGGACTGCAGTTCAATTTAATTTTGTTCTTTTTTAAAAAACATATATTCCCTGATGTGAAAAATAAACTAAAATATTTGCAGTTATTCTTACCATAAAGCTCAAATAGAGAATTCAATTAGTAATAAAACTCAAAAAAATCAAATTGAGAATTCAGTTAGTAATAAAATCCAGTTCACTCACATGGAACATCTTATCTGGAGTCTGTCTGTACTGTCATGTACAGAAAACATGGACTCCAGATAAGATGCTCCATGTGAGTGATTTCCCAGCTCAATCAACTCTTTAAAAGAAATTACCTCCAGAGTTTCTGGGTGTCATTGAACAAAATAGGGTTTCTTTGGGTTGGAGGTAAGGTCAGACACTGGTCTTCCTCCAGGAATATATCTGAAAAAAAAAAAAAAAAAAGGAATAAATCTGGATGAGAGTTAATGTCAGAAATGCATACATCAGGCCTTAGGCAAGAACACTCTCAGAATCAGGATTGATCTTGGGTTTTTTAATCTCCCCCCTTTGGTATTTAAATCTGTTCAGAAAATGGATCAAGAGGTGTTGCTAGTTCAAGAAACAAATTCAGTCTTTGGAGTCAGAACCTCAACATCAAATTCATTCCATGAGTATATCTCAGAGTCTCTATAAAAGTGGAGAACCATGGTTGGTGCATTCAAGTTTTCAACATGATATTGAAAAGGAAGCACAAAATAGGTTTATGAGAAATGAATATGGGTCTGATTTTGCTATCATAGTAATTTTCTATGCAGAGTATTGCCATAAAGCTGATATTCTGTTATATGTCTTTCCAAAGATAGCTGTATTAAGAAGGAAGGGAGCACAGCAAGGAAAAATTATTATTTCTACATTGTAAATTAGAAATAATATTTGCTAATTAATGAGGCTTGTCTGTTTCTTGTGATGAACATGAGTTAAGTATACAAAACTTACATTTTCCTACAATTTATTTCTTCTTGCAACCAAATAAACTAATATGTGGTTATAAATAATTTCTTTTAAAACAATCAAAAGCCTTAGCTCCAGAGTTCTTTACCTCCAACCATGCACTAATAATATATTTTAAGCAGTGTTATTGGTTGACAAGTGAATTATTTGTAATGTCAATATCTCTCCTTACTAAAAACACATAGAAACTGAACCTTAATGTAAACTATGGATTTGGTTGATAATGATGTGTCATCATAGGTTCATTGATTGTAACTCTGATGTGGGATGTTGATAGTGGGGGGTAGTGTGTGTGTCGTGGAGACACAAAGTATATAAGAACTTTCTATTTTCCACTCAATTTTGCTATAAACCTAAAATTGCTTTAAAAATAAAGTTTATTAATTTTAAAATTATAAAAATTATTTAAAAGCATAAACATAAATATGTCTTACAAATTTACATTCCATTCTGAAAACATCGCAAAAACTATATTCAAAATGGCAGAAATTCTAGCTATTTACAAAAGTTATACTCCCAATTTTTCTAGTTTACCTGTCTTCTTTAGGTATTTCTCTCTTCCTTTCTCAGTTATCTCATAATAATACAACAAATCTTTTTAAAAACTTAATTCCCTCAGCTTACATTAAGTCTGAATCCTCCTAGAGATGGATCTCAGCCTACCTCTCCAAAAGTATGAAGCCCATGTATTGTATCCTTCCAGGAATATTTCATTTCATGTTTCACTTTTTCAGAGAAGTCAGTGACAAACCATTCACCCATCTGTTTGCTTAATAGAGTATTTCAGTCAATGAGGCTGGTTTCTGGAGCCAGGCAGGCCTGGTGGCACTGGGCATTAGCCAAATATCTCAAACTATTTTTCAAAATGCTTTAGGTTCAGAAAAATACAAAGCTGGTTTTACCAAGTACTTTTTCTCTTTAATTTCTTAATTTGTGCACATTGTGAGGAAAATGTAATCCATCTGTTTTATTGGCACTTAATTTGACAAATTACTGTTTTGTAAGAGTATTTGATGTCCGAGAAGCCTAGGAGTCCTTTTATGAGCATTTGAAACCCTCCACAACCCATCAGAACCCCTGGGAACTGAGGTTTTCCAAAAGCAAATGGATCTCAGAGTTTAGAAGGCATTGGTTTAGTAAAAAATATTGTGCTCTTAATATTCTTCATCTTAGAAAAGTTTTGTCTAGTACCAGCAGAGGAATTAATTAAAAATACAGTCTAGTGGATTTAATTATTAGGCTTTTGTTCTTAGTTTCTTGGCTTCTTCTTAATTCTTTCTAATCCCCACTATCCCTAAGTGGTGTGATGCATGGTTCCCAGCCTGTATAATTTCTTTTTTCCATGCTCTGAGCATCAAAATGTTATGTTTTTCTACAAAGGCTTTGATTACCTCTAAGTGATTCCATTTCCCAGGGGTCTGGCTTTCTGTACAATTGAGTATGTTTGCATTGTACAGGCAGGCACCAAGTATATTCCACATCACTAGCTCTGCAGGATCTTGATGTGTGTTATATTTAAGAAGTCTTCATGGACTCATAAATTTTATAAACACTGGGTTAAGGGAAGCTAAATCGATTTCTTTATATCAGGATTTTGGTGTCTTTAATATTTTAATAAGTATTGTGCATCCCCTAGAGAGGATAGCACATGGGGCACTGCAGAAATGTGTTCT
This sequence comes from Lontra canadensis, assembly GCF_010015895.1. Classification (NCBI taxonomy): domain Eukaryota; kingdom Metazoa; phylum Chordata; class Mammalia; order Carnivora; family Mustelidae; genus Lontra; species Lontra canadensis. Next base: position 16,808,867 of record NW_022631017.1, read on the forward strand.
GCCATGGAACACACTGCTCAGAGCATCTGGTTGGACTGAGAGATCTGTGGGAAAATCTTGGGAAATTCTGACCCACATCTTTCCTCTTTGCATTTATTTTATTACTTTCCTGGTGTCTAGTGTCTATTGTCTAAAGACAAACAACAAACTGTCTTCTTTTTAAATTTAATTTTCTTTTCATTAGAAAAGAAGGGAAAAGGGGCGCCTGGGTGGCTCAGTGGGTGAAGCCTCTGTCTTCCACTCAGTTCATGATCTCAAGGTCCTGGGATTGAGGCCCCCCATTCGGCTCTCTGCTCAGCAGGGAGCCTGCTTCCCCACCCCCACACTCCCCACCTGCCTCTCTGCCTACTTGTTGTGATCTCTGTCAAATAAATAAATAAAATCTTAAAAAAAAAGAAAAGAAAAGAAGGATGACCCTACCATCCTCAGTAGACAGTCTGAAGTATCAAAGAATATTTTGCAACTATTTGAATGGAAATCCCCATTTATTGAACTGTTGCTCCATAGTATGGCAATTTGGCTTTAGACGCACTGGTTTCTTTGATTAATTTCTACCAAACTGCACTACTCTATACACTTTATCTTAAAAAAAAAATGCTTTGAGATTTGGCACATATTTCCTAAGCTAGGAAAAGAGAAAGTAGAAAGACATTTTGGGTAAAGAAGATATGGTCCATATATATAATGGAGTAGTATGTCTCCATCAGAAAAGATGAATACCCAACTTTTGTTTCAACCTGGACGGGACTAGAGGAGATTATGCTGAATGAAATAAGTCAAGCAGGGAAGTCAATTATCATATGGTTTTACTTACTTGTGGAGCATAAGGAATAACATGGAGGATATTGGGAGATGGAGAGGAGAAGTGAGTTGGGGGAAATTGGAGGGGGAGACAAACCATGAGAAACTGTGGATTCTAAGAAAAACCTGAGGGTTTTGGAGGGGAGGGGAGTGGAGGGTTGGATAAGCCTGGTGGTGGGTATTAAGGTGGGCAAGTATTGCATGGAGCACTGGGTGTGGTGCATAAACAATGAATTTTGGGGCACTGAAAAAAAATAAAAATACTTGAAAAAAGACATTTTAAAATAGCTTGAAAATAAAAATAGTGTTGGAAGCCTTGTCTATAATAGTTTGTCCTATCTATCATCTATCTATCTATCCATCTACTTATCATCTATTGTCTATCTATTATCTCTATGCATACATGAAGGATATAGGAATTTGGAGTCATTTGCTTTTTCTTTACTAAGTCATTCTGAGGTTAACCTTTCTAAAATGACTGTATAGTATTTGGCTCAATCCCACGCCTCAGTTAGCTACCTGGTTAAGGAAAAACCTTGGGAGATGAGTGGGTGGAGAAACTGCTTGTCTGAACCACCCATGAGAACAGTCACATCCTTTGTGAGAGCTCATATAAATCCTTCAATTCACAGATGCCTTGGGAGATGTGTGCACGTGTGTGTGTGCATCCACATAGGAAAGAGAGGGAGGTCATGAGTTCATGACACAGAAAAGGAAAGAAATAACCTTCACCTTTTTCTCTGATGAGTCAGTTCTACCCCAGGAATGATACATTTTCTCTTGAGTAGCTTCTTTTTTGCTCTAACTCCAGCCTCAATCTCCATTTCAGGGCATAGGATGCCACCCAAACACACAGCTCTTGATGACCAAAATCACCTGGATTAGCTGTGTGTCTTGCCCTCTCACTCTGTCCTTGTATTCCAGACCCCAGTTTATTCTCGAATGGTCAACAGTGATGCTCTCATCCACCACCCTTACTCTACAAGTAGGCCTCAGTGTGGTTACTATGAACAAATGAAGAGAATAACAAAAGATTCATGACTTCCTCTCTGATACAGAATAGAAAACATTTTTTGCATATACATGCCACTACAAATTCATATAATCATTCATAAACCATTCATGTGACTCTTCATTTGTGTATATATTTATTCATGTATGTACTCTTCCACTTAACATTTTATTTAGCACCTACTATATAGATGTTAAGGGTGTTTCCAAAGTTTCTCACTCCACATAAAAATCATCCCAGATTTTCTGCAAAAGACTTCCAGATGCAATGTAAATACAGAGCAAAATAAATATTAAAGACCAATAGCAACATTAATGGCAGGTTTAATTAATTTTAGCTTATAAATAGTGATTTTCTTCTTGGACTTAAATAAAATCCACATAATTCTAAGATTAATATTGGGCCCAGAATCACAGGGAATAATAAATAATATTTAGCTTAAATATAATATTCCAAATGGCAAACTGAGTTAATATTCTACATTTTCTGTATATTCCAACTTCTGATTTTATTATATTTTTGTTTTAGTTAAGTTAAAGTTAAGTGAAATATTGTGGAATGAAAATATCTTAGAGATAAAATGGAGTGGTTTATAAGACAAGTCCTATAATAGAATTAAATGCTACATTGATGTTTACTCCCATGATCTTTGTGTTAGATAAAATTTAACTCGTTAGTGTAGAGGAAAGAAAATTTCTCTGAAGAAGCTTTCAAAACATTTTAAAACAAAACAATTTCCCTTTTATGCCTATATCCCTAGCTCTCTTAAATATTTGTAATTCTGTTCTTTTTTCAACAAAGACTGCTTTTCTCTGGTTTGTATATATCTGTTTTCTCACAAGAGTTGCTATGTTCAATGTCTTCAATTAGTTTTCTTCTTTTTTTTTCTATTAAATGAACACTAATTTGGCTCCTCAGTCATCATTCCTATTTGCCTACAATGAAAATATTGGGAGCAATCTTTGAGTCTGCTCTAATTCTCACATGCCACATACAATCCATCAGTAAATCATGTCAATTCTTCTTTTAAATGTTATTCCCTGGGTCCAACTGACTGACTCTCCACTTCCATTCTACCACCCTTGCCTAAGTCCCTGCACTAATGGTGGAAGTTAGATAGGGTTCAACTGTTAAAGAAGATTCTCAGAACACAAAATGGGTACTTATACTTCTAAGGTGTATTGTTGGACAACAATGTGATAAAGCAAAAGTATTAGCATAAGGAGGCATTCTAATCAAAGAATTCTAGCTGTCTCATAACAAGGGTCTAGAAAGGCTGAGCCCAGGATCCAACTGTTCTCCCTCTGCAGGGTTCTGTTGTCTTCTCTCAAAGATCAGGGACCACAGATGTGTGCATGGCAGGGAACACAGTGAAACCAGGAGAAACCCAAAGTGGATTTTTGACTATTACATTTTTTTAAAGATTTTATTTATTTACTTGACAGACAGAGATCACAAGATCACAGAGAGGCAAGCAGAGAGAGAGAGGAAGGGAAGCAGACTCCCTGTTGAACAGAAAGCCCGATGCAGGGCTTGATGCAGGGCTCAGTGCGGGGCTCGATCCCAGGACCCTGAGATCATGACCTGAGCTGAAGGCAGAGGCTTAACCCACTAAGCCACCCAGGCACACCCTTGACCATTACTTTTTATATCTTGTTGCTCATGCAGGCATATGTTTTGCTAGGTGCCAGAGCCCTCTGGGGGGTCTCACCAATACCCAAATATAGTCATCAAATTCACTGCTGTCAATAAGCAAAATAAATAATGCCAACAAACTGATAAAAAACCATCCTGAAACTTGACTTAAACTCATGGTTACAAAACAACACTATTATTCAATATACAGTTGACTCTTGGATGATATGAAAGTTAGGGATACCACCCCCTGGGCCATCAAAAATCTATGTATAACTTTTGACTTCTCCAAAACTTAACTACAAAAAACCTACTGTTGACCAGAAAACAAGCAAACAAACAACAACAACAACAAAAACCAGTTGACTAACATATATTTTGCATGTTATATGAATTCTATACCATATTCTTACAATAAAGTAAGCTAGAGAAAAGAAAAGGTTATTAAGAAAATTGTAAAGAGAAAATATTTTTACAGCACTGTATTTATATTGAAAAAGATCCATGTGTAAGTGGACTAGTGTATAAATGTACCCACATAGTTCAAACCCATGTTGTTCGAGGGCCAGCTATATTTCACGCCTTGACTAGAGGTTAGTGCCATTCAGATACATCTCTTACTTTAACAATACAGCTCAGGCCAATTCCAGACCTGCTAGAATTAACCATCATAGCATAACCCACATTAATTTTATCCTGCATTGTTGCAATTTCCCCTGCTTCCATTTCAACCCCTGACCACCTATTTTTAATATAACCAGAGTGATCATTTAAAAATATAAATCAGAACATTTTACTTCTATATGTATAATTCTCCATGAGTTCCTTCCTGTCATGGCCAAAAGGCTCAAACAATCTGGAACCTCTACCTCCTTCCCTTTCCAGCTTCATCTACTACAGCTTTCGCTCTTGCTTACTCTACTCCACTCACTTTGGCCTCCTTGCAATGAAGACCATGACTGCACAGGACTTTTGCACTTTCTGCACCCTCTCCCAACACACTCTTTCCCCATATAGTGGCTTGGTTTTTACCCTCATCTCCCTCATTCTTAAATGTCACCTTACTAGTGAAACTTCCTCTGATTACCTCACTGATAATTGAAAACACACCTCTTCAATTATTTCCTTTCCATCTTCTCAGCTTTAATTTTTCTCCAAATAACTCATAACCATCTAATATACCATACATAATCATCCAATATGTTTTATTATCTTTTCTTTACTGTCTTCTCCACTGATTATAATCTCTCCAAGGGGGGGGGGATGTTTATTTGTTTTGTTCACTGCTAAATCTCCAGCACCTAGAGTAATGCCTGTTGAATGAATGAATGGTGGGCTATAAATTCATATCTGAAAACCTAGAACACTCATGAGAACTCTGGACTTAAAAGCACAGGAATCATCTTCCCAGTTAAATACCAGCTGTTTATAAAAACAGAAGTTGTATTTCATAATACAAAGAAAATGCTGCATTCTTTTATTTTAAGTTATTTAATTTTTGAGAGAGAGAGAATGAACAAACGAGTGGAGGGGCAAAGGAAGACGGAGAAGGAGAGAATCTCAAGCAGACTCCCCACTGAGCTGTGGAGTCCAATGTGGGGTTGAGTCTCATGCCCGTGAGATCATGGCCTGAGCAGAAACCTAGAGTTGATCCCTTAACCAATTGAGCTACCTAGACACCCTAGAAATGCTGAATTCTAAGAAGTGTGTTGGGTATATGTAAATGAATAATATCTGCCTGGAGCAGGATTAAGGAAAATACCTTACAAATCCCAAAAAGACCATTGCTCTTAAATTTATAAATTTGAGCTCTCAAACTATAAGCTACTGAAAAACTGAGTAATTTTTTGTTGTTATTAAACTATAAATCAAGACACTATGAGATAAATCAAGACCCCTGCTCAAATTTTTAGATATGGCTTCACACTGAGTGATAATAGATTTCATAAAAGATATACACTGAAGCTGAATTCTGGAGCCACACTTCCAACTGTCCATGTTTCTCTCTCTCATGCACCTCACACTCATCATGTCAAAAGCTGACACTTTATCCCCCCAGACCAAATTTGTGACCTTGTGGCAATCCTAATCTCAATAAATGGCACTAACATCACTAACTGAAATAAAACAAAACCTCAAATTCTACATCTTTAACTCTTCTTTATGTCAGTTCCAGAAACCAACCAAACATCAGTTTTACCCAGTAAACATTTGTATATCCACCAACTCCTTTCTGTCACCACTAACACCGCTCTAATTAATGACAATATTATTTTTTCCCCGGATTCTCACCAAAACCTAATTGATCACCCATGTCCTTCTCAACCCACGTTCTCCAAGTTTCAGCAAAACTGCACTTGCAAAAGTATGAATGGATTGTGTTGCTCTTCCTCTTCAGTGATTGCTCATTATTCCCAACATAAAGCTCAAACCTCTTTACATGTAAAAGGCCATCTGTAACCTGGCACCTGCTTATGGTCCAGGCCTTGACTCTCCCTACTCTCTCCCTTGCAATCTGGGGTATCAGACTGAATTGCTTTTAGAATCTACAATATTCCAGGCTGAATTCTTTTGCTTTTCCACTATAATTTCCTCAGGGATGTTAACCCTGACTTCCATATTACAACCTCCTACCAAATAAATACCCTACTCTTCGTGTGAAGTCAGATATTCCTGCTTTGCATTTCCACATCCCTCTACAACTCCTCTATCCAAGTACTTATAACACTTTCCTGTAGTTGTTTAACAAATCTTTCCCACAACCTCTAATAATAGTAAATGTTAACTGAGTGATTACTATGGACCAGGCTCTGCTCTAAGCCTGATACACAAATTAATTCAATCAATGCTCACAAAACTGGATGAGGTCGGTGCTACTTGCATCTTGGTTTATAATTGAGGAAACTAAAGCACAGAGAAGTAAAATAATTTATGCAAGATTACAAATCCCAGAATTGGCAAAATAGGTGTTTGAGGCCAGAAACTCTACTCTTAAGTACTGCAATGTCTGTGAGAGAACATGACCGTGTAGACATTCATTTAACAAAAACTTTGCTTTAATTATAAATTATTTCACAATTAAAGCAAAACAACAATAAAACCCAAAAACTTGAGCTCCTCCTGAAAAATTCATAGATTCTTCTGCACAGGGGCCCATGTTTTCTATCATCTCTACTTTTTGTTTTTCTCCCTGATAGAAATTGTTTCCTTCAACATGTTATCTGTTTAGTCACTGTAAGAATTAATGCTTGTGATTATGGTTTATAAATTCTTTGGGACTAAGGATCGGGCTTTTATTATTTACCTCCAGATTTCCAATATCAAGCAAAATATCCAGGCAAAATACAGGCCCTGGAAAAATATTTATTGGAAGAATGAATGAATGAGCGAATGAATTGAACAGAGACTGGTGAGATTGGAGAAAGTACATTCAGACTGGGAAAACTACATAAGTTAAACAATTTCTAAGAGATTTTAATAAAAGTATTTTAGAATTATGTTTGGATTTTTTCTTGAAATCGTGAGCTTCTAAAGTTCCTCTAATTATGTGATTTTTCTGATGTTAAGTAGTACTTGCTGGGAATAAGTAATGACACCTCTTAGCTGTATCCTTTGTGTACTCTTGAATTAAGATTTGAATGTCATTACTGATTTTCATCTTTTTTCTATTGCCATGTAAGAAACTCATTCAACCCATGACTATATGGTATGTGAGTGTACTCTGTCAGCCTAAAACAATAAACAAAACCTGGAAACCTTTTTAATCAAGGGCATGAAGGTGGTTAATACTGGTGTTGTGGCAAAGACTCTAAGAACTCGTTACAAAGGTTAATGATGATGTGATTTCTATTTACTGGAGAAATACCAGGCTCTGGAGTCCTTTGTAGAAACTTGGTCTCTCTTTCCCTTCAGCATAGATTTTCTCTGCCCAGCAGAAATCAATTAATCTTTTTATGCCCAAGTTTATGCCTCTATAAACTGCAGGGAGCTCTTGCTACCTACACTCAGAAGAATGTTCTGTTAAATAATGAAGTCATGTCTGAGAAGCACTATATAAAAACAAAGTATTATTATGTTTTTTTAAATTCAAAATTAGCTTGTTTTTCCGTTTCTAACTAGTCTGTGATAACTGAAGAACAGTCCAATATTTTCTTGACCCCTTTAATCGGGTTACTCAAGCAGCTCCTAGGAATGATAATGTGCACACATAATACTATATATAGTAAACTAGTTCATGCATAAACCATTAGTTTTTTAAGTATGACAGAAGAGATTTCTGTTAAAAAGAAAATGAGAGGGATATGCTTCACCTTCAATATTTTCCAAGTTAAGCAAAGTGACTTGCCCCTTTAGCATGTTTAGATTCACTTTCTGTAGTAAATTTTCAAAAATCACTTGATTTTTGAAACAAAAATCAAAACAAAAAACAAAACAAAACAAAAGCATGATACTACTTTTTCTTAGATAATGAAATCTCTGAACTTTCAAGCAATAGAAATATCATATAGAGCATTGGCATTGGGGAAGCACTTGTATACTGATGTAGCAAATCTTAACTAAATAGCCAATTGCTTACAATAGTACCAATCTGACCTTCTGTCTTCACTGTAAGATACGGTACAATTAATAGTGCTTTCAGGTTGCATTAAAAAACATTTCTCCACATTATGTAGTTATTCACTACCTCTGTTCAGTCCTCAATTATATTTAGAGTTCAGGATATTGCAGAAAACGATTTTATGGGCGTGTACTCTATAAAATTCAATTAAATTCTAATTTTCATGAAGCAAACTCACTCTTTCTTCATGCTAGGCAGTTGAACAGAATGTTGTCAGGGTTTTAGCTATAATGAGCTTTTATCAAAAAGTGTCCGGGGTGCTTGGTTGGCTCAGTCAGTTGAGCTTTGGACTCTTGGTTTGGCTCATGTCATGATATCAAGGTCCTGGTATCAAGCCCCTTGTTGGGCCCTGAGTGAGTCTGCTTGTCGCTCTCCCTTCTCCACTGCGCTTTTCCTCCACCCCTGCTCACGCTCTCTCTCTCTTACATAATAAATAAAAATCTTGAAAAAAACCTAAATAAAGAAAAAAATGTGTCTAGACAAGGGAGAACATGTAATAAAAGTTTGAAGTTAGTGTAAGATGTTGTATTAAGATATATTTCATTAGGATTTTCTTGAACTTTTCTCACTGACTCTTTATCTAATGGTCATTTGCATATTGTTCTTCCTGAATCAAATTTATCATCTTAAAAATATCTTTGCCAAAAGACTTTTTCCCTCTCTTTGAAAATAGAAAAAGGATCTTCTTACGGTTCTTCATCAAAAAGTTGTTTTTTTTTTTTTCAACTCTCTGCTATCCAATGAACTGTGAAGAAATCTGAGGTCTTAGGAAGGGTTCTTTTTCTTATCATTTTTTTAATTAATTAATTTTTTTTCTCACCATAGCACATACCCTCCATCATCCAATGTCCATCACCCAACCACTCCAGTCCTCCTTCCACCCTCCCTTCTAGCAACTCTTAGTTTTTTTTTTGTTTTTTTTTTTTGTTTTTTTTTTCCTGAGATTAAGAGTTTCTTATAGTTTGTCTCCCTCTCTGGTATCATCTTCATTTTCCCCTCCCTTCCCCTGTGATCCTCTGTCTTGCTTCCCAAATTCAAAGAAGGGTTCTTAGCCCAAAGAATACCAATCCAATGTTACTGGTAGCCTAACTGGTCTTGGTGACAAAGACCTGGAAAAGGAAGGAGAAGTAAGGGGGGGGGGGTCTTAATTTAAGACTAAAAGGAATGAGGATTTAAGTGAGTTACGTTGTAGGACAGTTTAGGAAGACTTTCAATACAGAGGTGAAGGTGAGTACAACAGAGAGCTTCTACTCTCTGATATCAAAAGCATCTACCTTTATTTTGGAAGAAAGGGAAGACTAAGAATGTTTATCTTGAATTTGCCTATATAATTCAATCATTCCCTGGCATGAGCTCCCCCCTACTTACCAGAAACCTCCTCACACCCCAGAACATATGCTTTCAATTGGAAAGTGCTTGCAAGAAGACCACCTGCCAGCAAAGGGAATGTTTTCCCTCTCCCAGTGGGGGTCTTACAGACAGGTTTTAATGTAGCTAAATAGGAACAGAGCAAGAAGCCTGCAGGAATGACCTTACAGGCTAGCTTGCTTATTGAGATTTTCTTTCAAATAGTGAAGGGAAATGTATAAGATATTAAAATGATCATTTTTATTCTGTCAGTCCTCCATCAGGACTCTTAGTCCTTTCTTACCCATATCATCTCTCCATATTTCTTTATTCAGCCACATTTTGTAATGTGATCCAATGGTTTTAACTAAATGAATAAAATGTTTTAAAAGTCTCCATTTTTGAGTGTTATTACTCTAAAACAAATACAAAAATCTGTGACTATGAGTGTAGATGAAAACAAATCTTATTGTTTACACTGTGCCTATTATACATTAAAAGTGCAGGGAGAATACCAGGCTGTTAAAGAACTAACAGTTGAAACACTTAAGTATTAAAATTAATACTTGAGCACCAAATGGCAACCTTCTGCACACAAAGACTAGAGTTGTTGGGGAAAACTGGGGAAGAGGGAAACGAAGGAGAGAAGAAATCTAATATCCTCAAAAGAGTTTAGGAATGGGGCCTTTCCTTACTTATCCTCCTGGTTTCTGCCATTTTCTTTTCACACATACTCAGTCATTCTATGAAGTGTAAACAGATGCTGGGAACTGGAGTTCTGGGGTTTGATAACTTTTTTCTTTTTTGAATAAAAGAAAAAAAAAAACAGGATGAGGAAAGCTCAGTCACCATACTGGGGAGAGAAAAGGCTGTGAGTAAAGGGGTCACCAGACATTTTACTTCATCAAATCAGTCTCACAAACAAATAGCTAGAGCGAGTGCTTCCTCCTCTGACTTAGTGGAGTCTTCCTCATTCCTCCATCCCATTGGAGGACTTTTTAGTAACCTCACAAATCCAGAGAATTCAAGTAAAACAACCCCATCAACTGTGATAGCCTTGTGTGGGGGTCTGAGTGGACTGGTGCGCACGCCAACACAGCAGGCACATTCCACAGGGATGAAAGTGATCTGAGACACCCAGCTAAAGTTGACAAAATCTAGGAGGCAGGTGACAAAGTGGTGACATAGTCAATGATGACAGCCAAAAAGCAGTTCCAAGCTAATATCACATACAAAGACTTGCACCAGCTTCATTCTGTATCACATTGTTATGTGGTAGAAACAAACTGCAGTGATGGGGGCGGGGGTGGGGGGAGACTCATTCCACAGACCTTCACTGTTGTGTAATGAGATTACAATGCAATGTTGGCTACCCATGGGAGGTCTTTGAGCAATTCACCACCCAGGAACCAAAACGAACTAGATGAACTCTGTTTAAAACAATAAACTGAAGTTTCTGTATTATATTACCTCACCAGGCAAAAGTGAGGAGAAGAAATGGAATATAAGAAGGAAATAGGTAAATTTCCTAGGGTTACTTTCTCATGACACATTTCACTTGAGAATTCATAGGTCAGCACTGTTTTATAATAACCTGCTTTTAAAATAGCATGACAGAAGCATGTGTAATTCGTGTTTAGTGACCTGAGAACAATCTTTCAGTAAGAGTGTGGTTAAGTGCCTGCCAAGGCAACCCCTGGTCTATAATCCTCTAAAATAAGGGTGGAGAGTATTCCAGAAGTGTCCATTGCTTTCTCTTATTATGGGGAAATCTATTACTTAATGTGAATTTTTGTTCTTTGTCTCAGAAGCCTCACTTTACGTGCAGATCATGAGGTTCATAACTTTTTGCTCTACAAAGAGGGAAATAAAAATCTCTCTTTTGCCAAAGCAAATTAGAATTTATGAGATTTATTTTCTTAAGTATACGTAGTAGCCCAAAACCACACACCTCACCAAATCTGCTTCTTCTCTAGCGTGTCTCCATAATTAGAATGAAAGAAAAAATAGTGTTTGAGGATTAAATCTCTTGTTCAGAATACTCACACTGTGTAGAAATGAATTATCAGGTTTTGGAACCACGGGAATGTCCGAAAAAAAAAATCATTTTTTTTCCTCATCATGACTGAATTGACCTTGAATTCAATCAATTTGACCTTCTGTCACCTAGCCTTCCTATTCCTGCCTCTCCCTTCTAATCTCCCTCCTTCCTTCCTTCCTTCCCTTGGCAAACATTTATTGATGACCACTTACTCTGTGCCAGGCAGTTGTGCTAGGCTCCAGAGGTGAGAGAAAAAGAATATAAAATGAAGGAAATTTTTCTTTTACATCTCACTTTATACACTCCTAAAATATTTGAAGATTCTCCCAACAAATATGTATCATTTTTTAAGATATTCTAAAAGAACTTTTATAAAAAGTAATCATGTTATCCTAAAACAGAATCTGACAAAATTTTTTTTGTAAAGGGCCATGGAGTAAATATTTTAGGTTTTGTGGATCATATGGTCTCTGATGGAGCTACTCAACTCTGCCCCTGAAGTGTGAGAGCAGCCATAGACAATACCTAAATAAATAGGTGTGGCTATGTTCTAATAAAACTTTATTTACAAAAGCAGGTGACAGCTCAGATCTGGTTCATGCTATAGTTTGCTGACCCCTGATCTAAAAGACTGAAACAAGGCTCTGGGTTCCAGGGAAACATAACCCAGTGATTTTTTCCAATAGCATTATGTTTGAAACCTAGTAAGCCCTAAATTAAGTATCAGAGCACACTGATCTTAAGGAAACTATTAACCCTCTCTGAACTTCAGTTCCCTTATTGACAAATTCTTATGAAAACCTAATTAAATATTCTTTAGTGCTTTTCCAAATTTGAATTTTGTTTATATCTTATCATATACCCTTCTATCATGCAATCAAACTTATGAAGAATAGAAGTTCTTTGCTAAAACTTCTCTGATCAATATATGTAGAGGACTGGTATCTCTTGCCATTGGTATGACCTAAAGTGTGGGCACTGATGATCTGAGGAAAGTCAACTGGGAGTCCTGATAAACAAATAAAAATAAGTCACATTTTCATTTAAGAAGCATTTTTATATACATTTTCACAAATAACCCGCAATACAAGTACAATGGATAGCAAGAATAGATATTTCCTTCATCTTTCAAGGAAAGAGATGATTAGAGAAATTAAATAACTTGCCCATTGTCCCGCATCTCATGCCTAGATGAGCAAAACATTAATGCCATGTTTTAATTCAGAGCTCTTCAAACCATGCCAGTCTTCTTCCAAAATACACACTTTGAATTTAAAAAAAAAAAAAAAACTGCAATAGAAATGTAAAGTGATGGAGGGCAATACAAATAAGACTATTGAATTGTACCAATAAAGGTAGGTGTTTTGCAGTAGAGTTCTATGAAGTAGGAAAACAAAACACACACCGTAGAAACAACATGTGATGAAGAAGCCACCTGCACTGCTTGCAGCCCACACCAAAACCCAAGTCTCTCACACAAGTATGAAGCACATAGTTCACGTCGAGTTTTTCTATTTAGCCCATGTTTAGAGACACTTCATTTTTATTTTCTAGGAGAAAGTATCATGATAAAACTATTAATATCTTGCCAATGAAACATCTTCAAAATAAAAATGCTTTAAAAGTTATTTTTTTCTGATTAAACTTGAAGCTTTTGATATTCCAGATGACAATAAAAATATCAATTATTTCCAAAAAACTGTATTTTTAATGATTTAGTTTTCATTTTTTTGTGTGTGTTTTTCACACTCCATCTGGTGTAATGCGGTCAATTTCCTTTTTCTTTTTGCCAAGTTTAAAAAAAAAAAAGCACATGCACCACTCTGCATCTTCAAAGCATTTTACAAACACTACCAAATTGGAATTCTTTAGTGGTTTAAAATTAGCTCCTTCTTATTTTTCTTATGAGCCTCTAACATGCCTTAGTAAATGGTTTTTCTTCTGTTGTTTAAAAAAAAATTTGTTTCCATATTTAAGTAAATATTATTTGTATGTCATCCATCATGTGTTAAAGCATTTATATAGTCCAGGCTTTTAAGGACAAAAAATAAGAAATGTGAATTTTTGTTTTTACTTTTCCTGTGAAGCTTAACATTGGTTTACCACATTCTATGTGTCAAGCATTTTGTGGCTGAAAACAAAAAAAAACAAAAAAACAAAACAAAACAAAAAAACAGTGAATCTCTACCTTTTAGGAACACATGATTGTTGGGAATACAGGTACTTGAATACCTCATTTCACTGAAGGCAGACAGATGAGTTCTAGCTAACAATGATGGCATGGAACACTAATACTTCCCACGTCCTTACTGTGTGCAAGGCATTTTCTAAAAGCTCTTCAATACAATTAACTCAGTTAGTACAACAAACTATAGGAAACAACAAAGTACTATGGATTTATGGTAGGGGGGATAGTATTAATTTCAACTGCTTGTCTAATATTTGGCCAAGTTTGTGAGCATTTCAAATACTTCTCAAATAATTTTTTCTTTCATTGCCCCATACAATGGTCTTATCAGCTACTTTTATGCCATATTTTTTCTTATTTCCTACATTTAAATTTATAGTTCAGAAGACCCCTGCTGTGGGCTAAATAGGTACTCCCCCCAAACAAATATTCATATGGAAATCCTAACCCCTAGTGTCTGAGAGTGTAATTCTATTCAGAGGTAGAGTCTTTAAAGAAGTAATTAACTTAATCTGAGGTCATTAGAGTAGGCCCTAATCCAGTATGACAGATGTCCTTGTAAGAAGAGAATATTTAGACACAGATGGGTACAGAGGAAAGTCCATGAGAGACACAGAAGATTGCTACCTACAAGCCAAGGAGAGAGATCTCAGATGAAACTAGCCCTGCTGACACCGTGATCTAGGGCTTGCAGCCTCCAGAACCATGAGAAAATAAATTCCTATTGTTTAAGCCACCCAATCTATGGTGGTATTTTGTTATGACAGCCTGAGCGAGTAATCCACCCTAAATTGTATGTTTCCTATAAGAATTTTCATCATACTTACTTCTATTTTATTTATGTCTTGTATTTTTAAAATAATCCTTCATAAAAAGGACACAATATTTAAAAATAAAGATTTAAAGGTAAAAATCAGACCCCATAATCATTACCAGGACACCAACACACTGAGAGGACTTAACCCACTTACATGGAAAGGGCCATTGTACATTCCCAGCCCTGATAATAGCCCTGATGATTTAAATCCCTTTTAATTTGTCCTTTAAAAAGTTTAAATAACAAATAGATAAAATTCACATATCATAAGAAGGCATTTATTTAAGAGCTGGGAAAAGAAATCAGATGGTCTCTTGTCCTTTTCTAACTCTTCTTCCTAAGTGTTAGTTCATATGATTTTTTAGATTCTACACATTTTTCTAAGACATTGATATTAGTTGTGAGAGTGATCTGGGCCAGAAAATAAATATTTTAAGAAAGGGTGTATAGAATCAAAAATTGTATAAATTATTATTAATTTTTTTTTTTTAATTTGGAGCACTTCCTGAGGTAGGAGGGAGCGATTAAAAGTCACTCTTATTTTCTTTGGACTCTCAGAGGTCTTCAAATTAAATATTCTCATAGCCTATATTCTGAGACTTGGCCTGAACAGAAAATACAAAACATGTCTGCTTAGAATTCAGAGGTTTCAGTGATGACAAATATGATTAATAAATAATATTAAATTACTTATTTTTCTGTTTCAAGCACCCCCTTCTATCAACAACTGCTTCTCTTGCCTCTTCCTTGGCAGGGATTCTAATTCCTACCATCTCTCCCTGAAAACTTGCATGGCAAAAATACTATACTTCCAAAACATACCCTAAAGGAAATCCTTTGCATGTGTGTGCGTGCACACTAGTGCTTGTATATACATGC
Organism: Lontra canadensis; assembly: GCF_010015895.1. NCBI lineage: Eukaryota > Metazoa > Chordata > Mammalia > Carnivora > Mustelidae > Lontra > Lontra canadensis. Next base: position 16,824,205 of record NW_022631017.1, read on the forward strand.
CAATGATTTTATTCACCTGAAACGTTTCAGCTCTCCTTTTCTCCCTTTTCTTTATTCTCCTGAGACTATATTTTTAATTATTATTAATTATAAGATTTTTGAACTATAATAGATCACAAAAGCACATGCATTCAAATTTTATTTTTTACAATTAATAATCTATTTAATCTAGATTTACAAATTTACTGTTCTGAGGTTAAATTTTTTTCTTATAATTTTTCAAACTCTGTATTATCCTTGTTTCTCTTTGCATGTCTGACAATTATTTGTGTGCCTTTTTATCTTGGTCATATTTACTAAAGTATCATATTAATTTTTTCAAAATATGTTTTTTTAAATTTTTTAAATTTTTATAAACATATAATGTATTATTAGCCCCAGGGGTACAGGTCTGTGAATATGGGTTTTTTTTTTTTGTTTTTATTCATCAATTTTTCATTTTCTGTTTTCTAGTTAGTTGGTTTATGCTTTCATTTACATTAATCCCTTTTTCCTATTTTATGTTCATTTTGTTTTGTTTCTCTGGATTCTTGTCTTAAAAGCATAGATTATTTATTTTTAATTCTCTCTCTCTCTCTTCCTAAAGATTTTATTTATTTATTAGAGAGAAATAGAAAGTGAACACGAGTGAGGGAGAGGAACAGAAGAAGAGGGGAATCAGACTCCCCACTGAGCAGGAAGCTTATCCCAGGACCCTGAGATGATCGCCTGATTTGAAGGCAGTTAATAAGCCACCCATGTTCCCCTTTAATTTTCTTTTTAAATAGATATACTTAAGTTCATACAGTTTCTTCTCAGTTTTGCTTCATATTCCCCTAGTTTTGTTATATAACACTTTTCATATGTTTATTTGGTTCTGAATAGTTTACAAGTTCCATACTGACTTTCACTTTAACCTAATAATTATTTGTGTGTGTGTGTGTGTGTTTGCACACATGTATGTGTTTAATTTCCGTATACATGGAGATTTTTTGAGTAGTGGAATTTCTTAAAATTGTTGATGAATAAGTAAATGCAGCCTGTAAAATATCACCTTTATGGAATTTGCTGACATTTTCATTGTGGTCTAGGGCATGATAAATTTTTGTGGCTGTAGTCTGTGTGCTTGAAAATGATATGTAGTTTCATGTACATGGTACAGGCCTCTTTGTATAGCTACTCAGTCAGGCTGGTTAAGGGCATTACGTAACTCCTCCATACCCCTCCTTATTAGTGGGTGGTTTCTTGGTTGGTTTCTGAGAGAGGGATGTGCAGGCTCTCACTGTGATTATGAATTTGCCCATTTTACTCTGCAGGACTATAGTGTTTGCTTTATATATTCCCCTCTGTGGTACTCCAGCTAGCCAACTTGTTGGTTGCCCATGGTCCTGTGGCCCGCCCCCACCCCCCAGTGTCTATTACTGAGATGATGAAGCAGGTTTGCTATTTCTTGCATCCAGTGACAGAATTTCTCTTGCACATTTTGCATTCTTCTGCTTTCAGGATTTCTTTACATGTTCCAGTCCCCTGAGAAGTCTTTCTTAGTTTTGAGCATTAAGTGTGTAAAAAGTGAAAAAGGTGGGAGAAAAGGCTAAATAAAGCATTTGTTCATTTCAGTCCCTTCCAGATTAAATTCAAGAGTTACTCTGTATCTCCTCTGATGGCCTTTCTCTTCCATTACCCCAGCCTCCCCTCTGATCCTGCCACCACTTGCCCCAACTTTCCAACCTCACCAATTTTGTTTCAGTTTCTCAATGCAGAAAGTTCTTTCCTAACACATGACTTTTACACATTAGTGTTCTCTGCCTGGAATTGCCATTTTCTCTACAATTTACCTATTAACCATCCTTATCCTTCAGAAATCAGGCTAAATGGCACTTACTCAGACACTTGTTGGATAATCTAATATAAATCAGTTCTATTTTCTTGCAGTACCTATACGTTTTTTGGTAGCACTCTTCAAAATAATGTATTTTTTTAAATATAATTATTTACTTGTTTATTCCTTCTTCCCAATTAGTTTCAAACCCTAATTGGATGGGGACTATATCTATTTGCTCCTTACTATATTCCCATGCCAAGATAGGACCAGCAACATGGTAGGTATCAGAAGAACATTTGTTGAATGAATCAGTGCCTATTAGACTCCAATAGTTGCACATTTAAAATTGAGAAAGAATCACAAGCACTGCATAAGGTTAAAATTCCACATAGACATGAAACATCCCATCTTAAAGAGATGTACTTATTCTGAGAAATTAAGAGAATCATAATAGCTTCAAGTAATAGTGCCAAGCATTTTATATTCATTATAGCTAATCTTTATAATAACACTGACATTTACAGAGGAGTAAATTGAAGATTAGGGAAATTAAGTAACTTATTCAAGATCAAGTTATCTATAATAGCAGAGCTGGAATTCAAAACCAGATGTGTTTATTTCTAAAACTTGTCCTTTCTCTCCACTACAATTCTATGCACCATTAGGTAACATTTGGTAGTCTAAGAAATACAATTAATTTTGTTTTGAAAGCAATTTATTTTAAGGAAACTCAAGTGATACTTTCAGATTTGAACTTGATCCACAGTAAGGCAAATACAAAATGTAATTATCAATTTAGATTTTCTTTTCAAATTTTAAACAGCTAAATAAACACTCAAAGATATCCCTTCAGACTAGGTCTTCAGATTCTTGTGGCAGAACCTCTCTAACAAATTTTATTGAGTTCAATTTACCAAAGTGAATAGGCATGACCACAGGATTTAATGGGAACATAGAAATACCAGTTTTTATTTCTCCATTAAGGCCATGTGGATGGGCTCCATTTAATACTTCCCTCAGTCTCACCCTGCCATGCATTAAAATAACAACTCAAGTCAATTTCAGCCATTCGGTAATGTCACATAAAATTGACAAGCATTTGGACAATTGATGAAATATCTGGATGACTGATGACATCTATGACTAACCTGAGGGAACACTTGAGCATCTTAAAAACAACCTAAAAGATGTCTTGGTCTGATTTTCTAAGACGTGCATGAGAAAATATATAGTTGTCTTTAAGACCTTTCTTCACCTGCCTAATATTCTAAACGTGTCTCATAAGGAGATGAACTCTGTGTGTGTGTGTGTGTGTGTGTGTGTTTGTGTGAGCATGTTTTACATTCCTAGCATCCCTAGAGGGGTTTTGTTTATTTAGTTTCTGTGGCTGAATATTAAAACAAAAATGAAGAGAACAACTTGGGAAGATTTTTATAAAAACAATACATTCACTCCACCCTAATTACAGCATTATTTTTACTTAGCCAGTTTTCTAAATAATTTTACAATAGAAACAATAAAGACAAGGTATAAAAATCTAGAACCTAATAAGTGGTAAAAATTCAAAAAGAAAAACTTCAGTAGTATTTAAAATATCGATATAAAATATACCCACATTAAAAAATGTGAGATGACCAAGCCCATGAAATAAACACATAAAAAGAGAAACTGAGTATAATACCTTTTAAGGAGTGTCTCACATAAAACCCAACAATTCAATTACTACACTAATAGACACCAAAAACTCACAATATAAGAATTAGCAATTGTCTTGAACTTGATTTTCCTCATGCTGATTAAAATAATTTTTATTTTGTTTTTCCAGATTACTGCTTTTGTACGTTAATTTCATTTACTTTTTAAAATTTTTATTCACTTTTGAAGACGTTCATTCCCTGTATAAATATAAATATATTTATATAAATATTATGATAAATATATTATTTAATAACAATAAATATATTATATACATATAAATAATATAATATATAATAATAAATATATTATGTAAATATAAATATATGATGGACTGTATAAGGCAGTCCATCATATCTTTCCTGTATGGGGCATACATGAAAAGCATTCACTGGGTTTGTTGTAAACAAATAGAAACAAGCATTAAATGGCCATTAAGATCCTGGGTCTGCAGCTATACTACTTACCCATTTAAATCTCACACACAAAAGACATATAACCCAGATATAAAAGATTGCCTCTAATTTATATTTGAAGAGTTTCTATCAGAAAAGTTAGTTAATCTATCTGTGCCTTTGTGTGCCTCACTGACAAATGAAAATACCAATCTAATAATAACTCAATAAAGTCACTTTGAAATTACATTAGTTAGGTAGTATACACAAAGCAATAGGATCTGACACTGAGAAAATGCTCAAAACCATTAGGAAGGAAAAACATTTACTGGTGTATTTAGTATCAGTTTTGTAAATGAGGTTCTATGAATATTTAATAGAAGAACCAGTGTACCTAGAGCCAACTTTTTCACAGAAACAAGAATGGAAGAAAATTAGACAAAAGACCCCAAGGAAGGAGATGAAAGGAATAAAGTACAGAGAAAACTGTATGTTTTCTGTAGTGCTAAAGGATTATAAGGGAAAAGACACTACCCTGAATACTTCACAAACTTGTTCTTCGTTTCTTGATAGTTTCTGTCCCCTACTTTATATCATGAAACTCAAATATCATTACAATTCAACCTTTTCTCTGACTTCATCTTCAGTGTTCCCCTCCCATTGCCTCCCATTCAGTATTGGACAAAATAGTTCTACCACCATCTCTCTTCATTCCTTTTGCTTAGAGGGTATGACAATGAATGGGTTTTTCCCTTTATCCCACTCTTCTTTATCCTTCCATGATGCCTGTCTACTAGATGAGCAGTTGTTAACCTCAATCCTTCCTTTCCCTGCTCTTGTCCCCATACCACTACCTCCAACTTCTGTGCAAGTCCTTCAACTTTTTATGGTGTTGGTAATTTATTTTGATCATTCTCAAAATATCAGAGAAGACTTTCTTTGTTCTCACCTTTAAAAGTCAATAGGTCTTAGAGGATCTACCTTCAAAATTGAATATCCATTGCAATCGTGTTCTCCTTTAAATTCTCAACATCATCTTACTAGTTAAAGACTAAGCATTCAAACTTGGGCAATGCAACATAGACTGAAGAACATCTCATTCCAAATCTATGCTTTCAATATATGGTTGTCAGTTGTGCTACATTAATCTTTCTATAAATGTGCTTGGAGCATTTCTTTGATTATGCCAGTTCTTTTTAAAAAAACATTTTGGGGATTCCTGAGTGGCTCAGTCATTTAAGCATCTGCCTTCAGCTCAGATCATGATCTCAGGATACAGGGATGGAGTCTTTCATCAGGCCCCTTGCTCAGTGGGGAGCCTGCTTCTCCCTCTGCCTGCTGCCCCCCCGCTTGTGCTCTCACTCTCTCTCTCTCTCTGACAAATAAATAAACAAAATCTTTAAAAAAATTTTAAAAAACCAAACATTTAAACATTATCCCAAATACAAACTCAATACATTTTGTAGTATTCATCAACTTATGTTTATAGACTTTTCTCTAATGATTTTAATTTTTACTGTTATAACAAAACTACATGATTAAAAGTTTCTTTCTTCTGCCCTGTTCTTTCTTATCCTGTGTTTCTCCATATGTGATTTTCCCCTCATAATCATTGCTGATTGGCACTGAGCTTATAATTTAAGATTCAGAGTATGTACCATTTTCTTAAGTGAGAATTCAGTTCTCAGGCTTAGATAGCAGGAAACATATGTAACACAGTTTTTTTGTTGTTCACAGCCTCTACCATAATGCCCTGCATCTGGTAAGTAAAACATATTTAATGAATGTACAGACGTACCTGTCTTTAGGCATACACTTGCATTATCACTATGTGCTCTAGAATAAAGCTCTTTGAGAGAAGGAGCTTTGAGAGAAGAGGCTTTGAGAGAAGGGGCTTTGTCCTATATTTCATGTTTCATTTCTCAACAGTTCCCAGAATATCTCAAAAACACCTTAAGAAGGGAAATACATTTAATTTCATTTTGATTGTTGGTTTTGAATAGAACATATTGTTATATCTCACAGATTGAAATATGAAATGACAACTAGCATGGTCAGAATGAGCCATTTCCAGAAGCCTAATCTGAGTTAGCAGAAATGGAATTTCAGCAACAGGAATAAGAACCACTGTAACCACAACCAGATTTGAGCAAAATATGATAGGTCTTACACTCAAAAAAGCTCAGCCCTTGTGATTGAAAAAAAAAAAAAAGAAAGAAAATCTAAGCAGGCCAATAAAAGAAATGGTCAGAGAGGAGAAAAGAGTCACTTAGTGCTACTGATAAGTTCTTCAGCAGCAGATAGAATGTGGGGGATTTTGAATGGCAGCTCGTGCGGAAAGGGGCTTAAATACTCATGTCAGCCTTTCAAGAAGGGATCCACTAATATTTCCTTCTCCCACACACATAGTTTTAGAGATAAATACAAGAAAGTAGACAAGAGAAAGATTTCCCTTTTCTGGCACAGTGAATACAAATGCTACCATTATGTTTTTACAGCAATCTAGGGAAAGGTCTCCACCCATTCTTATCTTGGTAAGAAGCTCTTAGGAAGTGATTGACAATTTATTTTTTTAGGAATAACTTTAGACTCACCAAATCTCCAGTCATGTGAGCCAGCTTCTTAAAATTCTCTCTTTCTCTCTCTCTCCATCCTTTCATTCCTCCTTCCCTCCTCCTCATTGTTTGTTTCTCTGAAAAACACTGACTAGTACATCCTGCTAAAGTAATATCACTTATACCTGAAGAAAACTTTCATCACTATTTTAAAATTTTGAAATCTCTTTGCACTACCATCAAAATGTTGAGATGATACTGGTCAATGAAAGCACAGAAAGAGAAAGAGAGCTGTTAGATTTAGGAGGAATTGCATTTTTTAAAGGACCATTTAAGTAGTCAAAGGACTACTGGTTCAAGGACTATTCAAGTTAGTCAAATTCTGGTTAATGGTAAGAAAGGAGTTTCCATCAAATATAAAAAGAGTGATTAATATGCTTCTGCCATTTGCTACTTTTTGTGAGAACAAAGTTTTTTATAGATTGGTGACACAAGACTTCAGAGAGGCGATCATTAAAAAATCTTGATTAGAAATTTGGTGAAGGTACTTCAAACATACATTCTAAAATAGAAGTTATAGCCACATTTATAAATACAGCTTAGTAGAAAAACAATTGAAAATGTATTACTTGAAATTCATACACAAAAGTGTTTAGTTTCTTTTGTAACACTTTGTATTTTTTTATCATCTTTTTTAATTACATGTCCTAAATAAAATGTAATTTTTTAAAAAACCAGGATCAATGTAGACTTTCTAAACACTTCCATCCCAATTTATCCCTGTAAGTCACATAAATATTATGAATATATTTTGATGTAAATATTATGATGTGTCATAATATGAAAAAGGTTGGGAGCACTGTTGAAAAGAAAAAAAACTGTTCTTTTCTAATAAAATTAAAGAATCATTGAACTTTACAGAACCAAAAGAACACTAGAAATTTACATAAAATTTTGCTCAACACATTATACATGGGTGGCTTTGTATTTCATAGCAGGAAGTGCTTCAGATATGTTTCATACTTCAAAAGCTTTCAGATACAATTGCCTCATTGCAATGTACAAGAATAGGCAACACTAGATAGATGGAGACTCTGTGGAAGATTGTTGCAATAATCCAGGTGAGAGATGATGCAGTCTGAATAAAGATAGTGACCTTGGTGATAGAGGAAAACAGGAAGCTTTGGTTTATATTTATTAATTAGACTTAATAGAACTTTTGATTGTTTGATGTGAGGATTCATGAAGTAAGAAGGGTAATTAAGGTCTTTGGGTTGAATAATACAAATTGGCAACAGTCCCTACAAAGAGCAGTGTTACCTGAAGATGGTGTAGAACTACATTCATGCTAGTCCTTGCCCTCTTCATCCTCACTGCTTGATGGTGGCCCTCAGGTCTTGTTCTCAAAGAGTCTAAGGAACACAAAAAGACTAGAAAGTTTGTTTTGTTTTGTTTGTTTTGGTTTTTTGTTTAATGACTTGATAGAGAGAGAACATGAACTTGGGAGAGGAACAGAGGAAGTGGAAGAAGCAGACTCCCTGTTAAGCAAGGAGTCCAACATGGAGCTCAATCCCAAAGGTAGACTTTTAACTGAATGAATCATCCAGGTGCCCCAAGACTATCAGTTATTTGACATTTCCTCCACTGATTAAAAAAAAAAAAAAAAAAGAATGAAACAACTTTCACTTCCTTCACAAGGTCCCACTGATGTTCCCAGAATTCTGGATCATGTAAAGACTTCACAATTATCTGACCTAACTTTAGGCAATTATATTTTGCATCCTGACCTAAGCTTTCTTTCACTTGAATGAGAGCCTTCTCTTTAATTATTCCAACAAACCCCCATTACAATTTGTATCCTTACTTTTGTTTTTATTCAGTTAAGGCAATGGAGGGATTCACTGTACCCTTGAGTGATTTCCTCTTCATGAAAGGCAAAGATAATCAGCTAGGCAGTAAGAAGTAAATCAGAACACATTCAAGATGGGAGGGGCCTTGAAAACCACTTGATGCTTCTCCTTTAATTTATAGGCAGGAAAACTGTGGTCCAGAGGTGAGGTACAATGGGCTGAGACCAGGGGAAGATACAGAGAAGATTATAAAAGAAGATTACGAGAAAAATAAATGTAAATGGATTAATAAGTCAGATTAACGGGTTTATCTTAACTACAATATTTCATCAAAATTAGGATGCCATCAATTGTAAGGCTTGGGGAAAAAAAAAACCCTACCAATTAAACTCTGACAAAATGCTAAGTAGCATCACTGTAACACACATCCTATTTTAGATCTGTTAGTATTAAAAATATATAGGTATCTTAAAATTGATGAGCTCTGAAAGCAATGCTATAAACCCCAAATCGCTATAATAGGAAGTGGCATTTCCAACTGACTTAAAAGCAAGAATCTTTGGAACACTGAGATTCACAATCAGAAATTATGCACATGGCCAGTCCCCTGCTCCAGGCCTTGGTCCTACCACAGCTGAATCAGGAAAAAAGGAGAGAGAGAAGGAGAGAGAAAGAGGAAGAGGGAGAGGAGAGGACTAGAGGAGAAGGCTGGGGGAAGGAGAGAAAGGGAGAGAAGGAGGAAGGAAAAAAATATATAAAACTTAATTCTCTAAAAATTCTTATTTTTCTTGTATTATCGAGAAATGGACTCAATTCTGTGTTTGGGCTCATTCAGAATTTTATTACAAGAACAAATGATGATAATGTGTAGTTAGTTATTCACATGCAATGACTATAAACTGACATATTTTGGAAAGGGTCACAAACCACAGAACTTCTGCCTTCTGCTTTATTTCAGAGCTTACAGCATCAGCTGGGACAAGACTAAGTAATTCTGGAAACACTTAGAAGGTATAAAATGCACACTTTTAGTTTGTAAGCATCCCTTAGATATGAGTCATTAGATAAATTTCTTCTTCTAAGTTAATTTATCAAATTATTATTAAGTCATAAAATTTTAAGCCAAAAATGGATAAAGAAAACACATGCTCTAAATTAGAGGAAGGAGGAAATAAGGTATGGAGTGTTGTGAAATGCATAAACATGTAAATGTTATCCAGCTTTCTTAAGTTGGAAATTTTTTTCTTTTGAGGTTAGATTCTTGCATAATACGTATGGAATAACTTTTCAGGAGTATAATTAGAAATGTAGTATGAAAACCTACCTTCTTGCAACATGGCATGACTTACTCCTAAGAGAAATAGCATAATATCAGGGCATATGTTTCACTTTAAGCTTCCAGATCACTTGAAATTTTTTTCCAACAGAATTAATATGGCTGGGAAAAGCATATTTCAGATTTAACATAGAGATTATCATATGTATACTCATCACACTGTATCTAGGTGGTCTCTGGGTTGCAAAGCTGAGAAGTACTCTTCTTATATTTCAGACTTTAAGAGCTTTTTGAAAAGCAACCTCATTGAATTCTTGAAAGAATATTTTAAACAAACCCTTAGAAAATTATATAGATTTTCCAAGATTTTTAAAATGTTTATGCAATTTATTTAAACTAAAAAAAAAAATAATAACTCACCCATTTCTTCCACCCCCCACCCTACCTTTTGCAACAGCCAATCTGTTTTATGTATCTGTAAGTTTGGTAGATTTCTTTTGTGTTTTGTTGTTGTTTTTTTTAGACTCCACATATAGGAAATACCTTACAGTATTGTCTTCATCAGACTTATTTCACTTAGCATAATGACCTTGAGGTCCATCCATATTGTCACAAATGTCAAGATTTCATTCTTTTAATGGCTAAATAATATTCAATTGTATGATACACACAACATCTTCTTTATCCATTCATCCACTGATGGACATTTAGATTGTTTCTATTTCTTGGTTATTGCAAATAATACTTCATTGAACATGGGTGCTTTTATTTTTTAAAATTACTGTTTTTGTTATCTTTGAATAATTATTCCAGAAGTAGAATTGCTGGATAATATGGTGTCTTATTTTTCATTTCTTGAAAGAGTGCCATACTTTTTTCCATGATGTTGCACCAATTGACATTCCCACCAACAGAGCACAAGGGTTCCCTTTTTTCCATATTCTCACCAATTTCTTGTCTTGCGATGATAGCCATTCTAACAGGTGTGTTGTGATATTTCATTGTGGTTTCAATTTGAATTACCCTGATGATTACTAATGTTGAGCATCTTTTCATGTGCCTACTGGTCATCTGTATGTCTTCTTAGGAACACTGTTTATTTAGATTTTATATCCATTTTTAAATCAGATTATGGTTTTTTTTTTTTTGCTATTGAGTTGTATGAGTTCTTTTTATATTTTTAGATATTAATCCCTTATCAGATAAATGATTCGCAGTTATTTTTTCTCATTCATTAGGTTGCCTTTTTATTTTGTTGATGGTTCCCTTTGCTGCTCAGACGTCTTAGTTTGATGTAGGCCCACTTGTTTATTTTTACTTTTACTAGCTTTTGTTTTTGGCATCAGATCCAAAAATATCATTGCCAAATTTATGTCATTTAGCATTGTCATTTGTCATTGTCAAAAGAGCTTACTACCTATATTTTCTTCTGGGACTCTTATGGTTTCAGGTCTTACATTCACATTTTTAATACATTTTGAGTTAATTTTTGAAATAGATGATGGTCCAGTTTCATACTTTTGCATATGGCTGTCCAATTTCCCCAACATCATTTATTGAGGAGACTGTCCTTTCACCATTGTATATTCTTGCCTCTGTTGTCGTAAATTATTTGACTGTAGATACATTAATTTATGCCTGGGCTTTCTATTCTGTCCCATTGATCTATGTGCCTGTTTTTATGCCAATGTTGTCGTAAATTATTTGACCGTAGATACATTAATTTATGCCTGGGCTTTCTATTCTGTCCCATTGATCTATGTGCCTGTTTTTATGCCAATGTTGGGCTCCTTAAAATTATTATGGGTTGTAATATAGTTTGAAATCAGGAAGCATGATGCCTCCTGCTTTGTTCTTTTCTCTGAAGATTGCTTTGGCTATTAAGGATCTTCTGTGGTTTCATACAAATTTTAAGATTATTTTTTCTACTTATGTGAAAAATAACATTGGAATTCTGGTAGGATTTGCATTAAATCTGTAGATTGCTTAGGGTGGCATGGGCATTTTAATAATATTAATTCTTCTAATCCATGTCCATGGAATAGCTTTCCCTTTTTTGGTGTATTTCTCATTGTCTTTCATTAATGTCTTGTAACTTTCAGTATACAGGTTTTTCACTTTATTAGTTAACCTTATTTACAGGTATTTTATTCTTCTTAAAGCAATTGTACATGAAATTGTTCTCTTAATTTCTTCTCCTGGTGGTTTGTTATTAGAAATGTTACAGAAATGTTATAGGAATGTTATAGAAATGTTATAGAAATGTTATTAGAAATGCTATAGATTTTTGTGCATTGATTTTATATCCTGCAACTTTACTAAATTTATTAGTTCCAACAGCTTTTTGATGGAGTTATAGGGTTTTTAAAATAATATCATGTCATCTGTAAATAGTGATACTACTATTCCTTCTTTTGCAATCTGAATGCATTTTAATTCTTTTTCTTGCCTAACTGCATTGGCTAGAACTTCCAATACTATGTTGTAAAAAAAGTAGGAAAAGTGAACATCATTTTCTTGTTTATGATCTTAGAGAAAAAGCTTTCAGCTCTTCATCATTAACTATAATGTTAGCTTTGGATTTGTTGTATATGGCCTTTATTATGTTGAGGTACATCATATCCATTTAAATGTGAGTTGTTACATACATGGATGTTGAATTTTGTCAAATACTTTTTCTGCATCTGTTGAGATGATCACATAATTTTGATCCTTCATTTTGTTAATGTAATATATTATATTGGCTGATTTGTAGACATTGAACCATTCCTGCATCCCTGAAATTAAACTCACTTGATCATGATGTATGATCTTTTTAATGTAATGTTAAATTTAGTTTTCTGCTATTTTGTTTCGGATTTTTACATAAATGTTTATCAGGGTTTGGCCTGTAATTTTCTTTTTTTGTGTGGCATCCTTGTCTGGTTTTGGTATCAGGGTAATGTTGGCCCCATAAAATGTGTATGGAAGAGTTCCCTTCTCTTCTACTTTCAGAAAAATTTGAGAAGGATTGGTATTAATTTTTGTTTGAATGTTTGGCAGAGTTCACTAATAAAGCTATCTGGTCCTGGATTTTTGTTTGTTGAAGATTTTGATTACTGATTCAGTCTCCTTGCTAATAATTTGTTCAGATTTTTAATTTCATCATGATTCAGACTTGGTAGGCTGTATGTTTCTATAATTCATTTCTTCTAGGCTGTCCAATTTATTGGCATATAATTGTTTATATTAGTCTTTTATAATCCTTTGTATTTCTGTTTTATCATTTATAACATCTCCTCTTTCTCATTTTATTTGTGTGAATCCTCTCTTTTTTTTCTTACTCTAGCTAAAGGTTTATCAGTTTTGATTCTCTTTTCAAAGAAACAGTTCTATGTTTCATTGATCTTTTCTATTGTCTTTTTTGTATCTATTTCATTTATTTCTGCTCTAGTTTTTATTATTTCCTCTCTTCTACTAACTTTGAGCTTCATTTGTTCTTCTCTTCTAGTCTCTTGATATGTAAAGCTAGATTATTTAAGACTTTTCTTGTTTTTTGAGGTAGGCATTTATCATTATGAACTTTCCTCTTAGAATTGTCTTTTCTATGGGGTGACTGGGTGGTTCAGCTGGTTGGGCATATGCCTTTAGCTCAGGTCATGATCTCCAGGTCCTGGGGTTGAGCCCCGTGTCAGGATCCCAGCTCAGCAGGCAGTCTGCTTCTCCCTCTCCCTGCCTCTTCTGATGCTTGTACTTTCTCTTTTTCAAATAAACAAATAAAATCTAAAAAAAAAAAAATTGTCTTTTCTTCATCCATACATTTTGGTATGTTACATTTCCATTTTCATTTGTCTCAAGGTATTTTTATATTTCTCTTTTGATTTCTTATTTGACCCATTGATTATTCAGTAGAATGTTGTTTAATCCCCCCATATTTCTGAATTTTCCAGTTTTCTTCATGTAATTTATTTCCAGTTGTGTACCATTGTGGATGGAAAAGATTCTTCAGATGATATCAATCCTCTTTAATTTACTAAGTGTTATTAAGGCCTAACATATGACTTACTTTGGAATATGTTGGATGTATCATTGTATTCTTGAGAAAACCATGTTATACAAATGCTCAGAAAATTACATATATTAATACAATCAAGATACATGTTAAAATAAGAGGTTTAATGTAAAAAAGATCAAAATGGTCACTGAAGACTTTATACTCCCAGAATTTTTACACAAATGGTGTATTACAAACAAAACAGCTCCTAAAGAAGTATTCCACTTTCAGTTCCCTTGACTTTTAAATTTTCTTTCATTGACATATCATGGATCTTGAGTTTTTTAGCCTTTTTATACTAAATCTTTATTTGACAGATGCTGGTAATGTCTATCATGTTTTCTTTGATCTGACATTGGTAGTCTACATCCTTGAAATATCATTGAAGACAAAATCTTGATGAATTTATGAGAATGGAGAGGCCATCAAATGATAACAGAAGTGGAGCACTCATTCATGCCTATAAAAACACAATTTATTCCTTGAGTTTGAGTAGAAAAATGAGGATGACATGCTTAGGGTAAAGAATACTAGACTGAACAAAAGTAAGCAGAGTATTGAAACTTTGCTATTTGTTTCTCTATTTGACCTACTGTATAGTGACTAACATAACACAATTTTTAAAAATGTAAAAAATTAATTAATTAATTAATTAATTAATAGAAAAACTTTTATTTAGGACAGACAGAATTCATTGAGACCAAAATCCACCAAACTGACCAAAGACATCAACAATTAACCAGAGTCTACAAAAAGAATAAAACAGGAGTGGTGCTATATGGATGTTCCCTGCAGTTCAAGAATGTCACCCAGCATTTTCTTTCTTTCCTCCCACTTCAGGAGTCATCCTGAAATAAATAATTTTCACAACTGCACAGTAACCAAATCTTCAGATAAGTTTATGCCTACTTACTGTAATTTACCTTTCTCTATTCAAGATTTCTTTTTATGAATATATGTATTTCTTTTTAAAAATCTTGTAAATCATCTGGTGTTTTTTTTTTAACTTAAGTAATTGAAATTTGCCATGTAGTCACTATATTCAGACCCCAGTAACTCAGTTTCATAATGAGTTTCAACTAGAATTTTAAACACAAACTTATGCATCATGCATGATATGACTGTCCTAATGAAGGGTGTATGCATGTTTATATTTATATATGTGTTTGTGTATGTGCTTAAGATTGTATATCTTCCAATTTGTAAAGAATTTCAATAACTTCCTGTGCTTATTCTGCTACAATCCAATCTCAAATGTGCTAATATTTTGTTGTAGTGTAAGTACTAAAAATAACATTAGTTAATTTCTGATACAGTGACCAACTTTATTTTCAGGCTAGTATAAAATGGTTTTAGATACTAAAAATTTATAAGAATAAGCTAAAAGGACTAAGCAACTCTGCAGATAATTCAGTTAAGTGACTGTTTGGAAATGATTGTGTTTTCTTTTCCCTGGTTGAACAAGAGAAAGGGGTTCAGTGGTTGCTATTGTAGGCACCTAGATGGGACTTAGGGATGGGATGGCTTCTGACTTACTTCACTAGAGGTCATGCTGGGAACTGCCAAATCATTCATAGGTGAACAGACCAAAATTAAGCTCTATACTGCAGACAGGGTAAGACAAGTCAGAAAAATGAAAGTAATCCTGGAGTGCTGGTGGTAGGAAGTTAGGCTGTGGGAGGGAGAGAGGAGCACCCTGGAGAAGTTTCTCCCAACAAGCTAATAAAGGAGTATTTTATTAAATTCTTTGGTCCATGGTGTTGGTAAATGCTGTGGGTATTAGTATATAGCCTAGGAGATGGCAATGAGACAGCGGACTACATGCAAAACCAGTTGGATCTCTTTTTGACTGATGGGACTCAAGAACCAAACAGGTTTCACTTTCATACTCACAAATCAAAGTTTCTTGACACATTCTGTCTCTTTTTTGGAGCCCTGGAGCAATTGCCAAATAACGGTAGTTGAATGTGTATTTACTATTGGCATTTTAAGAAATTCTGGAAAACACCAAAGCAACTGGACTTCAAACCAACACCCCAACCCAAAACATACTCCCAGTCTCTGATGACAGTGAGGGTTGGTTTTATGGAGATGTGAGCTAAGATTCTTTGTACCAATGTATGTATATGAGAATCAAAGAGCAGTAGGGAAAGACAAGTCTGAAACATGTTCAGTAGTTTAATGACTATAGAAAGTGTGTATGTGTATGATTATACTTAGTTTATTCAGCTATTTCAATTAACTTCAAAAAGAGGGATGAGATTTTTCATATCTATTGAAAGGGGACATGAGCTGAAAAGTTGAGGAACACGTCTCCTATTTTCTATAGCCATTGTGCTAGTGCAGTTATTTCCTAGCCTACAATGCTGAGTGAAGGTGGAACACAGATTGTTGCAGTGTACAGAGCTGGTAGCTGGGAGTTACAGTGAGGAAGGCTGAGCCACACTGAGGAAGGCTGAGCCACCCTAGTCTCTTGGTTGTGCTTCTTAGGTCATCTTGCTCACCAGTAGAGTATTCTTGGACATTATCACACTTCTTCTCCTTTCATGTATGGGACTAACACTTCTAAAAGAATTTTCTTTCAGTAAACTCTACTCCCAACATGGGGCTCAAACGCACAACCTTAAGATCAAGAGTCCCATGCTCCACCAACTGAGCCAGCCAGACACCCCAAAAAGAATTTAATAAAAATAAATTCAATCCTTTACAAGCATTGAAATAAATTCAAATCTTAAGTGCAGAATTATAACTATAAAATTCATATTGAGTACCCACCATGCAGGCCACTTCATACTCAGGGCTATGTCCTGAGCTTTGTCCTCATGGAGCTTATTGAAAAACACAGAATATAATGGAAATAAAGACTAAGGTCTAGACATGTACAAATGAAATACACTTTTGGTCCCATGCAAAATACATAACACACCTGAAGTTGGAAGAAGAACTATTTGTTGAAAAATGTACATACTTCTAGAATTATATATTGGTAATTAGAAGATAAAACTGGAAAATATACAGAGTTACTTCAATATACAGAAAAGGGTATCAACAGGTTTTACATAAGCCTTGTAAGATATAGTTTTATACATCTTGGCTCATGAAGTAATTTTATACATATTTACAGAGAAATATAAAAATACTCATAGTCAAAATGCTCATGGACATAAATGTTTAATAAATCAGGTATTAGAATTTGGACTGGAGGTATTCATGTTATTTTGATTTTTGTGCATAATTTCAGTGACAACTTTGACAAGCTAGGGGATGATAGTAAGGAATAATCACAAAATAATTACAGATTTTATGACATATAATTAGTAGTGTTTTCCAAACTTATAATCTAAGCTATGTATCTATGAGTGATAGATAAATTTCAAAAGTCCTTCTTAGTAGTACCTTCAAGGATCCTACAGCCATAGCCTCAGTAGTTAAAATTCATACCCTCTGTGTCACACTAAAAGGCAGAAAATAACTTATGGCTAGACATTCTGATTTTCAAGTCAGGTTCTTTCCAGACACATCTGTGCACCAAATGAAAATGCAAAGCATTTCATTGCCTAGTACATCATTTGACTGGGGAATAAATGGGAGAGTTATTCCTAATAGTTTCTTTTACTGTTTGAATTTAAATATATAAGATAAAATGGAAAGGAAATTCTGGTTTGGTAGTGTCTTCATCACAATTGCCAAAAGCAATGAACTATATTAAAAAAAAATTCATCACTTCTTTAGCTAATAGTAGAAAAAACATTTAAAAATTTTATCTTAAAAATAAGCACTCCTACATGACTATGTTTCTTTTCCAACTAACTTTGACTTACTCTGTATATTGACCATCCTTGCTATTGAGTAGAAATATTGCAAACCTTCTTCTGTCTACCCTTAATCTTTACCACTATTTAAAAAGTGAAGAGAGGGGACCTGGGTGCCTCAGTTGTTTAACCATCTGCCTTCAGCTCAGGTCATGATCCCAGAGTCCCAGGATCAAGCCCCATGTTGGGTTCCCTGCTCAACAGGAATTCTATCTCTCTCCCCCTGTCCCTCTGCCCCACTTCGAACACTCTCATGCTTGCTCTCTCTCTCTGTGTCAAGTAAATACATAAAATCTAAAAAAAAACAAAAAGCAGAAGAGGATGTGGAGACAGCTTAATCTAGCAAGTTTGAAACAAAGCCACCAGAAGAGAACACCTATAAGGTATAAAATGATTTAAGACTATATTGAATAAAGGAAAATATTATACTCTCTGCTCTGAAATTTAAGGCCAGATGGCAAATGAGTTTTTAAAGCTTTTTATTTAAAAAAAAATTATAGAGTCATAAGAAGTTGCAAAGATAGTAGAGAGAAGTACCATGTATCCTTCACTCAGTTTCCCCAATGGTTATAACTTACATAACTACAGTATAATATGAAAACCAGAAAAATTGACATGAATACAATGTGTGTGTAGTTCTATGGCATTTAATCACATGTGTGGATTTGTGTAATGACCACCATAAGCAAGATGCAGAAGTATGCCATCACCACAAAGACCTCTTTCCTTTTGCTACCCTTTTATAGCACCCTCCTGCCACTGTCCATAATCTCTGACAACCACTAATTTGTGTTCCACCTCTATAATTTTGTCATCTCAAGAATGTTATATAAATGGAATCATAGAGTATGTGATGCTTAGAAACTGAGTTTGTTTCCCACCCCCCTTTCCCTCATCTTGATGCCCTTGAGATTCGTCCAAATTATTACATTATAAATAATTCATTCCTTTTTATTAGAATAAATGTCCTGAACTGTCAGTGCTGGGTTGTATGATAAGTGTATGTTTAGTTTTTAAGAAAACTAAGCTGTTTTCCAGATTAACTGAATATTCTCACCAGTAATGTGTGGGAGACCCATTTTCTCTGTATCCCAGCCTGCATTTGTTATTGTCACTATTTTGTATTTTAACTGTATTAATAGATGTAGGTTATGTTTCACCAAAATCTTAAATTGCATTTTCCTAATGTTAATGACTTTTAACACCTTTTCATGCTTTTATAGCCATCTGTATATTTCCTCAAAAAGGCGAAGTCTATTTATTTTAGTATATTCATAGGATCTTAAATGATATCACAGGATACCAAGTGATTTCTTCAAGTAGTAAACATTTTGATTAATCAAATATGTTAATTTTCTGACTGAGACTCCTTTGTGCATAACTCCAGGGACTGCATAGAATAAAATTAAAGTGCAATACTGTGCTATAATTAATAACCATTAATTACAGTTTAAGAAATTCTTTCAAAACAGTAAAAAAGTACGAATAACATAAAATCCCCAAATAAAACGAATCAAAGAAAAAAATCAAACCTTCACTGTTTTCCAAATAACTTAAAGACAGTACATAAGCTTATAAGGGGTCAAGAGAAAGGCTTATAATGATTTCTCTGAAAAAAGCATTTGTACAGAATAATATGATAGAATGAATATATTCACAACAACCAGAGGTGAGAAAAAAATAATTATTTAACCTAATTATATTTCTAAATAGGATTATTCTTCAAGTAGCTTTCCTTATACTTATTTTTATGTTTTATTAACAACACAAGGAAAGCTTCTGAAAAGTCTTGGGATAATATGAAAAGTAGACTTACCAAAGTCTACCAAAGACTTACCAAATTTGACATGAGAGTTATTGAAGCTATATTTTGAATACAGTTAATAATTCTCCTGAATAATTGAATTTACTTAGGTGAAAATATTCATTCAACCAATATTTATTAAGCACCTACCATCTATCTTTATTAAGCAATACTGTGTAAGGCTCTTGGAATTCATAGACAAATAAAATATTCCCTGATTTTAAGAGACCTAAAAGACAGTAGAGAGAAACAGATATGTAAAAGTTTAAGTGCACTAACATTTCCTTGAAATATTAAAAAAAAAAAAAAAAAAGGAATGAGATCTTTAAGATCTCTCAGACTACCATAAGATAGTCCAAGATAGTTAACTCTCTAAACTTACAATAAAACTACACTGAGTATTTATTTGATAGACTTTACTTTTTGGCACTTTAATTTCTAATTTATTTTCATTTGGAAATTTTAAATCCATGGAAAATACATATCAAAATGAGAGAAAAGTGAAAAGAGATGGTAGTTGACAGCAACATTCTATTCCTAATAGTTATGAATCATATTCTGTTTGTTTTGCTCTATTAATTTCTCTGAAAGATTTGATTTGGTTCTGGCTAATGGGAATGGTATGTATTATGTATGTACAATAAATATTTACATATTTCAATTATTTAATAACTAAATACTATATAAATTCTAGATTATACATGTGAGCTAATATATCACATATTAGAATGTGAAATAGTCTTCTAATATTATAATTCATGTATTAGAATGTGAATAGTCATTTCCCATAAATTTGATGTGTTTCTCAGATTGAAGACCCCAAGAAAGAAAAAAGTACATGCATAAAGTAATAGTACTCTTTATGGACCTGGAGGGATTTTACAGAAAGAGAATGGGAAGAATTGCTCCTAATTCTACTCAGGACTGAATACAGGGACATGAAAGAAAATATCCTATTTGGATAGGAGAGTTCTTGATGGTTTCAAATTTGAAGGAATAGATGGAGTGTGTTAAAAATATCCACCACTCAGAAAAATACCTGAAATAGAATTTTCTTTTTAAAGATCTCATGAGCAAGGATGATGGACTGGATTCCTTCTCAAGGTCATTCTATTCTCCAAGGAATCTATGTATTCTCTTCTATAAGAACAGAGCCTCTTTCTTACCTCCATCCTGATCAAGTGAGGTAATTGGCATTCTGTGATTGCTTTCTTAATGCTGATACCACAATAAACAGTGCCATCTACTGACTAAATTCTATAACTGACTACCTCGCTTAATAATGTAAATATTCATGTTTGTTATTATATATGTTTACAAGAGTCACATGTTATATCATACTTATTTAAAGCTACAAGAAATGTACATATCGTCTATTGTGATCTTATTTTTGTGTTTGTTTTAGTTTTACAGATGAAAAGACTGAGATCCAAAAAAATCAATCAATTGGCCCCAAATTTTGACATCGTATTTTTCAATAAGCACCACTGTGAACAGAACCCTGGGAATAGAAGGAAATTTAACACTTTGAAGATGGAAATCAATCTACAAAGTTGTCCATCCACGAGGGAAAAAATCTGACAAATATGATTAATGACAGAAGTATGAAATCCACACAGCAAGGCAAGTTGAGAAACTGCTGATGCAAAGTTTTAGGATAAGGAAATGCTCACATGCAGGTTTAAGTTTTAAAAAAATGAATGAGGAAATACTAAGTCATGATTACTTTGTTCCTCTCTCTTTAACAACAGAGGGTTGAAAATATTTGTTGATTGTTACAGAAGCTTGATTTGTCCTCACAGATGTATGATACACAAAAATCAACCCATTTGCTTTAAGATGTTTCCCATTAATACAAACTTTTGGTCTAAGAACTAAAATAAGAATAGCCGTATTATATGTAATCTTTAAATTCACAACAATTAGGATGAAGTAGAGCCAGTCCAATGACCTGAGCCCATGTTTTCATTATTAAGAATTAAGCCGTGCTTGATTTGTATTTGTGCCTTAAAAATAAGTTATACCTACAACTATTAGATCACATCTAAATATTACTTTCAAATGGACTCAGAATTGTATTCTTTGTGGCATTTTAGTGCAGTGTGTCTTACTCAAGCCTTACTCAATACTTACTCAATTTAAGTATTTATGGAATGGAATATGATGGAAGAATATTCTACCTTCTTATTTAAGGTAGTAAATTGATGACAGGCTGATTATTTTGATTATTACAATAGACCCAAGTATTTTGTTGTTACTATTTTTAGGTTCATAAAATTTATAAAAATGTATGAGTATATTAGAAAATATTTACCAATTTAAGAACCTTAGTGTTACCAGGAGCAACATTAATCATTTTAGAAAATATTTCCAATCATCATAGTCAGATTTTATCCTGATACCTCCCACCTTAAAACATAAAAAAAACTAGAAGAACTGAAAACCCAGTTCTGACTTTCAGACCATGCAAGCATACAGGGTTTCAGAATACATCTTTTTTTCTCTGCTAGTCATACTCCAAACACTTTTCCATGAGTCAAACTGGAGTTTTCTAAGGAACCAGAACCCACCAGAACTAAGATGTCAGTGGTAATAGCATAACAAAAACACCAGAGAAAAGTGCTTTCATAAGTCTTGTGTTGCACTGATGGATGTGCATGGCACTGAAAGTTATTTTGGGACCAAAGACAGAGACCCATGCTGAGGACATGGTGTGAGTCTTCACAAAGATGCCCTGTTGGCACAGAGTCAGGACAGATCTCAGAGATGCTGATTGCAGCAACTGGAGCAAATTCCAAAACCACATGACCATTCAACAGAACACACAGATACTTTCTCTCTGTACATGTATATTGGGGTTTGGATAGGATTTCAGAATAGTTCACACTCAGCATCTTCTGTTTCCAAGATCTTATTTGATGACCCCTTCTCTTTCCATTATTTGATGAGAAGACTTGGAAAGCATGACTCTTTCTGCTTCATTTTTCTAGTCACCTCAGAATTGAGTTTAATACTCTATTTACCATCTATGTGGTTGCATTTATGTTCTGTGGCTTTTTTTTTAACCACATACTGCCAGAAGTTTTAGACCCATTTAGATGATGCTCATTTTCAAGTGACAGATGAAATTAGAATAATCCACTATATGAACATGCTCCTGCTTCTTCCTGATTTGTCTGTCTTATGGTGAACTTCTCCAATCCTCAGGCTTGGAAAACTCAGTCTCCAAACTGAGACATTTACTATGTGATTAACCAATATCTGTGAGCTACTTATAAGCTGATTCATTTAAGTTTGGTGGTTAACAAATTGACTTTGGATTTGATCAGTTCTAAATTTAAGGGAAGAGAGAGAGAAAAGAAGAGTAAAAGAGAGAAAAAGAAGAGAGAGATTGACTCATGTATACATTTATAGAAAACAGTAACAACCAGTGCAAAATATTCACTCTGAGAAGGTAAGACATTCCACCTCTTAGCTTGCTGTTTTATTTTTAAGCATAAATGGGTCTTCAGTGTATTTTAAAATTTAGAATGCAATATACATTTTTTCCTAGAAGCAGAGTATTTGCCATTCTCTAGGATACGACACCAGGGTGGTAGAAGACCATTTTCGCATTCAGACAACAGCTCCCTAAAAAATAGGCAGAAGAGTTTTTTCACCATTAATGCTCCGACTTTTGTTTTTAATAACAAGTGAAAACTTAGTATGTATTTGGAAAATCTGCCTTTCAGTGAAAAATCTCATCAAAGAGTATGTCTATGTCTTTCTAGAGAGAGTAGTAATACAAACTGCCCATTTCATGCAGGTCACAAACACTCACGGTTTTAAAATCATATTGACTAAGGGAGAGAAGTCATTTTTTTTTCCTATTTCATACTACTCTTAAAAGGTGATTTTTACTAAATCTAAAATCAAATATATGGGGACTCTGTTTAACTTCACACAGGTGAAAATTCCGAGAGAGTTGGAATTCTTAATATGCTTATTTTTCCTTATGGAATAACTTCTTTACTAGGCAAATTCTCTGTAATCATTCAAGGTCATGACTCAAGTTAGCAAATGTAATTCATGAAGGTAATTCAAAGTGAAGATAAGATATGTACAACAATTATTTCCTGCTTGTATACCAAGTGACCAAATCTGTGACATATAATAGGATCTAGCCAATTATCTAAGCAACAAACAGCCAAGTTCTAAAGTGTAAATTCTCCATTTGAGTTGAGAAGTAGAAGTTATTCTACTTCTCAGAAGAAATATTGAAAATTATTAAAAATTACAATCAAGTGTCTGTTAGCCATTTGTATGTCTTCTTTGGAGATGTAACTATTCATGTCTTCTGCCCATTTTCTGAGTTGATTATTGTTTTTTGGGTGTTGAATTTGAGAAGTTCTTTATAGATCTTGGATATCAGCTCTTTATCTATGGCGTTATTTATAAATACCTTCTCCCATTCCATGGGTTCCCTCTGTTTTGTTGGCTGTTTACTTTGCTGTGCAGAAGCTCTTTACCTTGATGAAGCCCCAAAAGTTCATTTTTGCTTGTTTCCCTTGCCTTTGGAGATGTGTCTTGAAAGAAGTTGCTGTGGCTGATGTCAAAGAGGTTATTGCCTATATTCTCCTCTAGCTCTGGGTGTTACACACAATGAATCATCGAACACTACTTCAAAAATTAATGATGTACTATATGGTGACGAACGTAACACAATAAAAAAATAAAATAAAATAAAATCCCCCTCCCCACAAAATTACAACCAGGAACTTGCCAATAAATGTAATCAAAAGCCAGGATTGTGGATTCATTAGTTCTAATCCCAACTGATATGGGCAAAGCAAAATCAATGTGCCGCCCATTCCCCCCCTTTTATTAAGCACTTTTCTAAAGTGTCCCGAGGAAGAAAGAACAAGGTCAGCTACTATTTTAACCATTCTAGTTCTTTAGAGCTCAATCCACTGAACTATCCATATATCCAGGTCCAGCCATAGTTTTGAGCAGATCTTGATAAAGACAAGTAGATATTAACAACATCTTCCAATTTTAGCAAGTAGAATAGGAAATAAGTTTCAATATATAAAATTCAGGGACCCAGTCAGGATGGTTGTACTCCCATGTATCACTTCCTTGCTATCCCTCAGGTGGTAACACCTGTGTTTCTAAGCACACCAGGAATAATGAGTCAGAGACACATAAGGGAAGCCCATTTAGGGAGAATCTGACACCGTTCAGAGCAGGGCATTAGCTGAAGTTTTTCTCTCCTTAGTTCTTTAGTTTTCCCATCTAAAATAGAGCCCTGTTCGAAGACTTGCCTAATTCTTGACATTTTCTGTGCCCAGAGGCTGTGTATCCTTCATGTATCTCCCATCACAATAGGAAGTCTTTCATAAGCAGGGTGAAAATATAATTTAGTATCTTTCTTTTGAACCTTTTGAGAATGAAAAGGAAAGATACTAATGGTAACACCAGGATAATAGGTATACAGAAGGACTGCTTGAGCAAATCAAGATATATGAGCATCCTACTAAAAACCTCTAGGGCTTTAGGAAAGAAAGAAAAGTCTATGGTTGGTTTCCATGCTACTTAGCAGACCCCTTACCAATCCTCAGAGCTCATTCCTTTATGATTGTTCCTTGTCTTTCACTTCAGATGCTCCCTGACAAAGAGATCATCTGCTCTATCCAGTTCTCAGCTTTGCAATTGATCTATCTTAAATTTATTACACATACACTCTTTCACACAGAGTGGGAAGACATAGTAGGAATAAATGGATAATCAAGTGATATTGCTGATTTACTAGAGTAATATAAATTCAAACATTGACCGAGATCTTCAGAAATAGATTATCTAAAGTTTCCCTGGGATTATTATCACATTTAGTTGACAGTGTCCCTTGTAATCTTTCTGGCCAAGTGTCCCATACAAACTAATGAATGATTAGTATATTGGTCATTCAGAAAATCACCATCATTATCACCCCCAGTTTACTCTGTGGGATTTGTTTCTTTGGGATTGAGTGTATGTCAAATTTTTTCTACTCTAATATTTTCCATTCTAATTTTTTATGAGGTAGGTTTGAAAATATGGCTACTCTTTCCACTGTGCAATTTTTTCTTTTAGTTTAGTTTAGTGTTTAGTGGCCACATATCCTTTGGTGGTATTTTGAACTTCTTTTAATAAGTACTTTTACCATTTTAGGAGGTTATGTTTAAAAAAAAGAAATGAAAATCAAAACCAAAATGAGATATGACTTCACACCCAGAAGATAGCTATCATAAAAAAGACAGATAATAACAGGTATTGACAAAAGTGTGGAGAAATTAAAAACCTCATACACTGCTGGTGGGAAAGTAAAACGTTGCATCCACTTTGGAAAACAGTCTGGTAGTTACCCAAAAAGTCAAACATCGAGTTACTATTTGATCTAGAAATTCCACTCCTAGATATATAACTAAGACAAATGAAACCAAATGGGCACACAAAAACTTGTACACAAATGTTCACGGAAGCGTTATTTCTAAGAACCAAAAAATAAAAACAACCCAAATGCCCTTTGCCTAATGAATGGATAAATAAAATGTGGTATATATGTAGAACAGAATATTATTTGGCAATAAAAGAAAACAAAGTATTGATATACACTACAACACTGATGAAACTTGAAAGCACTGGGCTAAGTGAAAGAAGTCAGTCAGCAAAAAACACGTATTGTATAATACCACTTATGTGAAATGTCCAGAATAAACAAATATATACAAACAAAAAGCAGATTCATGGTTGCCTTGAGGGAAGATTAGGGAATGACTGTTTAGGAGTACAGATTACTTTTTGGGTTAAAGAAAATGTTCTAAAATTGATTGTGGTGATAGATGCATGACTCGGGGAGTATACTAAGACCCAGTGAATTGTATACTTTAAAAACCAGTAAATTATATACTAAAAGTCAGGAGTTTGTATGATATGTGAATTATATCTCAATAAAGTTGTTTTAAAATAAGGTAGCTACAATATTTTGTCTTGCAGAATTGTATTTCAAGGCCGCATTCACAATTAAGAGACGTGTACCAAAAATGACATAAAATTAAAATAGAAGGGCACGAATAGGCTAATTTCTAATTAAATCATGAAACATACAACTAAAAACCCACATACAGAAAGAATGGCTCAGTTCTTAGAATTTAAAATCCCACTTGAGTAGTGATATAGAGAAAAATTGCCAGAACTCTGATGGATTATTATAACTGGGCAAACCCTACTGGATTTGTTTTTGACAAAAGATTTGTCCATTAAGCCAAAAGGTAGAAATAATGTTGAAAAATATAAAAGCAGCTAATGAGTATTCACACATGCACTTAATTTTTACCTCAATTTAAGTTAGTACTTATGAGTGGAAGATATGGGATTTAAAGCAGCCTGGGTTTGAATCTTCTGTAATTTAATAGCTGTGTGACCCAAGGCAATGTACTTCATCTCTCCAAGCTCCAGTGTCGTCATCTCTAAAATAATATGTACTTTATAAGTTGTTGTAAAATAAACAGAAATGCTTTGGGCATAAAAAACACCAAATTTGCTGTTTTTATGACCCCCTGCTTCTAAAAACATCAGATGCAGACTGTCATAGCTTGATGTATCTTTCCTCTGGCAACAGATTTCAGGCAGGCGTAGGGAAGCAAGCAAATGTCTGCTAATGAGACTGAAACTTTAGTGTCCAATCAGTGATAAATGAGGATGAAAATCTAAAAAACTCTTTTTAAATTGCAAATGATGCAGTATCTCATCCAATGGAAAATTATACCAGACACTCGGACACTGGAGAACCATGAGCCAAGGCCATGAAAACATTTCACTTCTCTGTGGATTAAGTGAATATTTGAACATCTATTTCATTATTTGTTGTGTACTCTAAATCTACCTTTAAATTTTAAAATGGTTCCTCTTATGTTTTCTTGTACTTTGGTTTTATCTTGGCAAATACTGGTTAATTTTTTCATCCTCAAGTTTTAGTGTTGGAAGAAAACCTAGGAAAATCTCCATTGTCTCCTCAGGAATAACTGGTTATGATGCTTTCAAATTTCTGAGATTATTAATAGAAACAATGTGCAAAAAAATGGTGTCATTGAGTTATAAATTATTTTAATAATGACTATACTACTTTCCATTTTGCAAAACAGTTGAACTGAATATTGCATAGAAAAATATTTGTTGCTACAAAATGAAAATGTCCACTTTTTTTTTTAACATACACATGTTTTGAACATTGTATAGTAAGGAATATCTACCAACACAGTATGGGAAAACTTCAATATAATATAAAAGATCAAGAGTGTTAGATATGACATCAGATTATTGAGGTTTTATTTCTGCCTCTCCTGCCTGCGAACTGTAAATTGGGGAAATTTTTTACCATGTGCCTTGGTTTTAACCGAATAATAATAATAATAATAAACCAGCCTGCTAGGGCTTCTGCAAGTGAAAACTGTTTAGAAGAAGACTTGGAGTATCAAAGCTCAATAAAGCTGTTATCAATTAATAATTACTTAATAATTAGTCATATCAAGAGGGCAATAAATATCGAGATTTCCTTTCCTGAAACCATGATATCTATTTATGACGATGAAGTAGAAAATGACCTTCTCAGAGGCAGGAGCTGCACCACACCAGACTTTGTAACCCCTTTATCTATACTAGTGCTTGGCATATAGTCCACACGTGATGAACATGTGTGGAACGATCCTCCTCAAGCCTTGGGCATGCCTGATTCTTCTCACCATCCAATCTCAGCTTAAATCCTTGCCTCAGAGACCCCTCCTGGTACTACCCAGGTAAAAGCAATTCTTCGCTTACCACTCTCCCCTCAGTACCTACATTACTTTCCTCACATCTCTTATCAACACTGCAAATTATCTTTTCCTTTGTTTACTTATTTACTATTTTCTATTCTTCCTACTAGAATACAATGTTCTTACGAAACTAGTATACATTTTATTTGCAATATCATCACAGAACAGTGCAAAGACATGCTAGTTTCTCCACAAATACCTGCCAAATGAAGGAATTTATTTTTGGGTAAAAATGAAGTTTTGTGAAATAAGACAGTAACATGTAAAGAGGAGATATTTCCCATCTTCCCATCTTGTTGCATTGTGGGTTTTCCAGGAGGGGAGATTTTGTGTTTGAGATGTTTTTCAGAGAGTGTCTTTGGAATCAATACCTATAGAGGTGGAAGGGAGACATAGAATTGACCAAGGGAGAAATGCAGCTGTGATGTGGGCCGGCATCCCAGCCAAAGCCTCAGGTTAGCTTTGGAACTGAAATGTCTCATCCGCTTTCCCGCGTCCTATTGAAACAGTCATGACTTTATACATCCGTCTCAATCAGCCATCATCTGTGCATCACGCACGAAAGGGCATGACCTTGGCAAGGGGAGCTGTCTGCAGCTGTGGGTATCCTGGACAGGCTCAAGGCTGAAAGGGAAATCTGGATGGTGCATCTTCACTTCCACTTCTCATTCTGTATTTCTCATTCCTTTTTTTTTTTTCTGTTACGTAGGGGGGAAAGGTTAGGCGTAAACCACTTTTTCTTTTTCTTTTTCTTTTCTTTCTTTTTTTTTTTTTTTTTGCATTTCTCATTCTTTCTTTTAGACTTTTCACTCTATCTCTCAAAAACTTTACTGTGTGTTTTCTATGTGCCAGACACAGTCTCAAGTTCTGGAAATTTAACAAGGAACAAAACAGAGCTCTTAACCTCAAGGGGCCAACATTCTAGAAAGGGAAGATAAATGCACATATAACTTAGGAAATTTTAAGTGTTATAAAGAAAAATACCTCAGGTGAAGGCAAGGAAGTGATATTTTAGCTGACATCTGAAGGAAGTCAGGGAGAAAGTCACGTTTATACTTGGACAAAGAGCATACCAGGAGAAAGAGCATCAAATGGGAAGCACTGGTGTATTCATACAACTGCAGGCGGGGCTCACATGGGAGGGTTGTAGGGTAGAAGATCAGTGAGGTGGTAAGGGTTGATTTATGAGTTGTATTCTAAAGTTCAACTTTTGGAAACTTGGAGTTTTTTTTTCAGTATTTTCCTGACTCTCTGCCCAAAAGTTAGCCTTTTATCCTGACAAGGGATATTTAGTTTGGGATTTAACAAATTCTCCCATTTATATGTTGTTCCATGGACTTATTTGGCTATTTACAAGCAAGGGACTAGAAAAGTCTCTGTAACCAACGATTGTAATTTTACTGCACCAACTGAAGTCTCCCAGATGTTTGCTGTTTTTCACTTTCCTAAGAGAGGTTTTGGATGCATCTGCTTGCTGAATTAATATCTTACATATCATTTTCCTTTCCTCGGACGATTTCTGTTCTTTTGAGAGTTTTTTTTTTTTAATTTTTAATTACTTTTCTTTATATCCTTAGTATTGGTTTTTGAAATAGGTGTACCATCTAACCTGGTACACAATACCTCATAAGTTTTGTCACAATAGCAGAACTATGGCTAAATGAAATTAAAACAGAAAAGGCTATGCCCTGCACTTTCATGGGGGCGGGGGCAGGGAATGAGGCATTCCTCCCAGTATTCTTAGAGAAACCAGGTGGCTTTATATTAATAAATATTCTACTTGAACATATGTAAGTCATCATGCATCACAAAAGAGACAGGCAAACAAGATCAAATTTGTCAGAAGCCAAGACAGAATATAGGGTGGGATCAGGTAGATCTCAGATCAGGTAGATCCGGGCCCAGAGAAAGCTAACCCAGAGTTTCAGAGTCAAACACCTAGCCCCCAATAGCTATGGCAGCACAATAAGAACAAACATGAGCCAACCTCAGTTGGAGCAGCTTCTTCATAATCTGAGTTCACAAATGAGTATTTAATTCTCCTGATAGCCCCCAGAAGGATGAGAACTCCTCATGCTTTGCTTTCAGAATTTACACCAATGCCAATGGAAGCTTAGAATTACTCTCCTTTAACCAGAGTTGAGGAAAGCAAAAGAAAATGAGGGGATATATTGCATGATGTTGAACTGAATTAAAAACTGGAAAGTAATTTCTTAGCAAACAATATATTCTTCATCCTGAAAGTTGGATAACTGGAACACTGTTCTCTCCCCAGCTCTCTTTCATTAAGGGAAGAACAGAAAACATATTTTCTTTGAAGGCAGAGTAAGCACTCTTTGATATACTCTCACGGGCCCTGATATGAGCTGGAGAATAGTTGGGGTTCACGTAAAGGCAACAGAGTCTTCAGCAGATGCCCTGTAAATAGTCTCCAGCTGCTGACATTTGACATCTTATTTTTGTTCGTCTTTGAGGAAGAAGAATATAGGGCTTAGAATGACACTCCATCCATCCACAGCCAAGAAATGAATGACTGGGGCCAAAAGAGCCTTGCAAGGCTCTCAGATGGAACTAAAAGTTCATAGCATGTAACCAAGACAACATTATAACAGGGTCTCAGAAATATTAAATTTCTATTTCTCTAGCTTTCCATGTGTAGTTTTCTTATTTGATTTTGCACTTGCATCTTCCTCCTAAATTTTTACTTGCCTATGGTCTTCTGTGTTAACCAAGATGCTAACAGGTTAGTACAAATAAATGGGACAATTACATGGCCTGTTGTGTTAGGAAGAACTTTTACTGGAATGTAGGACCCAAAGATGATGTAAATTTGATAGATGGAAAGAGAGTCGATGTGCCAACTGGAAGAAAAAACAAGAACATGCAGTACACACTAAATAGTTTTTGCTGGGAAACAATGTGTGTGTGGTGGGGGTTAGGAATACAGTGAAAGAGGAAGAGGTTTAGGTGGTCTAGGGCAGAAGCAAGAAGCCTTGGTGTGGATGATAACTATTTTATATATTTTTCTATTTTCAACATGGTTGCATTGTAACTCCTCTCCTTAGTCCTAACTGGTAAGTCCAGTCATATTCTCCTGCTTTGAGATGAGGAGTTCTTACGCTAAAAGTTTTTGGGGGCATGGAGAAACAAAAGAGAATCTTCTCTCAGTCCCTGGTCTATAAAATGTAAGACTCATGCATCATCAAGAGTTCTTTATAAACAACTGAAATGGTTCTATTAAGTAAAGATCAAGATTTATTAGAAAGATACTGAGGCATAACAGAGGCATAGGGACAGATGAACAAAGTTTGGGAAATGTAGGAACCTGAATCTTTGGATCTAATTTCAAGATCTCAGGGATCATCTCTTTAGAGTGCTGCAACGGGAAGACTCTGATCTAATCATTTTTCTACTTCATCTTCATGTTAAAAATATGATTGTTCTAGTCTGAAGAACACATCAACCACTGTAGCATAGGATGAGGGATGGGAAGGAAGGGGGAGGGGGTCCTCTGATTGCCATCTCAGCAAAATCGTGTGGAATGGGAGAGGGTCAGATATATATCCAAAGAAGGATACCAAGAAGATTAAAACCAGATGAACACGTTATAAATTGTGAAGTGACAGTGCTCATGTTTTCTATGATGGTAACAAAAGAAGTGCAACGAAAAAAGGAGATTGTGAAGCAGGGGGAGGAAGAAAGAGAGAAAAAATGAATCATTTGAAATGTCAGAAAGTTCAAAAGATGCCTGGTTTGTAGCTCAAGGCACTACTGCAAATTCCTGGCACACAAGTATTTGAAACAAAGAAAATAACAAATAATGCATCTATTGTTCTTTGAAAGAAAACATTGAGTATGACTTTGTGTCTTGGAAAATTCTCTTGAAACTTATTTTGGTAACTCTCTTTCATTATGTAGTCTGTATCTATTTTTCCCCATTTACATGTTTTACAATCCAAACTTAATACTTAAAGTGGGTTAATGGCAAAAATAAAGACGAGGTCATTTAGTGAAGATTTTTCTGCATCACATCAGAGTAAATTAAAAAGGCTCATCTTTAGTTCCCCTCAAAGTCAAATAACACACGGGATACTTTTGCAAGCTCCTCACTGAAAGCCACTACTAAACTCAAGTGCCATCAGTCACTCCACGCTGACCCAGAACTTTTATAAAAGCTCTGTTTTTATTTGCTTGGTGCCAGTTAAAATAATGGACTCATAAAAATTTATTAGAAGAGTTGATTTATGTTATTTTAAGAAAAATTGTTAAACCTAATTTTATGTTTTCATTTAACTTTTTCCATTGTTCCTATCTTTACATGCAAAATATGTTAATATTTTGACCAGCCTTGTTGCTATCTCTTCTTAAAACATTACAGTCCATGGTAACAACACAAATGTTCATCAATAAGACACTGATTAAATAAGCTATAGCTTATGCATATATGGAATACTATGTGAAAGTTAAAAAGAATAGTGTAGCTCCACCTGTACTGTCAATGGCACGATGCAAAAAGCAAGTTTCACAAAATACCAGATATTTTGTAACTTATATAAAAATTAAACAAAATGAAAATTACATACATAAATGTATAAATGCATTGAAGAGGGTCTAGAAGTGAGAAGGGTATGCATCTGGGGAGGAAACTAGATTGGACCTAGGGAAAATTATACAATTACTTTTTGGTATTATTTGACTTATAATGGGAATATATTACTAACACAATTAAAAATAAATTTTAAAATATTAAAATAATCATTACCTAAAGGGTTAAAAAAATAGTGAAAACAGGGGCACTTGGGTGGCTCAATAAGTTGAGTTCTTGATTTTGGCTAGGTCATGACAGGGTTGTGAGATCAAGCCCCATGTCAGGTCCCATGCTCAGCGGGGTGTCTGCTTGAGATTCTCTGTTTCTCCCTTTCCCTATGCCCCTCCCCCTGCTTGCTCCCTCTCTCTCAAATAAATAAAATCTTAAAAAAAGAGAAAACCTAGTGAAAACAACGTGAATAGTTATCTTCATTACTACAAATCCTTAGTTAATTCAAGTTCACTCTAATCAAAATGCACTGTTCTGTCTTCCCAATTGATAACAAGTTTTTAAAAGCCAAAGGTCAAGTCCATAATTCCAACTGTATGGCCCCTCTAGCATTGGGTATGGGTATACTGCCGTGATTAATGTGCAGGCAGTGCTCTAAGGGTCAATACTCAAATTGAGTTCTACCTATTTGTATAGTAATTTTGTCTCGTATTCCAGAAACTTGGTTACAGTATTCACTGAGATAATACAGGTATTCTCAATAAACATAACATAAAATTCAATACAGAACTCTTCCTGAGCAACTACCATGAGCTGGACACTACAATCAGTGCTTTGAATATAAATAACAAATATTGCTCAATAGTCTTAACAAGCTACTGCGGCAAGTTAGGTGTTCCCAATCCTTTCAAATTCTCAGAATCACCTTAGAATCTTTTTAACAAGAGATTCTCATTCAATTAATAAAAGAATGGGCCCCAAGCATCACTTTGGTTTAAAGGCTCCCCATTGATTCTGCACATAAATATTTCATTAGCAAAATATAATATTATTATAATTCACATGCCACTCACCCTAACCTGGTACCTTGAAATACCTCTATAAATTCTGAATATTTAAGTATTAATCAAAAGCATTATATTGAGAATGTGGTTTTAAACAAAGGCTGAGATGAAAGCTGCAGCATATCATGTGCAAAGTGTCTTCTGGAAACAGTATGTGTTCTACGACACATTCACTACATTACTCACTGATGCAATTGGCATTTCCTTGCTTTCATTAGTTTCAGTCTGACCTTTCATGAAACTCTTCCATATCCCTTAATTTACACGGAAGGTAATGTGGTCTGAGGGCCACACCTGGAGCCGAGATATGCCATAGTTCTAATCCCAGCTCTACAGTTAACTCTCACTGTGATCCTTGAAAATAAATAATTCCAAGATTTGTACCTACAGAGTGAGTCAAATTACATAGCAGTCCTGGTAACACTTTGAGAAATGAAATGCAAAAATATGACGATCACATAGGAATGATCATATGTGTTTACTTTGGGTACCATAAATCCAAAATGGCAATGGCAACTTGAAGAACAGCTATTTCAAAAGAACTATCCAGTCTTCTTGTCAACAAATGAAAAGAAATCTTCTCTTATTAAGAAAAAATTCTACTCCAGATGCATATTAAAACAGAAAGGTAGAATATATGTGGCTGACATTATATGACAAGAACAGTTATAAAACAGTGCCTGGCACATCAAGATATCCAAAAGCCTTACTTTAACTGAAGTACTGATTCATTGAGAAGTCTGAGTGTTTTTAACTGCTGTGTCCTATTTAGTTTCAGTAGTTTTTTTTTTAAATTATATCTTGAAAATAATGTTCTTGATTTTGCTGTAGTATAAAAACATAACTATGTATGTTGATAGGTCACTATCACATCTCTGCAGTTGTTAAATGCATAGACATTGCTCTTCACCTGGTAAATAAAAATGAGGAATGAAAATAAGAGTCATCAATGTAGCTCAAATAACCAAATATTAAAGTTTATTATCCCAAGTCAATATGTCTTTATCACTGATTCCAAAGTAGTTAAGAAACACATAAAAGCTAATTCTTTTATATTATTCTAAATATTTAGTATTTTAAAATCAGTTTACAGAAAGGGAGTATGTATTTTAAAAATTTTCACCAGTTAATAAATATATACTTTGTGCAAAATGTAGTTAATGTATTTGCATTT
Organism: Lontra canadensis; assembly: GCF_010015895.1. Lineage (NCBI taxonomy): Eukaryota > Metazoa > Chordata > Mammalia > Carnivora > Mustelidae > Lontra > Lontra canadensis. Next base: position 16,859,032 of record NW_022631017.1, read on the forward strand.
ATTTAATAAAGGAATTACATTAAGCATAGTGCTGAATTCATTTGTTAAGCTGAGATTAAACATTATTTTAAAAATTTCAATTTTTTCTCTCCTTTCATCCTTCTTTCCTTTCCCCATACTGTAACCCAAATTGCTTCAAGAACATAAACTAGCTTTGGAAAATAATGTTTTGCTGACACAAATGACAATAATTCAAACACAGATTAAATTTCACTTTCTAATCTTAAGGGCTTTTTAAAAAATAGAAATTTGTTTGGAAAGTAATAATTTGGTGTTTACTGAACCTCAAACATTCAGAAGGAATCTTTGATCTCTTCTTTGCTCTTATAAATCTCTCAGGAACAAACCATATTTTAGTAACATAAAATCAGGTCACAACTCTCCCCTTTACTGTTCAGATAATTTTCTCTATGTTAGACCGTTTTAAAAGAGCATCTCATCTAAAACCCCACAATATCTTCCTGGAGTTAATTATCATAATGCTTTGGTATTTAGGATAAGAAAGAATGGAAAATTAAAAGAAAAACTTAAAAAAAAAAAGAAAATGATATTTTAAGAGACCGTTTTGTAATTTTATTTATTAAATTCAATTCATACATAAAAATAATTTTTATTAATCTTTTGTAATTTTTTTTGAGATTGTATGAAGGATCAGCTAATTTTTTTTGAACCGAAGACAGCTGCTCAACCAACTGAGCCACCCAGGCGTCCCAGGATCAGCTAATTTTTATCACATCTTTCTCTGCCATGAATCTAGGTTTTCCTTTGCCAAAATGATGAAATACATTTAAAGATCACCTCAGTATTTCCCGATAATTTTGAAGAAAAGCAAAACAAAAACAAAACAAATTCTGTAGTCTAGGTTATACATATAAAAACAGTACGATCTGTATTACTTTCTTACTTTTGGCTCTTTTGTCTTTTTGGACAACTCTGTTCATTTATCTTCCTCTAAACCGAGAGACCCATGACAGAACTCCCTGGTGCACCATGGCTGTCCAGAGTTAGTAGAGCAAATGAAATACATTGAGGGAGGGAGGACCATAGCACAAGAATCATGTTTAATACGTGTCTACTTTAATTTGTCTCATTACTTTTGAAAAGTTAACTAGATATAAGAAATCAAATTTTTTGACAAGTTTATACATTATGTTATGTTCATCACAAATATAGCTACTATCTCTCCCATTACATTGTTACAATATCATTGATTGTATTACTTATTCTCCGCTTTTTATTCCCATGACTCACTCATTCCATACCTGGAGGCTTCACTCCCCTTCACCCAATTTACCCACCGCCTCACACCATCAATTTGTTCTCTGTATTTATAGTTCTAATTCTGTTCTTTGTTTATTCATTTTTTAATATTCCATTTATGAAAGGAATCATATTGTGTTTAACTTTTTCATCTCACTTATTTTACTTGGCATAATATCCTCTAAATCCATCCATGTTGTCTCAAATGGCATGATCTCATCTTTCTTTATAACTGTGAAATGTATATATATATACATATATATATGTATATATATATACATACATACATACCTACACTGCATTTTCCTTCTCCATTTGTCTGCTGTTGGACACTTAGGAAACTGGACTACTTTCTAACACCATAAACAGAAATAAACTCAAAATAGATAAAAGACCTAACTAAACATGAGACCTGAAACCATAAAAATCCTAGAAGACAACACAGGCAGTGATTTCTCTGACATCAGCTATAGCAACATTGTCCTAGATATGGCTCCTAAGCCAAGGGAAATGAAAGTAAAAATAAATAATTGGGACTATCTCAAAATGAAAAGTTTTGCACATCAAAGGAAACCATCAACAAAACAGAAAACCTATGGAAAGGGAGAAGATACGTGCACAAATATCTTTGCTGATATATGAGGATAAATGATATATCTGATAAGGGGTTAGTACCAAAGTATATAAATAACTTACATAACTCAACAGCAAAAAAAGAAACACCAAAAAAATTTTTTAATGAGCAAAGGATCTGAGTAGACAATTTTCCAAAGAAGACATACAGATGGCCAACAGACATATGAAAAGATGCTCAATGTCACTCATCACCAGGGAAATGCAAATTAAAACCACAATAGGATATGACCTCATGCCTGTCAGAATGGCTAAAATAAAAAAGACAAGATATAACAAGTGTTGGCGAGGATGTAGAGAGAAATGAACCCTTGTGCACTGTTGGTGGGAATGTAAATCAGTACAGCTACTGTGGAAAACATTGTGGAGGTTCCTCAAAAAATTAAAAATAGAAATACCATATGATCCAATAATCCTCTTCCTGAGTATTTACCCAAGGAAAATGAAAACAATAGCTCAAAAGATTTTTTTTCTTCAGTTGCATTCATGAGTAGTTAAGTAATATCACTTACTCAACTATGTACTTGCATCAAATTTGAGAATTTCTCTTATGATGTTTTGAGGGATTTATAGCCATTAGATAAGAATTTTATTTAGACTTTCATGGTTAAAAACAATGAAAAGTTAGTTATTCAAGTAATAAATTGGAATCAATTCAAATCAACATTTGTTCTGTGAAGAAGACCGTTGTTCATCAAACTTTTTAAACTTTGGTTCTAATGAAGTAACATCTATTTGTACACTGTGAAAAATATTAGATTACTATAGTAGGTATTTCATTATAGGACTGTCTCATGAATATAGAAATTTAAAAAAAACCTAAAATAATGATAAGGGTGCACATTAAAAGTGGTATTGTTCTATTCCAGCATTTTAAAAATGCTACATTTCAGGTTTGCATCTTATCAACTGACTTTTTGTATTGTATTGTATTGTGTCAGTGTGTCCATTCCAGAAAAAAACAAAATCACACGAAAGCTGTATTTCCCAGGCCAGTGTATACTTGGCCATAACTTTAAAAAAAAATAAAATAGGGGAGGAAGTGCGTAGGTTTTGCATAAATATACATGGAACAAATGAAACAGTTCTGTGATGAAGCAAATTGTTTGCATGTGTGGCTTTATCTTTATAGCCAAAATGGCTTACTCGGTCAAACATGTGAGCTGACTCTGGCTCTTGCTCTAGAAATTATCCCAAGCCATGTCATGTTGCCCACAACACCTCTCAACTTTGCTAGAACAATTTAACTCTACACATTTACATGTAGCAGGTACCGTGCTAGGCTCTGTTCTAGAAACTGCAGGTGATGATGCCAAATAAAGATTCTCTAGAGGGCTCACAGGGCCACAGGCTTAAGTAGTTACCAAACAAAGTAACATTTATGAAATCCATGGGGATTCAAAGATCAGAGATATTCTGCCCAATTTAAGGGGGTGAGATGATAATAGAAAAGGGTTTCTTAGAAGAGTACCTAAGGAATACAGAGGAATTCAAGTGGTGAAGATAGTAAAGAGGAGTAAAGAGGCAGGAAACTCAGGAAGAAGAGGTAAGGGCTGAGAATTTAATGGTAAGCTAAGGATAAGGAATAGGATTAGAAACTTGTCGTACTTTGATTTCTCAAGCAAGACATGAGCCAATTAAACGAGGAGCAGCCTTGCTTTGTCATGGTAAAACTGCTCATTAACAATTAAAAATGAAAATCTTTTTCACATGACTGGATACAGCTCCTTAACTCAGTTCAGTGAAGCATTCAACGTCAATATAACTTAATGGCCTTACTTAGAACTGATTTTATCGCTTTATATATTTTTGAAACTGAATACTTTCTTTTCTATATATTCAATAATTTAAAATGTAACCTAACTGAGCAAGCAATATTCCAATGGGTCATTACTGCTTCATTCATGAAATGCACATGAATGTTATGTCTCTACTCTACTCTACTAAACAATTTGTTTATTCAGAGGTAAATTTCTTGGCTTTTTATAGACCAAAAATCCCAATTTTCTCATCAGCATTTTCATTTTTCTATCACCATTTGTTATTAACTAGGAATCAAAACTACTCTGTAGTATTTATTAATACTTCATATTATTTCATATAATATTTCATATGTGTGACTCCTCTGCTCTTAAATATATCTGGAGGATGAGTGACTTTCATCACTATAAAAGGAAACCATAAATTAATATGGGGCTGCTGCAATAATTTGTAGATTTTTAATTTAATTTTTACTATAGTTTTATAGAGTCATATTACTAATCTTATTATTTATGAAAAAACTGATGATCATTAAAATAATTAAATTAAAATAATTTGCCCACAAGCTAGTTGCCCACAGGCATGGCTGCTATTCAAATGCAGGCCTATTAAATTCCAAACCACATATTCTTTCCATTATATTACAGTGTCTTTCTAAAAGAAAAGACAAACTTGTGAAATGAGACACTAATTCTGTTTCATATAGGTATATATATGAGATAGATATGTATATATATACAAACACACACATTTATATATATAAATTATTCATTTATTATTGGTGTTCTGTCTATTCCTTTTAGGTCAGGCATAACATTAGATTTTACAATATCAAATGGCATTATCTATTTCATAAATCAAAAAAAGCAGTTCATGGATATTCCTTTATTATTACCTGTACCCTGAAATTGATAAATTTCATCAACAGTGATATAAACTCAGCAGTGTTTGGAATTGGAACATCCAACATTTTTTCCCAAATCGGAAATTTATTTTTCCAAAGAAATTTTTCACATAATTTAAAAACCATGTTTTGTTTAAAAGATAATAGTGCAATTTAACCCAAATATTTCTGACTCACACTCAGACTCATAAAAAAAAAATTCTTTAGTAAGGGTTATGGTGAATAAACATATTTGGAAGACCAAATAATTTTTCTTATTTTTTTCAAAAATACAGTAATTAATGGAGTATAAATTAATTCAATACTTGGAGCATTTAGGGTTAATTTAAAACCAAGGAACTAGAGGCAGCACACATGTATAGCAAAAACACAGAAGGAAGGAAGAAAGGGAAAATGGGAATATGGAATGAAAGAATGGAGAAAGGAAGGAAAAGAGAGAAGTGGAAGAAAGAAGCAGGGAAAGGAAGGAAGAAAAGAGAGAAACTGGGGAGGAAATATTTATCTGATATTTTCATATTTCTTTTCAGTATTAAATAGTCTCTTCATGTATATTACCTGACATTTCCTCACAACTCTGCATCTGATACCATGAGTCTACTGTATAGCTAAATAAAGAGATTCAGATTGTGACTTAAAGTAATTCAAAATGAGGATAGCTACCTAAAATGTTTCTAAAATAACTTAGGATATAAATTGTAGCACAGCTGTGAGTTTCATCATATCTTCCTATGCAAAGTGCAGGTACTTCCCTCTCCATCACTGGTTCTCATACTTTAGCCTGTACCAAACTAACCTGGAAGTCTTGTCAAAACACAGACTGCTGGGCCCCATCCCCAGGGTTTCCAATACAAGAGGTTTGAGTCAAGGCCCACGAATTTGCATTTCTCACCTTCCCAGGTGTTGCTGCTACTGCTAGTCTGGGACCACCTTTGACCATTATAGCCCGTCCTCTGGAGGGTTGGTTTCTGAGCATGACACCTCTGTGTGGGACGTCTTTGTATCAGCCACTACTTCTCACATCATATGTGAGCTAGTACTACAAATTAGGAAGTTAAATTTGATTTTTTTCCTTGCCCATTTTTAGTGTTTCCCACACGAGAGAGCTCCTAGGTGGCACAGGCCAGAACATGCACAATCCAAGAGCCAACATGCATGGCCAACCTCCAATCCCCTGCTCCGGCAGCCCTTCCTGCCTTCATGGGCACCCAAAAGTGTCATTTCAAGGACTCAATATCTCTTAACTCTCACACTGCCTGCAAGTCTTCTGAGCAAGATTTATTCCTACATATTAAGGAGAATTTGCCAAATATTTCCTTTGTTCAACTGTAAAAAAATTATCCGATTTTTTTTTCGGTAATTGCCAAACAGCAATGAGTGATTTTTCTGTTTACTGAGCTAGGGAGCACATCATGGTGGAAGGTGGTCTGGGTAACACTTCGTGAGGAGGACAGGGCAAGTCCAGTTCCCAGGGTAGATAAAGACAGGAAGAGTAGGATGGATAGACAGCCAGAGTAATATGGCTATTAGTTCTAAAAGGTGTGGGAGAAGATAGCCCAGCAAGATGAGCTCTCTCTTCCACATGCATCCTTAATGCGCTAAGATCCCCAGGGTACAACAGTTGATGAAGTGTGCTGGCAGCAAGGTAGGGAGCAGAGGGGGCAGAGCTATTGCACCAAGATAGCTGCAGTAAACAAGACAGGGGATTTTTTTCATATTTTAGTTTGGATATTTGGATTAACTATCAACCAAAACCTTTTCTGGAAAGACCAAGGAAAGCTACAAAGACAGGTGAGACTAGCTTGCCTCATTCTGCGTCCGCACTGACGGAGGAGCGCTTCAAGTTCCTACTGCTCCCTGACCTCCTGACCAGTGATGGAGTGACTGCTGGGGCTTTCAGTGGGCCAAACCGATTTTTTTCAGAGCAAGAGAAAACTCTCAAGAAAAGAGTTTAGCGGATACTCTTAAGATATCTTCGGAAAAGTATCATCGATAGGAAATGAGAGTATTGACAATAATTTTGAGCCATTTGCATAAAAAAAGTGTAACACTTTCGGACTGCATGAATGTCGCTGGGTCTTGAGCTTGTTCAAGAAGTCCTGCAAGAAAGAAGCGCCAGTTTCACCTTTCAAAAATTTCCTATACTATTTTCTTCATCTGTAAATTTTAAATAATAAAGACTCAAGTCCCTCCCAATCCAGGCTAAAGCAAAGCAGCTGTGACCGGGAATCTCATTGTCGTTGATTTTTCTTCACTGTCATCTATTGTTCTCTGAGTATTTCTCCATTAGAAATATTTGAATGAACAACAGGAAACATCATAAATCTTGCACCTGCAAGAAATATTTCACATATTCCTTTTTGAACATTTTGTTATTTTCCTCTGAACTGATATCCTTTCCAGTTTATACAGGAAATATCATTAAGCATTTCAGAACATAGACATTTTACCTTCAAAACTTTTGGTACTTCAGTCATAATATTGTTATTATGGAGCTATAAATCTAAAATGGGAGTAAATTCTCTTTCCAGTGCCTATCAGCTGTAATTTAGGAGAGGTTCCTTTATATTTCTGTCCTGGGGGTCCAATCTCATGGCAAAGCAAAATTATTCTTTCTTTTGAAGAATGCCTCCAAGTCCCTTGGTTTGCACATCACAGAAAGGCAATATTATGTCATTGCATTTTTCTGAGGTGTTGAGACATATCCTCAAAGTACTTTAACCAAATGCATTAAAGTCATCAATGTGAATTCTTCCTAATATGTTATTATTATAATTACACGTAATCAATGTTTTTTGGATTGTGAACCTTTGTTATAAATCATACAGCACTTGATCATCTCAACAATTCTGTAGTTATCCTACTTTGTGGGTTTAAAATAAAACTGAGGTTCAAGAAGATGAATGGACTTGCCTTCATCAGGTAATGAGGGGGTAATGGCAAAGGATTTTGGAGGCACTCCATACCCCAAGGTTGGGCCTGTGCTTGCCTTCTAATAGAACATAACTCTAAGATGCATACCTCAACAGTCGTCAGCACACAGAGGATGGGAATTCACCTTGAGAAGTCCTGAACTTGGCCTTGTTGCATAGCACCAATTTTTAGAACCTTTTCCTCCTCTCTCTCCCTTCCCCCTTCCTCCTCTCTTCTCCTCCTCACTATCATCATCTTCCTCCTTCTTTTTCTAGACCAAGTCTAAATTGAATAGCTTAACTCCTAGTTAAGAATAAATTCTTTAGGACCCAGCAGACAGGACATTATTGAGGGATGGATCCTCACACTCATCCAGCCCACTGTGTCATGTCAGCTCCTCCTTCAGGCAGGACCAACTCTGAGAACTCTTTCTGAGCTATGCGTCTGACCCAGGAAGGGTGTTTGCAAGTTCCCACAGAAGAGACACAGAGTGTTTTATCAGTGACAGTCAAAAGAGCTCATTCTGGTTCCTCTAGGTACAGATGCAGGGACCTAGATGCCGTTGTTAACTATTTCCATTCATAAAACTCTGTTCTCTAAATAAAAATGTTCAAATATTTAAGAACAAATCTAACCTCCAAAATAGACGTGTTACAGGCTGTCACAGCAACATTTCATATAATTAACTATACGATGGCCCAGAAAGATGAGTTCCCTCTTCCACCTGCATCAGATCCTAGGGCTGCCACAGTCAATGGAGTGCACTGGTGGCAAGGTCAGGAACAGAGAGGCGAGACGGTACCACATCAAGACAGCTGCAATGAGCCAGAAGGGCGATTTTTTTCATACTTTAGATTGGATATTTGGATTACCTATCAGCCAGAGCCATTTGTCTTTAAACAGAACATTTTGTCTCTTTCACATTTGATAAATAAAAGCCTTAGATTTAGAGTCGTTCTGGCTTCACTATTCCCTTTACATTTCACTCATGTGAAATCCAGGATAGGATTAATTAAATCCCTGGGTAGCCCCCTCCCAACAATCTCGTCCTATCTCTAAGCCTATATAATCATTTTACTGTTTAGGGAAGGTGATACGAACCTAGTGAGGAGATTTTCTGCCTGCGTTTTCACTGCATGACTCTGAGCTAGAAACCCCTGTGCCGTTTGCTTGACAAAGGGAAGAGCGAGCAGGTACTAAAATACCCCTGGAAAAGAACAGCTTAGGCAACTGGTAGGAAGGCAGTCTGCAGAGAAAGATCGCCACCTCCGCCAGCATGACCACCACCAGCACAGGAATTTCATTCTAGGTAAGACCCTTGGCTTGTGTCTGGAAAGTAAACCAAAAGCCATCTGAGGGTAGGACCAAGTCTTACCTTCTTTTAATCTCCTGTGCTTCTACAGCTTCTTGTCTAGGAAGAATGTGCACTGTTTGTTACTTTACTGGCTTTCTTGTTTTTCTCCAGCTGACAATCTAACTCTCTTCCTTGGAGGAAACGTCCTCATGTGTTGTTTGAAAAAGAAAATGGCCTTCTACCTTCAGGGAGCTGGTTTATAATACACAGCTCTAAGGAGAGGCAGAGAAGAAATGAAAATGTAGGTCTCCCGTAGGTACTCTATATGAACCATATATGTATCTATGAAATTTACGTGGTTTAAAAATGGCACAACATAGTGCTAGGGTCAAGTTTATCTACTCAACACCACAGTGGACCCATATTGCCCATGATACAAATGCTCCTTCTTCCTCCAGATTATTCAGCTCTGAAAAATCAAAAGATTTTGTATATAAACATAGATGATTAGAGCAGGTCGGCACATTTATTCCATACGGGTAAATACAACTACCAAGTTATCAAGTGAGCTTCTACTCTGACCCAGACAGGTACTGAAGACAGGTTCTACTTTCAAATTGCTTGTACTTTAGAAGAACAGATATACATCTATACAACTATCTCAGAATGTTAAGAGTTTCCACATCTATGAATATGAACTCAATGGAGGAAATGGTTATGTAGGCCTTGGAGAATAAGGGAAGATTTCAGAAAGGGGGTACCTTCAGGTGAGACAGGTTTTAAAGAATAAACAGAAATTTAATAGGATAAAGAGAAAAGGAGTAACATTCTAGACAGAAGCAACAGAATGAGAGAAAACCTCCTGTCCAGTAAACATGATCCCACCTGAACAAGAAACAAATACCCTTCTAGGAACTTTTACTTGACAAAATTCTACAAAAAATAAAGAACGTATTTTGAAAGTATTTACTTACATATTGCCTTTCCCATTTAAAAATACCGTGCTTTAACTTAGAAAAACTTGACTCTTCTGTTCTGATGAAAACAATATATTGTGTGGTGAGGCACTAGAAATCCTAAAATAGGTTGCATTTTATTTTTAATTGATTTCTGAGCACCCACACAGTGTGCTGGCAGTATCTACTAAAAGAGTAATAATTTATTTTGTATTAGCTTAGAAATGCCATAATATTTAAACTGTGCAACTAAATTTCTATGGTGAATATCAACTACCTCTGGAACATATTGTTTGCCTTTAATATACCAAATGTCAAAAATGAACCTCAAGAAAAAAAAGCAGTTTCCTCCTTGGACTGTGAACCATTCTTGGTGCATTAACACACAACCAGCATGCATCACACTGCTAAAAGTTAAATCCTGTGATACCTGCAAATCAATACAATAACAAAAAACCAGACTCCTTTTTTTTTTTTTTTTACTGATTTACAACTTCCCTTTTTATGCAGAATGTCTCACCCATAAATTTTGTGTTTTCCAGCCTATTACAGCCGTGTGATAGAGCAGAGGCTGCCGTGAAAGCCCCGGTATCGTTGCTGGTACTATAAAACGCAGCAGCAGCTTGCTTGCTTAAGGGTCCCGGCCAGATGGATCGTATTAACATCCATGCACCACAGCTCGCACTGGCTACCAGGGTGTTTCTGGACGCAGCTCAAAGGGGTTGCCTTTGATCTATGAAGCTGTATACATTCTAAGCCAGAAACTACTTATCCTAAAACCACCCCTCGTGGGCAAGATGAAATGGGGAACCACTGTGGAAGCTGCATCATAACTCAAGCCAGCACCTTTCCGGGTCAAGTCCACCACATCGCCTCTACCTGAGAAATGCAGCTGAACTTTAGTCCACTCTAGACTATGTGGCCTAATGTAGAAAATAAAGACAAAACTCTTCCCTAACACTTCATATAATCTAAAATAAAGTGAGATATTTGGTATTTTTACTGTATTTTAATATCTTACATATCTTGATGAAGGTATGTCATTTTGTTTTTTAAGAAGGCAGAGAGAGAGGAGGAAGTAGGCTCCCTGCTGAGCAGAGATCCCGATGTGGGGCTCGATCCCAGGACCCTGGGATCATGACCTGAGCCGAAGGCAGAGGCTTTAACCCACTGAGCCACCCAGGTGCCCAAGGTATGTCATTTTTTAAAGACGAAACAGAACATCTTTCTTAATTCAGGATATTGTTTTTACACATGCAAGATTTTATTGTTGTTGTCTTAGTTCCCCCAAATTTTAAAAATTAATCTAAATTATCCTTGTTTTCTTTTTATTTAGAAAAAGTGTGATTGCATGCAGATAAGAGAAACAAAGAGAGAAAGGAAGGAAAAGGAAGGAAGGGAGGGAGGAAGGAAGGGGAAAGAAAGACAAGAAAGAGGGGCACCTGGGTGGCTCAGTGGGTTAAAGCCTCTGCCTTCGTCTCAGGTCAGGTCTCAGGGTCCTGGGATCAAGCCCCACATCGGGATCTCTGCTTAGCAGGGAGTCTGCTTCCTCCTCTTTCTCTCTCTGCCTGCCTCTCTGCCTACTTGTGATCTCTGTCTGTTAAATAAATAAACAAAATCTTCAAAAAAAAAAGAAAGAGAGAGAGAGAGAGAAAGGGAAAGAGAAAGAAGGGAAAGAGAGAAAGAAAGAAAAAGAGAGAAAGAAAGAAAGAAATCACCCCCATTCTATCACCCAGCTATCCTAGAATGTTTACAACGGTACTGAATTCAGCAAAGGGCTATGTACCTACCATTGGTTAAATTAAAAGATGTTCTGGGTCCTGGCCATCTCAGTTGAGAGAGCATGCAGCTCTTAATCTCAAAGTCATGAGTTCGAGCCCCATGTTGGATGTAGAGATTGCTTAAGTAAACAAACTTTTCAAAAAAGATGTTCATTTAACTACTTATTCATTCATTTATTCACAAATAAAACACAGTGTTTCACACTGAGTTAAAAAAAAAACATAAGATTTAGAACCCTATCTGAATTAAGAGGAATCATGTAAGTAATTAATTATAACATATGTATTATAACCTTATAACTGTATTTTTGAAGAATATTTAAAGAACAGTAGTAGCCCAGAGGATAATAATTCACTCTGGGGTAGAGGGGTCAAATACAATTTAAGAAGCCAATGAAACTAAAAGCTAGACCTTGGAGAATGAATTGAACTGTGTCAGGCAAATGTAGGTGGAAAGAAGAGGAAAAAAAACACTAACTCTGTGACTAGAATGGCTGGGTTCAAATCCTGACTCTAGCTTGACACATACTGAGTGGCCATCAGTTAGGTACTCAGTACTCTGTGCCTCGGTTTTCTCATTTCTACAAAATGGAAATAACAGTATTTACTTCAAAGAGTTGCTTGGGGATTAAAATGACTGATCTGCATGTAGTGCTTAGAAAGCTATTTTTATAAAGATATAGGAAATGTGTCTTGTTGTATTTTGTAGTATTTTGTTGCGCTTCACTTCATTGCACTTTGCGGACATTGTGCTTCTTAGGAATTCAAAGTTTGCATCAAGCAAACCCACTGGCATCATTTTTCCAACACCATTGCTCATTTTGTGTCTCTGTGTCACATTTAGGTAATTCTCGCAATAGTTCAAACTTTTTCATTGTTATTACATTTGTTACAGTGATCTGTGATCGGTGATTATAACTCACTGACAGCTCAGATGATAGAATTCTTTAGCAATAACGTATGTTTTATTAAAATATGTACTTTTTTTAGGACATAATGCTATTACAAACTTAATAGACTACAATACAGTATAACCATAACTTTTATGTGCATGAGAAACCAACAAATTTATTTGACTAGCTTTCTTGTGGTACTCACGTTATTGAAGGGGTCTGGAAACAAACCTGCAATATATCTGAGGTACACCATTTCAGGATGTATTTGAGGACCTGTAAGTATCTGGGTCCTTGTGTGCAGAGAAAGAGCAGGGGGAGATGCAGAATGTGGCTATAAAGAGAGTGGAGGTAAAATCATGAACAAGCTTAATTACATGCCATGATAAGGCGTTTGGACTTTGTGCTATAGGCAAAGGGGAGCTGATAAAATCTTTAAGGTAGAGGAGTGATGTAATATAATCTGCATATCAGCAAAAGAATTTCAGTAGCAATGGAGAATGAATCATTAGAAGGAAAGAAACCGGCAGTGGGGATAATAGTTCACAAATAAATTGCTATAACAGTCATATATGAACAGCACCTAGAAAGCCCTGACCCCATTTTCCAAGTTTTTTTTTTTTAATTTTATTCATTATTTACTTGAAAAAGAAAGAAAGAGAAAGGGAACAGGGGAGAAGCAGAGGGAAAGGACTCTGTGCTGAGCATGGAGCCTGAAATGGGGCTCAATTTCACAACCCTGAGATCATGACCTGAGCCCAAATCAGGGGTAGGTAGGACGCTTAACCAACTGAGCCACCCCGGTGCCCCTGCACTTTCCAAGTTTTTAATGAAAAGCTTAAGAGGTTCAATATTGATGTCACCAATACAAGTGGGGGAGGAGAGGACAAACAACATAAGAAACAGACACATCAATGCCTTATATAGTCTTCCTCTCCTATAAAATAGCCCACATATTTTTAAAATTCTATTTGCATCCCACCTCCTTGAGGTCCCTTCTAATGGTTCCAGGCCCAAGGCCAGGGCTGTACCTCATTAAAATCTGCAGAGAACTGAGCAAAGCTGTAGATCTAAATATATTTAGAAACTGACAGAAATAGATTTTGATTAATTAATACCAGGAGAGTTGTATAAGACAAGTTGCAGAGGGTAAGTGGAATGCCTCTGGAAAGAAAAAGTAAGAAGGCATGAGGAGAGAAACCTGGCATCTTAATGAAAGAACAACTTCACTAGAATCAGAGACTATGACAGGGGCTCACAGGAATAAATAAAAGAATAATTTAAATATGAAAAATAAAGGTGTCAGTGTAATGTTTTCTTTCCTTAGTTCAGGGGCAGGCAATGCCCCACTTGTTAGGGCATGTTTTAGTTTTTGGTTCTCTGTATATTTGCACATTTATCTCATTTATCATCATCAATAAGTTTTTTACATTTTTTTGGATAAAATTAAGGACTCATTTCATTACATACTTTTTCAGTACTTTTTAAACTCAAATGATATATATAAGAAAAGTAATCTATATTTTTCTAATTCATCTCTCCTACAGCTATTGGTAGCGGTTAGAGCCATTTCATATGTACAACATATGAAACTTTTCTAAAACATGAATTCCCCTTCTCAGACCTAATAAATAAGAACATTGACTCAAGTGCTCCAGTCTTTTTAAAACTAAATAATACTTCTCGTCTATATTATAAGTTAACTACAGACTTTCTCCAAAAGAAATTCTATACCAGGAAAATGTAGAAAGGAAAATCTCTGGTGAGTAGCAAAGGGTGGGAGTACTGAATAGTGATATGTTTCTGAATAAGAAGTTATAATAAACCAGCTGCCTGATCTGGTATAGGGCTTTTCATGGGAAGGTTGGGTAGTGGAAAATGTTAAGGAGAAATTTTCCATTCATCTCACATACTTCACTGCTTAGAAATATGAACCACCTGTAACAGGAGCCCCAGGGGATTAACAAAAGTCGTGCAGATTACCCATTAATAGCTCAGACCCCCTCCTGTTTGAAATTCAGTCCCTTTTTTCCCTCTGAACATTTCATGATCTCCACCACTAATTATTTGGAATTCATTTGTAATAAATGCCTTATGTTGATCTACTGAGGCATGCTTGTTCACTAACATTTCACTTTTTCTGTGTGATGTGAGCAGCACAACAGAATTCCAAATAAAGAAAAGATAAACTTTTGGTTGAGTTCTGTTTCTTTTAGAAAAGGAGAGGAAATAAAAGTGTTTATTTGGGCTGAGCTAAATGGTTCAGTCATTACATTATCTCTGGGGATTCTTCATTTTACACTTCACTGCAGACAGGAAATACATGTTTAATTCTTGGGGAGAATCGAACTTGTCATTGGGTTGAGTGTACAAAGCTTTAAATAATTTGTTTAAAGATGCCATTCTGTTGTTTAGTCAACACACACGTTTTTGGAACCAGGACTTCAGCAAAGTTATTGAGCATTGGCCTTCGGGTCATAGAACCATGCCATTGTTTTCAGAGGCCTACCTCACTGGAATGTTGCTAAGAAATACTCAGTCTCTGTATCCATATGTTTACATACATCAAATTTCTTTCATTTTCAGGGAATTTTTTTTTTAAGATTGTATTCATTTATTTGACAGACAGAGATCACAGTAGGAAGAGAGAGAGAGCAGAGAGCCGCTGAGCAGAGAGCCCGATGTGGGGCTTGATCCCAGGACCCTGGGATCATGACCTGAGCTGAAGGCAGAGGCTTTAACCCACTGAGCCACCAAGGTGTCCCAGGAAATAATTTTTATAAGACACATTTCCTACTAATAAATAAAGATTGTTTTAGTTATTGCTACATCAACTTCTAGGCCAGTGGTTCTCAACTGGGGGCAATTTAACCCCCCAGAAGATATTTAGCAATGGCCAACACATTTTTGCTTGTCACAGATAGAAGATAGGGTTCCAGTAGTGGACACAGGCCAGGGAATCTCTAAACAGCCTGCAGTGCTCTGGAAAACTCCCCCAAACAAAAAATCATCTGGCACCAAATGTCAATAGTGCTGAAATTGAGAAGAACTCTTCTAGACAAAGTCACCTGCCTCCATGTCATCACTTCTGAAATAGAGATTGTTATGAAAATTTCTTGTAAGCTATTTATGCCACACAAATGCATGTATATATATTTTTTTGCCTATGTTAAGACTTGTGGACTATAGATCACATTGGAAATTCCTCAACATCTTTAAAGAAGCACAACTTTTGAGACCTCAGAAACACAGAAAACCATCTCACGGATATCGCAACATTGCTTTCATTGGGTTGTTAGCAGAACATTTTATCCCCTATCTGGATGCAAGAGAGTTTTTTAAAGTGATGTTGAGGAAACACATTTTGTGGATGCTGCAGTTCAAATGATGCTGCATCAAATCCTGGCTCAGATCCACAAGGTGAAGTGCTGATGGGATTATTGTCATATTTGTTAAAATGACCAAGAATTAAAATAGTAATAATGAGACACTTTGGTGGCTCAGTTAGTTAAGCATCTGCCTTTGGCTCAGGTTATGATCCCCGGGTTCTGGGACTGAGCCCCGCATCAGGCTCCCTGCTCACAGGGAAGTCTGCTTCTCCCTCTGCCCACCACCTAACCACTAGTGCTTGCTCTCTCTCTCTCTCTCTCTCTCCCCCAAATAAATAAATGAAATGTAAAAAAAAATTAAAATAAGATAGTAATAGTATTTAGGGAAAGTAGCAATGAATCAAGGACTAAAAACCAATGGCAACTGATCCAGGCATTAGCAGATGGTGCAAATGATTAAGGGTGGTGGTATTATAATCATTATTCTACTTATATACAATAAAATCATTATGTCTTAATAGCCATTTATCTATTTTGAGGTCCATGTAAATTTGCTTGCTTGTGTGTTTGTATCCCCAGTCATATACTATGATAAATAAAACAGAGATTTATTTTATTATGGTTCACCCTCACCTACCTCAATAATGGATAAGGGAAGTAAGCTTCTTTTTTCAGTTCTATTCCCTAGAGAAACAAGATGCTTTTTTGTCTGACTCCTGAATAAACCACTTAATTTCAAACTGATACTGCTCAAACTTGATGTTTTTAGTCTTCTATACTTTCCCACAGAAGTTCCTTAATTATAGATCTTGGACCATATTTTTTTATTATTATTATTAACATAAAATGTATTATTAGCCCCAGGAGTACAGGTCTGTGAATTGCCAGGTTTACACACTTCACAGCACTTACCATAGCACATACCCTCCCCAACATTTATAACCCCATCACCTCTCCCTTCCCCCCGCTCCCGGGCAACCCTCAGTTTGTTTTGTGAGATTAAGAGTCTCTTATGGTTTGTCTCCCTCCAGATCCCATCTTGTTTCATTTATTCTTTTCCTACCCTCCAAGCCCCCCACATTGCATCTCCACTTCCTCATATCAGGGAGATCATATGATAGTTGTCTTTCTCCGACTGACTTATTTTGCTAAGCATAATACCCTCTAGTTCCATCCACGTTGTTGTAAATGGCAAGATTTCATTTCTTTTGATGGCTGCATAGTATTCCATTGTATATATATACCATGTCTTCTTTATCCATTCATCTGTTGATGGACATCTAGGTTCTTTCCATAGTTTGGCTATTGTAGACATTGCTGCTATAAACATTTGGGTGCACATGCCCCTTTGGATCACTACATTTGTATCTTTAGGGTAAATACCCAGTAGTGCAATTGCTGGGTCATAGGGTAGTTCTATTTTCAACTTTTTGAGGAACCTCCATGCTGTTTTCCAGAGTGGTTGCACCAGCTTGCATTCCCACCAACAGTGTAGGAGGGTTCTCCCTTCTCCGCATCCTTCCCAGTATCTGTCATTTCCGGACTTGTTAATTTTAGCCATTCTGACTGGCGTGAGGTGGTATCTCATTGTGATTTTGATTTGTATTTCCCTAATGCTGAGGGATGTGGAGCACTTTTTCATGAGTCTGTTGGCCATCTGGATGTCTTCTTTGCAGAAATGTCTGTTCATGTCCTCTGCCCATTTCTTGATTGGATTATTTGTTCTTTGGGTGTTGAGCTTGGTAAGTTCTTTGTAGATTTTGGATAGTAGCCCTTTATCTGATATGTCATTTGCAAATATCTTCTCCCATTCTGTCAGTTGTCTTTTGGTTTTGTTAACTGTTTCCTTTGCTGTGCAAAAGCTTTTGATCTTGATGAAGTCCCAATAGTTCATTTTTGCCCTTGCTTCCCTTGCCTTTGGCGATGTTCCTAGGAAGAAGTTGCTGAGGCTGAGGTCGAAGAGGTTGCTGCCTGTGTTCTCCTCAAGGATTTTGATGGATTCCTTTCTCACATGGAGGTGCTTCATCCATTTTGAGTCAATTTTTGTGTGTGGTGTAAGGAAATGGTCCAGTTTCATTTTTCTGCATGTAGCTGTCCAATTTTCTCAACACCATTTGTTAAAGAGACTGTGGTTATTCCATTGGATATTCTTTCCTGCTTTGTCAAACATAATTGACCATAGAGTTGCGGGTCTATTTCTGGGCTTTCCATTTTGTTCCATTGATCTACGTGTCTGCTTTTGTGCCAGTACCATACTGTCTTGATGATGACAGCTTTGTAATAGAGCTTGAAGTCTGGAATTGGGATGCCACAACTTTGGCTTTCTTTTTCAATATTACTCTGTCTATTTGAGGTTTCTTCTGGTTCCATATAAATTGTAGGATTATTTGTTCCATTTCTTTGAAAAAAATGGGTGGGATTTTGATAGGGATTGCATTAAATGTGTAGATTGCTTTAGGTAGCATAGACATTTTCACAATATTTGCTCTTCCAATCCATGAGCATGGAACATTTTTCCATTTCTTTGTATCTTACCATGCTAATCTAATTGATCTGATATAAGGATTGCCACCCCAGCTTTCTTTTGATGTCCATTAGCATGGTAAATTGTTTTCCACCCCCTCACTTTGAATCTGTGTCTTTGGGTCTAAAATGAGTTTCTTATAGACAGCATATTGATGGAGTTTGTTCTTTTATCCATTCTGATACCCTTGTCTTTTGATTGGGGCATTTAGCCCATTTACATTCAGGGTAACTATTGAGAGATATGAATTTAGTGCCATTGTATTGCCTGTAAGGTGACTACTACTATATATTGTCTCTGTTCTTTTCTGGTCTACTACTTTTAGGCTCTCTCTCTCTCTGCTTAGAGGACCCCTTTCAGTATTTCCTGTAGAGCTGGTTTGGTGTTTACAAATTCTTTTAGTTTTTGTTTGTCCTGGAAGCTTTTTATCTCTCCTTCTATTTTCAATGATAGCCTAGCTGGATATAGTATTCTTGGCTGCATGTTTTTCTCTTTTAATGCTCTGAATATATCACGCCAGTTCTTTCTGGCCTGCCAGGTCTCTGTGGATAAGTCTGATGCCAATCTAATATTTTTACCATTGTATGTTACACAGTTCTTGTCCCAGGCTGCTTTTGGATTTTCTCTTTGTTGCTAAGACTTGTAAAGTTTACTATTAGATGACGGGGTGTGGACCTATTCTTGTTGATTTTGAGGGGGGTTCTCTGCACCTCCTGGATTTTGGTTCTTGTTCCCTTTGCCATATTAGGGAAATTCTCTACAATAAATCTCTCCAATTTACCTTTTGCTCCTCTCTCTCTTTTTCTTCTGGAATCCCGATTATTCTAATGTTATTTCATCTTATGGTATCACTTATTTCTCTAATTCTCCCCTCGTGGTCCAGTAGTTGTTTGTCTCTCTTTTACTCAACTTCTTTATTCTTTGTCATTTGGTCTTCTATATCACTAATTGTCTCTTCTGCCTCATTTATCCTAGCAGTAAGAACCTCCATTTTTCATTGTACCTCATTAATAGCTTTTTTTTTTTTTTTCAACTTGGTTAGATTTTAGTTCCTTTATTTCTCCAGAAAGGACTTTTATTTCTCCAGACAGGGTTTCTCTAATATCTTCCATGCCTTTTTCGAGCCTGGCTAGCACCTTGAGAATCATCATTCTGAACTCTAGATTTGACATATTACCAATGTCTGTATTGATTAGGTCCCTAGCCTTTGATACTGCCTCTTGTTCTTTTTTTGTGTGGTGAGTTTTTCCACCTTGTCATTTTGTTCAGATAACAATATATGAAGGAGCGAATAAAATACTAAAATTGTGGCAAAGACCCCAGGACAATGTGCTTTAACCAAATCAGAAGAGACCCCAAATCATGGGGGGAAGAAAGGGGGTAAAAAGAAGTTCAGAAAAAAAATTTAAAAAAATTAAAAAATAAAGAAAAAATACAAAAAAGAAAAAAAAAAAAATATATATATATATATATATATATATATTAGACTGGTGAATAGAACAGGGTCACCCACTTAATTTTGGGAGTTTTTTTTTGTCTCTTAGAAGAAACTACCTCCCAAAATTTTAAAGAATGAAAAACATATATAGGGGTAAACACAATGGAAGGACAGAATATGACTATAAAGTTGAAAAAAAATTTTTTTTTAATTTCTAAAAAAGGAGTTGATAAGATAAGTTGGTCGGGAGAATAAAGAAAAAGAAAATGGAGAGAATTTTCTCAGGCTGGAGATTAGAACAAAGTCCTATGCTAGATTTAGGGTATATTTTGATCTATTAGAGGAAGTTGTATCCCAAATTTTTTAGAAGAAAAAACCCTACATGTATACAAAAAAAAAAAAAAAAAGAAAGAAAACAGATAGAATGAAGGTTCAAAAAATAATAATAATGAAGGTTCAAAAAAGATTCTTTTTTAAAGGTATTGTTAAGATAAACTAGTTAAAAGACGTTAAAAGAGGATAGGGTAAAAGTTAAAAAAAAATAGCAGAAGAAAAAAATAAAATTAAAAAAAATTAATTAACTTCGCAAGACTAAAGAATCATGGGGAGAAAGCCATGAATTCCATGCTATGCTTTCTCCTCCTCTGGAATTCTGCTGTTCTCCTTGATAAGTGAACTTGGTCATGGCTGGATTTCTTGCTGATCTGCTTGGGGAGGGGCCTGTTGTAGTGATTCTCAAGTATCTTTGCCCAAGGCGGAATTGCACCACCCTTACCAGGGGCCAGGCTAAGGAATCCACTCGGTTCACTTTCAGGAGCTTTTGTTCCCTGAATGCTTTCTGTAGAGTTCTGGAGGATGGGAATGAAAATGGAGGACTCCCAATCTCTGGCCTGGAGGAGCCGAGAGCTCAGGGCCCCACTCCTTAGTGTGTCCTTGGAGAAAAGCACTCAATCATTCCCGTCTCCCTGGCCTCTGGCTGCCCTCCAAGCTCACCCAGCCTGTGACCAAGCATCTCTGTCTCTGACATACAGCCCCGCCTGGAGTCTCCAAGCCCTGAAGATCCCTGTGCTCTTCCAGGGGGTTCTCCCCGGATCTTGTGGGGTTTCTGCTCACAGAGCAGTGGCCTGAGCCACAGATCACAATTTAAGTAACCCTGAGTTGAAACCTCACTTCTTGGCTCCATCTCTATAGCCGGCTTCCCTGCTCTAATACCTGTGAGCTCTGTGACACTCAGACCCCCCCAATCCTTCTGTGACCACACAGGACCTGAGACCACGCTGTCCCCCATGGGCTTCACCCCTGTTTAGCCTCTGGAATGATGTCCCTCAGTGGAGCAGACTTTTAAAAGTTCTGATTTTGTGCTCCGTTTCTCTGCCGCTTGCTGGGAGCCATCCCCTCCCCCCGTGGTCTATCTTCCCATCATGTTGGATTCACTTCTCAGCTGGTCCTACCTACCTTTCAGAAAGTGGTCGATTTTCTGTTTCTAGAATTTCTAGAATTCTGTTTCTAGATCTTCTTCTTTTCGATCTCCTGTTGGATTTGTAGGTGTTTGGAATGGTTTGATAAGCTGTCTAGCTGATCTCCTGTTACCTGATGTATTCCTAGCCAGCTACTTCTCCACCATCTTTACTTCTCCATATGTTGGTTTGTCAGTTTTGCCAACCAAATATGGCTCACCCCTTTCCTTCGATAACACCAGTCCTTTTGTAGGGCAGGGTGGGTTGGGTGGGGGGATGCCCTCCCCTACTCCTTGTGCCTCTGAGAGTCTGCCAGTCACTATATCTAGCCTGCTGGCCAAAAGAGTGAACATGCAGCTGAGGAATGGCCACTGTAATTGCCAAAAGTTAGGTACCTGACCTGAGAATATTTAAGCAGAAATTTTTTTCTAGGAATTCTTTCTTTTCTTTTCTTTTGGTATAGATATACAAAGAAAGCTGTGTTTCACTTTAGGAAAGGGAGAAGAGAGAAACACAAATACTCAGCCTCATCACCCTGTAATGGATGTCCTTCTGCAATAGGAGAAAATAAAGCCAGAACCAAAGAGTACATTTGAGTCAGCTTTGGTAGCTTTTATCTTTTATGGAAATTTCCTATTTCATCTAATTTGTCACATCTATGGTCATAAACTTGACAGTAATATTACCTTACTAACCTCTTAATGTCTGTAAATCTGAAATGATGTTCATTCTCTGATTCCTGATATTGGTACTTCATTATCTTCTTTCTCTCTATCTCTCTTTTCCTGATTAGTTTGGCCTGAGATGTATCAATTTTATTGATCATTTCAAAGAACCACATTTTGTCTCATTAATTTTTAGTGTTTTACTGTCCCTTAAATTTTATTTTAGTGATCTTTGCTATTATCTTTCTATCTCCTCCTTTCTGTTTAATTTGCATTGGATTTTCTCATTTTTCTACTTTCTTTAGGAAGAAGCTAAGGTCATTGATTAATCATCCTTAATCTCAAATATAAAGTTTAAAGCTATAAAATTCCTTCCCAAACACTTAGATATATCTCACATTTTTAGAAATTTTCATTTAATTCAGAATGTTTTCAGATTTCCTTTGTGATATATGCCTTGACTTATGGATTATTTAGAAATGTGTTGTTTAGTTTACAAATATTAAGGAATTTACCATATATACTTGTTATTGATTTTTTTATTTAAGTCGTGGTGGTCAGCGAACACTGTTTATATGACTTGAATCCTTTAGAGTCTATTGAGACCTGTTTTATGGTCCAGATTATGGTTTACCTTGGTAAATGCCCCAACTGCATTGAAAAAAAAAAAGTATATCTTGCTGTTGTTGAGTGGATTATACCAAGTAGGTAAAATTAGTAGTGTTTTTCACATGTTCTCTAACCTTGCTGACTTTCTATGTGTTCATCTGTTAGTAAGAAGGAGGAATTAGAATTTCACACTGCAACTGTGGATTTACCTTTTTCTCCTTTTAGTTGTATTATTATTTTTTTAACCTTATTTTGAATGTTTCCTATTAGGTGCCTATACATTTAGGATTGTTGATTTCCTCTTGATGAATGACCCTTTGTTACTGTGAAATGACTTTATCTTATAAATATTTTTTGCTCAGAAATTTATATTGACTGATATCAAAAGAATCCCTTCAGCAGTGCCTAGCTAGCTCAGTTGGTGGAGCATGTAACTCTTGATCTCAGGGTCATGAGTTCAAACCCCACATTGGCTGTGGAGCCTACTTAAAAAAAAAAAAAAAAAAAAAGAAACCATTCATTTTTCCTTTTATCCCTAAAGCAAATCAAGTTTATTCTCCCATTAAGATTTTTCTCTTGTTGGTCCTCTGGCTGAAAGACTTTTCTCCAGGAAGTTGATATAATTGGTTTCTTCTTGCCCTTGAGGTTTAAGCTCAAAGGGCACCTGCCCAGAGAGGTTTCCTTGACCCTAAAACTAGGAACCTCTGTCCCAGTCATTTTTTTCCCCCTCCTTTAGCCCATTTTATTTATTTATTTGTGCTCAACACTTATCACTAGCTGACATTGGTTTTTAACATTTGTAGTCTCTCCTTCACTAGAATGTAGGAGGGTTTGTCTTAATCACAGCTATGTTTTAATCACTCAAAATAGTACCTAGTAAATAGTAGACAACTGATAAGTATTTGTTGGATAAATATATGAAGAAAGAAGGAAGGAGGGAAGGAAAGAAGGAAGGAAGGAAGGAAGGAAGGAATCTTGAAAATCTATGTTCCAGAGACTGTTAGAAGTCCTGAAGAGTCCATGAGTAATATAATCTGTGTATTTGTCATTTCACATTAGATTACAAAACCTATGAGAATGAAAATTAAGCACTATAATAGAGATATAAGAAAGGACTCTGGAAATATCAGAGATGGAACAAATAATCATCACTTTATATATATTTGTGGAGGAGAATCAGAAAAATCTCCATAAAGAAGGTGACAACGGTATTGGATATTGGGATATTTCTGTAGTTTTGCCAAAAGGTGTAGGACATTCCCCCCACCACCCCTACCAAAATGACAATACCCTAAGCAAATGTTGGGAAGCAAACATACTTATGCTTGATTTTGAATAATGAAAGACCTATTTGAGAGAAAGTGTTCAAATTTTCCCCTAAAATTCTTCCAAAGAAAATAAAATTATTTTATCAACATAAATTCCTAGCTGCAATATTATATTGAGTAATGTGTAGAAGCTTAACAAATAATTTGCTATAAAATTATGTTTAAGATTTATGTATATTTACATACACTTAAGCCTTTTTGATGTATAATAAACATAATTTTCTCCTTAATTCCTGAAATTATGGAACATGATTTTGTAAGTGTTGAGATTTTATTTAGTTAGCTTAAATTAAAAAAAAACTCAAGACACATTATTACTGATATTAATGCACCTATTAAGTTATACAACCTTAGTTTTATAGATAATTTGCATTGACTATTGAAGAAAGATTTTAACTGTTCTCTTACAAGAAATAAAGCAGTATCCCCCTATACCTTTGCCTATATTTCTACTCATACCCATCACTGTCCCTTCAATTTTTTTTCCTATAATTAGTGTGCCAAATATGATACATCTTAAATTGAAAAATACTGTCAGGGTGTGTGAAAGTACATTCCTTCTCAATGTGGTTTTACTTTCATTTGTATCCTTAAGTTATTTGCATAAAATGTGCTCTTTTTTTTTTTTAATTCCACCTTATTCAGTTTTTCCCTTTCTTTCTAGTCTAAGTTGGTATAAAGATGACTAGGAAAATGTCTGCTTTTTTAGAAGAAAGACTTCTTACTTCAGTTTATTATGAAATCAGAGAATTATTCATTAATTCAACCAGTATTTCCCAAGTCTCCTATCAGCTAGATTTGGTGGATATAATACTGAATAATACAGTAGAAGTCTCTGCCCTCATAGAGCTTCCATTTAAGAGGGGAAAATGTTTTTTATAAATAAGATATCAATAAATTATAATAATTTTAACTAAATACATGAGAAGTAAATAAAAGAACACATCAAAATAACAAAGAACTAGGAAAAGACAAATAAGTTAGGTGGGAGGGAAAGAAATCCTCTCTGAAGAGAGAATATTTGAACTGAGCCCTTGATCTAAGATAGAACTAGATGTACGTGGAAATGCTAGAAGAACTTTCTAGGAAGAAGAAGTAAGCTTGGTGATACATAGGGGATGTCAAGAAAACCCACTGTAGCCACAATATGAGAAATGGAAAACAATGCAGTAAACAGTTGAGGGATAAACAGACTCCTAATTTTTTAAGGGTTTATAGGCCATAGCATGCATTTAAAATTTTTGTTGGTGCAATGAGAGGCCATTGGACAGTATTTAAGGGGGAAAATGGCATAATCTCATTTAGGATTAAAAGATCTTTCTGATTGTTCTGTAAATAATTGACTATAAGGGGCAATGGTGCAAACAGAAAGATCAGATAGGATACTACTACTATAGGATCAGGGAAGAGATGATGGTCCCCAGGACCAGAATATTATGGAGACAAAAGGAAAGATTGAATTTGGGAAATAGATATTGGAGATGGGACTGGCAAGACTTGCTGCTAATGAACTGGATGTAAAAGCTAAAGCAAAGAGAAGAATTAAGTATAGACTTGATATTGCATTAGCTGGATCCTAGGTTAGAAGCCTGGTCCTGACACTTGCCAGTTGTGAAGTCTTTGGTAAGTATTTTACCATTCTGAGACTTTGTTTCTCATCTTTAAAATCAGAATAATAATGTCTTGTACTGATAGTATTAGAAAAGGTTAAGTTTTGTTCCATGTCTAGGAGAGAGCTTCAAACTTAATAGGTGTTTAATAAATATATTACTTTCAAGAATTTTAATAGACAGGATTCAAAAAACTACAATTTATTATGGAGTGCACTGTGACTTCTGTAAGACATTTAATAATATCTCTTCTGAAATTTGGTGAAAAAGTGAAAAATTCCTAAACCTGGTGATAGTAATTAAATGTGGTCCTATCTGATTGACTGACTCTACCAAACAAGGACTGATTACTGGACAGCTGCCATCTGGAAGGATATCTCTGTCTGCTAGCATGCCCATGCTTCCACCCTGGCCAGGCAAGTGTTCAACATTTGGTTAACAGTTGGGTGAAGAAAGAGAAGGCATGATTACCAATGTTTTAGATGATTTAAGACTAGACGAGAGAGTTAATAGGAGTGATGTTGGAATTAGGGCTCAAAATATTCTCAACAGGCTGACAGCATCAGCCAGAAAAAAAAAACAAGATGAAATTTAAGAGCTAAAAACATGAAGTTCTACATTTCTGGAAAAAAAATTAACCTCATATTTACAGGATTAGCAGCAATTCATGTGAAAGGATTTGGCAGTTGGAGTTGACTGCAAGGTCAGAATGAACTTGTAGCATGACTTAGCTGTTAAAATAGTAGAGGCAACTTTAGGCTACATTAATAGAAGTTGAGTGTCAAGGATAAGAGAAGGGATAGTTCTATTGTGTTCTATCAAAACCATCTGGAGCATGTCCATTTTTTGAGGACATGATTTATTCTTTTATTACTGAAGAGCTACAATGTGTCATGTAAGCTTGAGATTGCAGGAATACAAAATTATATCAAACAGAGATCCTCCTCTTAAGGATGTCACAGTGGAGTAGGAGGAAGCTGACATATATATAAATAACTAACATACAAGGGAGAAAGAGATAAATGCCTCAGTGAAGATAGCAATAAAAAGTAATGCAGATGTTTGGGATAAATATTGGTCACTATCACTTGGAGAAATCAAAGAAGTTGGACTTCATTCTGTTGGCAGTGTGGCAGCCATTGGAAATGTTCGTACTGGGGAACGATGTAATCAAAGCTATGCTTCAAGAAAGAAAGAAAAGAGAAACAAACACCCAAGAATTTGTGCAATAGTCCATGAGATCCTCACTGTGTTGTGGCTGTGAGATTTAGTCACTTGAGGCAGAATCAGGAAAAACTGATGGAAATTGCAAGAAGATAGATTTTTTTATTTGACATAATGAATTTCCATCTATCATGTTGTTCAAGACGAAAGAACTGCTCTAAGCAAGTAACGAACTTTATCACTGGAAGAATTCAAGCAAAAACTGTATGACCATATCTTAAAGCCCTGCATGAGCTGACACAGTGATTGACCTTGGGGTTTCTTTCCAGTCCTAGAGATCTTGGAAGCCTATGCTTTAGTGACATATCAATACACTGATTATTTAATATGATGGGCAAATCATCTCTGTATTTTGTTACCTTCATGTCTGTTCTATTTTCTAAAAAATACCACCACTATGTACTTTTGAAGCTTTTTATTATTCTTCTGTGACAAGACCATATGGAGGAGTTTTTCTAACTGCTTTTGTCCCATTATTTTATTTAAATACATTATCATTACATGTTTTGATCAGATCGCATTGATTTTATTTTTAGTTCCAATAGCATATCTTACCAAATTTAAAATGAGTTCCAGAATTTTCATCTTAAAATAGAAATCCCAGAAGAAGATAAAGATTATTAACTACAAGTATATGTGCTTTGGGATAAATCTGTATCTCATATTCCTTCTATGTTAAACACACACATAACAGTACAACTATAGAAATGGTGATTTGGCTTACTAATTGATGACTTTAATTTCAAGGACAATGATGACATATATTAATAGTTTATATCACAAATTGTTATTCTGATTTCTTAACATTTTTAACAAAACAATGTTTTCTTCAATTGTTAGTTTTACATTCATTCTCAATATGGTTCATAAAATAAAATAGACAACAAAAACATGTGTCTACTACTTTTACACAAGAGAAAGTAAAAAAAAAAAATCAATCACCATGCTGACACAGGAAAGGAAACATCCAGGAAACAACAGGAAAGGGGACCACAGCACAGGCTTGTAGTGATAAATTACACTGCGGCCAGTGCATGTAACTAAATCAACATAGCCTGATTAATGGCTCCTCCACATAACATTGCAGCATGAAAAGAAAACTTTGCAAGTTTTCATTGGGGAGTGTCTTTAGTATACCCAGAGGCACAGTCAGAGGAAGAACATGTTTAAGAAGTTTTTTTCTTTAAAAAAATTGTTGACTACATTGGATTTAATATTTACTAACAGAAAACATACGCTAAGAAAACTAGACTTCTACTTGTGTTTTATTTATAAAGAAAAAATTGCCAGCTTAAAATTTGTATTGTCTTCAAGAAACATAGAGCACCAGAAAATACAATTTTGCTAGAAAATAAAAGTGCTACTGACAACACTTGTGATATTTAGAGACATCTTCTATGGACAAATAAAAAGATCAGATCATATTAGTTATCAAAAAAAGGCAAACACAACTCTGAAATTGCTAGGAATTTCCTATATATAGGAATGACTCCAAGTTTGATTTTTTTGTTTTAAAATTTCATTTTTTAAAATTTGATTTTTAACAGTGCCCTGGTAGCCCTCTGTTCAGCAGCAAGACTGCCAGGTCCTAACCGTGGGAGATCCCACCACCTGTTTCCTTGTTTTTGATGACTTTGACCATTTTGAGGAGGTTCTAGTCAGGTATTTTTTAGAGAGTCCTTCAACTGAGATGTTTTTTTTCCCACGGTTAGATCAAGGTTAGGAGGAAGAACACAGAGGTAAAGTGCAATTTTTACCATACCGTATCAAGGGTATTACTATCAACCTTTGATGTTAACCTTAATTATATAGCTGAGATAGTCTGTCAAGATTATCCATTGTAAAGTTACTCTTCCCCTCCCTCCTTATATTGTTTTGAAAAGACGTCGCTGTGTGCAGCCCACCCTTAATGGAGTGAGGAGTTATGCTTTGTTGTCCAAATCATCTTAAAAACCTCATCACAAATTTCCCAGGAAGCTGTAGCAGCAAAATGGTAGCACCTCAGCACTAGCCATGACCTTTGACACAGAGGTAACAACACGTCCGCCAACACTGTCATATTTGAGTACTCTCCCAAATCCCCTCACATGGCTTCCAAGAACAGCTGTGACCTCAGGATCTGGGTCCAAAGAGACATGAATGTGCTGAATGAATCCATAAAACATAATAATAGATGCTTTCCTTTTGCTTAGTTTGCTAAATTTCCCCCCACTTTTAAATTAAGTTCTGGTCATTCTCCCTCTTTCCACCATTCTTTTCTTACTCTGCCTTATTTCATAATTGTCTTCTTGCCAAATCTCCTTCTACAGGTCATTTATAATGACCCGGCAAAAAATTTAATCTGATAAACTTATGCAGCATCATGTTGACTGAGCTTTAGTCCCACATATTGCTAATCCCACCCCTATCTCATAAGCTGGAGCTGAGATACTAAATTCCCTTGAGCAAAGAGCAAAACAGCAACTATTTCCGTGGTGATACCGTTACATAATAATTTTACCAAATGCACATTTTAATTGACTTAATTCCAATAAAAAGAGGGATTCTAAAAACCTTGATGACATTAGGCTTTCTTTCAAAAATATTAATGAGACATATACTATCCCCATGCTCTGAACCAGATTCTGAAGACAAAAAGAAATGGTTCCTGACATCAAGAAACTTGCAGACTAGGAGGCAGCATAAACTACACACATGGTATAACTGAAAATTATCACCAAAACATAGTTTCTCTGAATTTGCTCTGGAATTCCAATCATTACTGCAACCCTTATTGTAAAGGTTATATTAAAAGTGAATTAATACTAATTATTAGAGAATTATAAATGAAATAATAATGCATCTTTTTTTAAGCCTAATACACAGTGATTTAAAAGATTGAAAATATGTAATGTTGTTAGAGTGTTGTTTGATTATGAATTGATTGCTTATGTTCTGTGATGGTTTTTAATTAGGTCATTCATCTTTTTTGTGGGAGCTCTTTATCTATTTGGTTTACAGTTCTTTTATCTATCATAGATTTCAGATGTTTTCTGATATTTGTTTTTATATAACATTTTTTCTATTTGAAGAATTTTAATTTTATACAGCCAATCTTATTAATATTTTCCTATAGGGCTCTTCCTTTTATATTCTTTTAACATGCTTAATAAAAATATTAAGTAGCAAATATTAAGTTTAACACTATATATACAATTTGGATCTCAATTTTATAAAAATAAAATAAGCAGAAAGATAAGATGTAAGGAAATTATACTTCCCCAATTTTCCAAACTTTCTTTAGTTAACATGTATTATTCTTAAAATTAGAATTAAGTTATAAATGTAACGTGTTTTAACATACAGATGTATCTCAAAAAGAAAATGCCTGAACCCTCTAACCCCATCAATTCAGTATGGAAGGGCCAATATCCCAGGAAACAAAGCCTAGGATAGGCATATTTAAAACAAATGACAAGAGAGAGCTCAGTTTTCCTCTTGGGACAGACATCCCTTCACTGCCAAGATTGATAAGGCTGGCATGGTCTGGATATAAGAGAAAGGACACTGAACAGCTGGGAAGCAAAAAGAACCAAGAAGAAAAAATGAAATGTTGAGTAAATGCCATATTGCTCCCTTTATTCATATTTGAATGAAGGCCTCTGTTCAGTTAGTAACTGAAATCTGTAAATAATTTGGGAAAGGCAATAGGGATTTGGAGATTATTCCCCTTTTCCTTAACAGACATTAAATGCCTGAGCCTATAAAATGCAGCCCTTTGGACCACAGGGATCAAAGAATATGTGAGAGTTTTAAAGCAGTCATTCAGCAAAAGATTGGAACTAGCAAAATGGGAAGAAAAGTACTGCCTATAAAGAAGAAAAGAAAAAAAAAAGATTCAAGAGAACTCTGACCAAGAACAGATTGTACCTAGGAGGCTTAGGAATTATCTGCAGATCAAGGGACACCTATGTGTACACTAAGCATGTGACTCTCTATTCAGCCAGCAGGGTCACCGCGGCAATGAAGAGTTTGGCAATGGGACAACAGATTAGCAGTGCTTGGGCTCTGAAGCCAGTCAGAGTGTGACCTTAAAGCAAGTTGCTTAGCCTCTCCAAGCCACAGTGTCCTCATTTGGAAGCTGTGGATAACACCAGTGTTAGCACACAGATGACTGGGAGGAATGTTTGAGATGATGCCTCTAAGGAGTGCGGCTCAGCTCTTGCCTCACTGGCTAGACCGATGTCAGACCTGGTGGTTCTCCATGAGTTACTGAACAAAGAACAGAAATCATCCAACAATTAGCTAAGATAAGCTACTATTTTAGGAAGGAGAGTAGCAGGTAAATGGTACAGACATAAGTTTTACATTTGCTAAAGGGAAGGACTACTGCTCTGAGTAAGTGTGGGATGGGATATTGTAGTGGAAGAGGTAGGATTTGATGTGGCCCTTGATGAATAGGATCAATTTAAACAGATAAAGAACAAGAAAGAGAAGGGATTAAAAAAATAAGATGAGTAGAAGCATTTGGATGAAACTACACAAATCATTTGTGCCTCAAACAAATGGAGAGTGCCAAGAAATAAGGTGGAAAAGGCAGGAAAGCTCGTGTGGAGTACTGGGACCTAATACAGAATTAACAACACTCTATCATTTAAAGTTAGGTGGTAGATTCAGTGTATTTTTATCATTATCATTATTATTATGCTTTATAACTTACATTATGGTATGTGTATTTATTTTTTATATTAAATATTTTTTAAAAATTTATTTATTTGAGAGAGAACACATGCGTATGTGACTCAAGGGGAGGGCAGAGGAAGAGGGAGAGAGAGAATCTCAAGCAGACTCCACACTGAGCACAGATCCTGATACATGGCTCGATCTCACAACCCAGAGATCATGACCTGAGCCAAAACAAAGACCCAGATGCTTAGCCAATTGAGCCATCCAAGAGACCCCATTTCTATATATTAAATATTAACATAAGTGGTCAAGGGCTGGAGAGGAAAGACTGTAAATCCGCCACATGGAAGATGCTTAAATTTATGTTTGATTTGAAGAAAGAATTCTTATTTCATGTTTCTGATATTGCTATCTCCTCTATTGCTCTAATAATATTTTGCAACTGTCTTGGTGGACTTAAAAGGTAGCATACATTTATTTTCAAATAGGTTATTAATAAAGCTGCAAAAGAAGGGTATTGCTATATTTTCTATAATTTCCTTCATCTTAGAAATTCAAGATACCCTCTTAACCAACTCCTTAGAGTATTTCTGGACATTATTCTTTACCACATGACTAAGTGTAACATGTAATTCACAACTAAAGTTGCCGAGAAAGTTACTTCAATGCACAATACTCTCTTCTGGTTTCCTGCTGTTTCACTGACATAATGCATTTTTGTTGGGAAACAACTTAAACTCGGCCTATTAGCATTTCCTTTTGATAATTTTAACACGTTAACTAATTAAAATGATATGCATAACATCTAATCTCAAAATAATTTTGCATAGAGTTTCTCTAGAGGAATTAGGAGTTTGCTTAAGATGGAATGGGGGCTCTAATGGCCTCAGGGGGAGAGTTGGAAGAAGGCTAAATTGTGTTGGTGGGCAGCGGACAGGGCATGCGGCAGGGTGAAGGAAGTCAACAAGGTAGAGGAGTTCATGCTGAGACCAGCAGTTTTGGACAAAAGTGAAGAGAGAAATCTTTGAGTGGGCCTGGGGCCAATATTTGGGGAAGGGAAGGAAGAGCACTGCAGAGGCAGTTACAGGAAAGGCCAGAAAATTTTTAAACAAGAAACAGATTCATATTAAAGCAAAATGTGAACATTTGTGCCCTTACTAAGTGAAGGAAATTTGGATATGAGAGCTGACACAGATCCACCCTTCCTAGTGCTGGCTGGTAAATCCACAGCAAACTGATATCAGGGCCATTAGTGCCTGGTCATTAAAACATAACAATAGCAATAATGTCAACAAAAAATACTAGCTATGGTTTTTTTATTGCGAGGTTTCTGTGAGCCAAGACTGTGCTGACTGCATTACATACACTCCCTTCTTCTTCCAGCCACCTGTATGGTGGATGTAATTATACCCACTTTGTAGGTGAGGCAAGGGAGACCCAGAAAAGTTAAGTAACTTGCCCAAATTCACAGGATGAGTGAGTCCTCCGGGAAGGTAGAAACTGCCAGGGACATCGGAGTTTTCTGTTTATATTTAGGGCACTCCCTACCACATCCTACAACTTTTACAAAGCTGTCTTCAAAATTTTGGCTCACATTTCTCCTAAAGGAATTCTGAAAAAGCTTCTACCCCCTGGAACATTTATAAGTGAACAAAGTTTCCAAAGTTTAAGTGGTCATAAATGTGGTGATTTTTGATGCAGTTTAAATTAGAGATTTGAAAATAAAACACCATCACTTTAATTTATCCAATGTAACATATATTGTAGTGTTTTAATACTCATCTTTATACATTTTTTAAAAAACATGAGCAGGAGTGTCTGGGTGGCTCAGGGGGTTAAGTGTCTTGGTGTTGGCTCTAGTCGTGATCTGAGGGTCGTGAGATGGAGTCCTGTGTCAGGCTCTGCTCACTGTGGAATCAGCTTGAGATCTTCTGCTCTCAACTCCCTTTGCCCCTCCCCCCAGCTCATTCATATACTCTCTCTCTCTCCCTTTCTCTAAAATAAATAAATAAATAAAATACACGAGCAAATTGTTTTCATTTAGTTTGACTTCTTTCCTTTTCTCTTTGAATTTATATTTCCATTCTATTTCCCCTACATAATTATGTCCTATTTTGATAAATTGTTATCCTTAATATCACCTTAATGTACTTAGCTATATCAAATATCTATAAATCTATTTGAATGCTTTCTATTTAACTTTTTTTTTCTATTTTAACTTTCTGTCACTGTAGGGTCTAAACATAAAAACAGTTTCTTCAAACAGTATTTGTATATAATTGACCAAAACAATATAAATGTAATCCAAATGTTGATACTTACTACAATAAAATTATATTTTGAGAAATACATTGTTTAGTAATGTGGATGGAGCTTTTTCCCAACTGGTTGATGCACTTATGCATAGATAATACTTGGTGGTGGAATGGGTAAAGACTTTGTGAAAATAGCAAAAAGAAGATAAAGTATTCAACCACCTCAGAGTGTGGCTTACCAAAGGTGTTAGTCACTATTACTGCGCCTTACATGGCACACACTGTATTAAATTAATCAAAATGTAATATGAATAAACAAAAAAAGTGGTGAGGAGTGATAGTGACAGAAGAATTTTGCCCTGTTGAGAAAAAATGGTAAAGAAACAGTTTTGCCTATAAGTGGAAAAAATATTAAAGAAAATATAGAATATTATTCTATGTTACAAATTTTAACTTTTATAAATTATTAATTTAACTAGTTTTTCTTTTACTTATAGATTTAACACTGGTACATCAGAATTAAATTTGAAACTTCTTTTTTAAGATTTTATTTATTTGACAGACAGAGATCACAAGTAAGCAGAGAGGCAGGCAGAGAGAGAGGAGGAAGCAGGCTCTCCGCTGAGCAGAGAGCCCGATGTGGGGCTCAATCCCAGGACCCTGAGATCATGACCTGAACCGAAGGCAGAGGCTTTAACCCACTGAGCCACCCAGGCATCCTAAATTTGAAACTTTTTAATTCTCTTCCATGAAATATATATAACTGAGATACAGATGGTACCCTGGTAAAGAACACTTCCCAGACACTGATATTTTGAACTATTTTTTGGTCACCATAAAGTTGCCTTTTTTTTTTTTTTTCTTCTTTAGCTCTCTGGGACAATCTTCCATGGCAACATTAGGGATTAGGATATCTTTCTTTTTAAAGTGGAAGAATGGTAGATGTGAAAGGTAGAAAGTAGAACCCATATAATATCCGGACAAGAAAATGAGTACCTAAAACTCTCTATGCCAGTGAATTCCTTGGAAAGTCTTTGGAGACCTCAGGAGTACTCATTCCCAAGTTGGAAGGCTGCTGACATATGATATTAAACATGATGAAAAAAGGAGTAAAAAGAACACCGACTTTAGAATCAGTCAAATGTGGGCTTGAATCTTACTGTGGCTGCTCACAACTTGTACAATCTTAAGCACATTAAACTGTATCTTGAGTTTCTAATGGTAAAAATGAAAATCATAATTCTGAATACCTAGGATTGTTCAGAGGATAAATGAAACAGTGCATGTTAATCCCATAATGTAATGCCTGCAAAAATGCACTCAAGAAATATTAATTTATTCTTAATAAGTTTCTTCACTCCCTAATTAATGGAAATAATGGTCCTTACTCCACAGGACCTGTTGAGGATTTTAAAAAGATCATTTTAGTTTTGTTTTACTTTCCAGAGTGTCAGAAAATTTTTACCAAGAAGTTTGAATATTTAATTCAATAAATATTTGTTAAGTGTTTATCACTTACCAAATACTGTTCTAGGTGTCTGAGCTGCAAAACTAAGAAAAGGCATAGTTCCCGACTCAAGCAGTTCACAACTGGCCACTGAGATGAATGCACCTATTAACTATATTCTAATGAGTTAACTAAATTATTATATGTAGGATATCTTACTGACCTCTGAGAGAACAATTTCAGTAAGAATGGCATGAAGTATAAATAAGAAGTAAAAAAATGGAGACAGAGTTTATGCACCACTTTACCAAGGTATTTAAATCAAAATGGAAGAGAATGATGAAGGTAATTGAGCAGAAGGCAAAGTGAAGAAATGTGAGAGATGTTAGTACATTCACAGATCTAGCAAGGACTGTGCCTGAGATAATCTATACCATGGAGGAGGCAAAAGTGAAGGTGAATGATGTGTAGGTCCCAGAGGTGGTTGGAAACAAGGGCATTAAAGCAGAATCAGAAGACAGGAAGGAGGCTTGTGCTCATGTACTCTCTCTCTCTGTCAAATAAATAAAGTATATATAAAAAATAACAATAATAATCAAAATAACCTTTATTTAGATGGTGATATCTGGATTGTAAGAAAAATGGAGATAACCCTGTCACTGAATTCTCACTTTTGATGTTGTGCATTAATTATGTAAAGGTAAGTTAAATGGAGGGAAATGACTTTATATTTAATAATAAAACAATAACTTGATATTAATTTCTGATGATTCCATAATTTGCACTAGACTAAATATTTAATATAAACCATACTATTTAATCTTCCCAACCATCCTGTTATGATCTCTACTTTATAAGGAAAAGGATTCTTAGAAAAATACAAGTGATTTGTGCACAGTCAAAAGCTAGTAAGTGGCAGAACTAATTTTGACCCTCTGCAGCCTGAACTCCATCACACTAAGCATTATTTTTTTAAATGTCCAGGAGTAAAGAATTACAGTTCATATATAGAACTCATCCATGGCGTGCACCAAAAAAACAATAATAATGATAATAACAACAAGAACATGAATGTAGCAGCAACCACTTGATAAAATGATAGTACCGATTATATAGTTTGTGCTGCATAAAACCTCAGTTAAAACATTCTCACTGTGAGCCATAAAAACACTTTAGGTTGTACTCTGCAGCCAAATGGGTTATCATCAGCCTGTTTACAAAGAGCAGCCTCAGATTTGATGTAGCCTCATTAGGTTTCAGTAAATAAAGAGGTCAGGAGGAGATCGTTTCCATATAAGAGAAGAGGATTTGTTCCCTAGAATATGATGTCAATGCCTTTCTTGGGAGTTTTTAGGGTTTTTCACAAATTTTCAAAACTTGAGGGGGAGAATGAAATAAATGCTAAAAGAATACCCCAAAATCTCCAACTTTACACGGAACCTCTTGATTCACACATTCTTTGCAAAAGGACCTATTATTTGCTAAAAGCATGTCTTTGCCTAGGGTTCCAGTGACCTGAATTGGACAGTTACATACAACTTTAAGAGATCAGAAAGCTAACATCCTGTGTTAATAGTTGAAATGGTATTTAATCCCCAAACTGACTATCTTCATCTACTACACCAATTCCAGCCTGTGGGACACTCAGGAGGTACTTGTAGAAGAAGGGACTCTCTGGGTAATATTAAAAGACAAGTAATCAAGAAAAAAAATCACTACTACAAGTGATAAGGCAGAGCTGAGCAGAGTTAAATATACGTATGTGACTCATTCAAAGATTTGCAAAAAGCTGTAAAGGAGTTAGTGCTCACTTAACAGAGTAAAATGGAAGAAATGAGAGTGTAGTGAGAAGTGTGGACCTGGTCCTGAAGAGCTTTCCTTGTTGGCATATGCAGTTGTAATCTTGTCCTATGGACAGTGGGAAGCCATTGAAAGATTTCAAAGCAAATGAGTAGCATTATTAAATTTGCATATTGGGAAGACTACTTTAAAAGCTAGTAGGGTTTCCCATGGCGTGCAGACAGGAAGGGAACCATAGTGAACATTCCAGGTTACAAATATCCCTCTCTCCCCCAAATTATCTGAAATGTATTCCAATCATATCCATGGGACTGATTTTTAAATATCATTTTCCTTCACATTCTTTTGCACTGAAAAATTTTTAGTCATCATAAATTGCCTTCAAGATTAAAATAACGAATATGAATGCTTTTTATCCACCATTTCATGGCTGACACAATCTTGTACTGAATTCTTATACAACATGAGCCAGGTAATAGAGACTATCAGTTCATCACGGGGCTGCTGCTTCCATTCTAGGTGCTCTAAGAACATGGTAGAAAGATGTTATAATTGGGAAATTATATTGTAGGATTAGAAAGGGAGGGCATTAAGTTGATATATCCTGTTGCTTACTCTACCATAGAAGGATTAAATAAAGAAGAAACTAAAGTTAGGAGACCTGTAAGGAGTCCACTGAAGAAATTCAAATGAGAGATAATGAGGTCCTGAACCAAGGCAGGAGAAGAAATGGAGATGATGTCTTGGCAAGTATGATGAAAAGTTAAGAAGTTATATATGTGGTCCTTAGATTTCTTTTTTTTTAAAGATTTTATTTATTTATTTGACAGAGATCACAAGTAGGCAAAGAGGCAGGTGGGGGTGGGGGGAAGAAGTCTCCCCAACTGAGTGGAGAACCCAATGTGGGGCTCGATCCCAGGATCCTGGGATCATGTCCTGAGCTGAAAGCAGAGGCTTTAACCCACTGAACCACCCAGGTGCCCCAGTTCTTAGATTTCTTGTTTGTGTGTCAAGGACAATATACAAAACCAGAGAAAGAACAGGTTTGTGGGAGTAGAGGTTTCAAGGAGCAATGAGAAATGATCTTTGAGCAGTATATTTTCAATTATCCTGTGCACTGTTGTGGGAATGTAAAATGATACAGCCACTGTGGAAAAGAGTATGGTGGTTCTTCAAAAAATTAAAAACAAAATAACCATATGATCCAGCAATTCTACTTCTGAGTATATATATCCAAAAGAACTACAAGCAGAATCTTAAAGAGATATTTGTAATCCTGTGTTCATAGCAGCATTATTCACAATAACTAAAACATAGAAACAATGCCAAGTGTCCATTGACAGAATAGGTAAGCAAAATGTGATATATACACACAACGGAATATTCTTTAGCCTTAGAAAGAAAGGAAATTGAAATAAACCATTACAAAAAGATGAATACTGTATGATTCCACTTATATGAGTTACCTAAAATAGTCAAAATTATGAAGACAGAAAGCAAGTTTGTTGTTGTTAGGGGCTGTAGGGAAAGGAAACTCATAGTTGTAAAATATCAGTATGTCAAAAGTATTATAAAGTAGTAAAAAAAAATTAAGAAAACATTTCCAAAAATATTGTAGAACAAGTTAAAGGTCATCTACTAATATCGAGATGTTAGACTATAGAGCATCATAATAAATTAAAAGACAAAATGGGTATTAAAGCACATCTTCCTGTTGATAGAGACAGAGAGAAAGAAATACAGAGACAAAGACAGAGACAGAAAGAGAAAGAGACAAAGACAGGGATAGCTGTAGCTATGGCTGGGAAAAAGCATTACAAATTTAAAAAGAAAAACCCTTATATACGAAACTCAACATCTTTCTGGAGGATATAAATAAAAATGAGATTTCTATGTGCCAAATGAATGGTACTTACATTTTGTTTCAATGTATTATAATAAGCATAAGCAAAAACAAATTCTATTCTTAATAGCACTTCTAGTATGTTACATACTGTTTTAAGGGTTTTATATGTATTAACTCATTTAATCTTCATGACTACCTTCTAGTGTAAGCCAGGTGGTTATCTCATGTATAGAGAGGTTTAATAACTGTCCCAAATCCTCAGCTGATACCTGGCAGAACCAGAACTAGGACCCAAGAAGCCTGGCTCCAGCACCTGGGCCTTAGCCACTAGACTGTACTGACTCTGTTTATGATTAAATTCATAACACAGGCTATTACTCTATTCTAGTGAAAGTATTAATCTGTTTTGTCATTCTGCAACATGAAAATACATTTTAAAACATTTTATTGGAAATTTTTTATTTTGTGTTTTCTGCAAAAAACAAAGCCATGGTATTTTGCCATGGGGTAAGTACATGCTTAAAGCCCACCCACTCAGGAGATTATGTCCATATTATAGTTATACAGAGCCCATTTATTTTGTTATTTTGAAAGAGTTTTCACTTCCATAACTTTCTAAATTATGCTTCATATGAAGATAAATTATTATATTCTAGAATTGCTTCAAAGAAAGCTTTAAAAGTCATAAAAATAAAGCATTTCCCTTATATTTGGATTTTCCATTTCTTGACACTTTTAATATGGTATGGATTAAAATAAAAGTATTTCACTAATAATCAGAGCTTAATTAGCATAAGGCTAAAATCTCATAATCTAAGCTTTTTGTGGTGACATTTTTACTTCTTATGGTATGTCATAAAGAATTATTTTTAATAAGCCTTAATGATTATGTCATTCATTTACTTATTTTTAGCTATAAAATGAAGTACTTTATTTTTTAATATGAATTTATTTATTTATTTTAGACCGAGAAAGAGAGAGAATGTGTGTGCATGTGGGAGATGGGGGAGAGGGAGAGAGAGAATCCCAAGCAGACTCCCTGCTGAGCATGAAGCCTGAGGTGGGGCTTGACCCCAGGACCCATGAGATTGTGACCTGAACCAAATCACCAGTCTGTCACCTAACTGACAGCCACGCAGGGAGCAGTCCTCCCCCCACTTTTTTCCCAAGATTTATTTATTGAAATAGATATTTTTTAAAAAGAGATTTCATTTATGTATATAAAGTATTTATCATCCAACAGTTAAGTATATTTGTGTGGAGGGAAGTGAATAATCTGTGCATAAATTTACAAAATTGATTTAGAAGAAATCTTTGTGTGTCCCTCTTATGAGGGTTGTGGGTTTTTTGGGGTTTGTTTGTATTTTTGTTTTTTTTGTTTTGTTTTGTTTTGTTTTTTGGTAATAAAACTGTGTTGTTATGAATTGTTGAAATAATGTTAAGAAAAGTATTGAAAGAGATAAAAAGAATCAGTCCGGAAAAAGACAAAATACTCAAAAGAGATTCAAGGAAAAGCATAGGATACTTCGACATAGCCAACTGAAATGCAGTTTCTCATGGATAATAATCATTGGCTATTCAAGGATATTATCCTAGCACCTAGGAGAGCACCTGTCAATATTCTAGAGAGGTTCATTCATCCTTCCATCAACCTTTGTTTGTTTGTGTGCTTATTGGGAGGTTGTGTCCGTGCTAAGGAAAAAATAAATGATATAAACTGGGAAAAAAAAGGTGCTGAGGAGGCTCAAAATAGAGGCTCAGTTTAGAGGGAGAGGAAAATTATTCTGTTACCTACCCTGGAAGAGAACTGTAAGCCTCTGATCTTGGGCTGTGTAATTTGAATTACCATGAATAATTGATTTCAAGTATATTTATTGACCCATTATTCCTATTCCTGATACTAAAATCCTATACTACTCATATAATAAAGCATTCACATACATTGAAAATGTCATGTACTATATATTCTCTCTTTATGACATTGTGCCCTAAATATTCTGTGCTTGTTCTACTTTCTAAACTTTCTTCACAAAAACAATTCATTTTTCAAATCATTAGGACATTCTTTCTCCTTTCTCTCCTGTGGTCTGGGCTTGCTCACAGCATGGTAATACAAGAATAAGTATTCCAACAGGAACTATGAAGAGGCCTTATCAGACTTTATGACATAACCATGGAAGTCCCAAAGTGTCATTTCAACCATAGTCACAGACCTACCCAGATTAAAGGGGTAATAATGTAGATGCTTCCTCCTCAATATTGATGAGAAGAATATCAATATCACTCCATGAGAAGGTCTTGTGTATTAGGATATAACATCACATCACAGCATAACACAATATAATGTAATATTGCATCTCATCACAATGTAGTGCATTATAATATAATACAATATATGACATATAATACAAAATGTGTCCATTCAGAGAAACTACAGCTTGCCACAGTACACTCTCTAGCAACAGTCTACATCTCTCTCACATGGAAAAATACTCATCCCTTTTCCCAAGACCCAGAAACCTCATCTCATTACAACAAGCTCAAAATCCAGGGGCTTGTCAAGGTAAATCAAGCTGAAGTATGAAGGATGCTCAGATACAATTCCTCCTTGAATACACTTCCTTGTACAACTCCTTGAATACACTTCTACTCAAATAAGGATTTTTGAAATAAAGAGACAAATTATCTACCTTACCCTCATATCCAACATGTAATGGTTAGATAGGTATAGGATAATCATTAGTCACATTTCCCATCAAAAAGGATAGAAGCCTGAGACTCACAGGAATCAATGATCCACAGCAATTCTGAAATTGAGCCTGCACATATTGCCAGCTCCCTGACTGGAGCTCAGTCCACTGTCTGGGAGGTATTTACTGTGGCTCTTGGCTTTGCCATCAAGGCTTTTGTATTTACCCTTTCTTTTCTAAATTTAAATTTAAATTTAAATTTAAAATTTAGCCCATATATGCAGTAGAATAAGGTTTTGGGTTTTGGGGTTTTAGGTCCATTTCCTACCCATGGAAGTTAAGGAACCCAAAGCTTTCCCCTTTTGTACTCTCCCTGTTCTTTCAGTCTAAGCTGGCATAATTCTTAAAAACAAAACAAACAAAACAAAAAAAAACTTCACGGGTTTTTGTGCGTGCATTTGTAATGGACTCCATTATAATCCACTCATTATCTCACAGTCTCTTTGAATAAATAATCTCTTTCAGAGATCTCTGTGAGCTTGCAGGAAGAACATCTCTAACACTCTCAGAAGCCCTAATGTTTACCTAATGTTTACCTAATGTTTACACCTAATGTGCAAGGTGTTTCCTTAAGACACTTACAGGACCTTGTACTTATTTGGAAGGATCTGTGAGATGGTATCTCAAATCTCGTTGTCTTTACAACATGTTTTCTGTTTGGTGCTTTGAATTTGATCTTTGAACAGAAGCTCATTTCCTAATTTTGGAATCATTCACTATCTGAAGACGCTGAGAAAAAGAAACCAGTTTTAATTTTTCTTTTAATTTACAAGACTTGGCACCTTTATATTAAATTGTGTGTTTGTTACATTTATTTTCTGTCCATCTAGCTTTTTATTATGGAAAGCAAGGAGTCAGATGATACTTTTAATATTCCTCATATTACTATGATATTCTCATTTATGTTAATTTCCACAGTCTCCTTTCTTTGATTAAATAGGCATACAAAAGTGATTCCTTTTTTCTATTTCATTCGTCCTTTTGAAAGCACATATTGGTTATTGAGTAAATGTAATTTCCCTGATTTTCTAAGTTATAATGAATATTTACTTATTTATTAATGACCATTTTACTTTTAATTTACTATTATATATATTTAACTGTTATTTTTCTAGTCAATTAAATTCTTTACCTTTGA
This sequence comes from Lontra canadensis, assembly GCF_010015895.1. NCBI lineage: Eukaryota > Metazoa > Chordata > Mammalia > Carnivora > Mustelidae > Lontra > Lontra canadensis. Next base: position 16,901,509 of record NW_022631017.1, read on the forward strand.
GCAGTTAGAGTTGTAACATTTTAATTGAGAACCATTTTTGGCATATTCATTTTTATTTATTTTTAAATAAAGTTTGTAGGTTTTTTTTAATTTTTAAATTGCTTATGGCAGGTTTGAACTTTTATTTTTTTATGAGTATAGTTGACATGAAATGTTACATTAGTTTCAGTGACCAGCTTGGTGATTTGACAGGTTTATACATTATGCTATGTTCACCACAAAGGTAGCTACCATCTGCCGCCTCAGTATCATTCACTGTATTGCTTATTCTGTACCTTTTATTCCCATGACTTATTCATTCCATAACTGAAGACTTCTTTCTCCCTTCCCCCTTTACTTGTTTTGCTCAAGACCCTACTTCTCTCCCCAATGGCAACAACCAGTTTTTTCTCTGTATTTATAGGTTAGATTCTGCTTTTTGTTTATTCATATTTTTTAGATTCCACTTATGAGTGGAATCATATGGTATTTGTCTTTCTCAGTCTCATTTATTTCACTTAGCATAATACTCTCTACCCTCCATGCTGTTCTCAAATGTCAGAATCTCATTCTGTTTATGGCTGCATAATATTCTATTATGCATGTATGTATACATATTACATCTTTTTTATTCATTCATATATTGATGAATAAACATAGTGGTATATATATCTTTTCAAATTACTGTTTTCACTTTCTTTGGGAAAATACCCAGTAGTGGAATTATTAATGTGATATTTCTATTTTTAACTTTTTGAGGAAACTCCATACTGTATTCCACAGTGTCTATACCAATTTACATTCCCACCAACAGTGCATGAGGATTCCCTTTTCTCCACATCCTTGTCAACACTTGTTAGTTCTTGTCATTTTGAATTTAGTATTTCTAACTGGTGTAAGATGATATATCTTTGTGGTTTTGACTTGCATTTCCCTGATAATGAGTGATGTTGAGCATCTTTTCATGTGTCTGCTGGCCATCTGGATGTCTTTGGAAAAATGTCTATTCAGGTCCTCCACCCATTTTTTAATTGAATTGTTGGGGTTTTTTGGTGTTGTATAAGTTTTTTACATATTTTTATATTAACCCCTTATTGGATGTATCATTTGCAAATATCTTCTCCCATTTAGTAGGGTTTTTTTGTTTGTTTTGTTGATGATTTCCTTTGATGTGCAAAAGCTTTTTATTTTGAGGTAGTTCCAATAGTTTATTTTTGCTTTCATTTCCTTTGGCTTAGGAGCCATATCTAGAACAATACTGCTATAGCTGATGTCAGAGAATTCACTGCCTGTGCTGTCTTCTAGGATTTTTATGGTTTCAGGTCTCATGTTTAGGTGTTTAATCCATTTTGAGTTTATTTCTGTGTATGGTGTTAGAAGGTAGTCCAGTTTCCTAAGAGTCAGTCAGCAGACACAGATTTCCCTTACCTTAGAGGCCATACCTAGAAAAATTTCCCTACTTTTATATATCATTTTTTATTGCATTGTTGTCAGAGAATGTGATCTGTATAAAATCTTACTTTTTCTCCTTAAAACTTCTTAAATTATCTTTTCAGTCTAATACTCTCAAAGACTATTCTATGTGTCTTTGAAAAAAAAAGTACATTTACTACTTATGTATATATTTACATATATACAGTATATTACATCAAGCTCCTTAAGTGTACTATGCAGTATTTTCTAGTTTTGTTTTTTATTTATTATTTAGTCTCTTTAGTGTGTCTTTATTGGATATATTTTTTAATGTTCTCCCAATATGGGGCATGAACTCACAACCCTGAGATCAATACTTGAGCTGAAATCAAGAGCCAGAAGCTTAACCACCTGAGCCATGCAGGAGCCCCCTTTATTGAATATTTTTAAATCCAATCTAAGATTTTGTTTTTTTTCCAAAAGGAGAACTTACCTCTTCAGACTTGTCCCCTACCACCCTCCTTGTGATCATATATATTAATTTTCTCTTTAAATTTACACAGTAATTTTTTTATTATGTACCATTATTCATTTTATTTTTAAAAATTTTTATATTTTTGGTATTTTTTAATTACTGAAACCACAGCTTCTGGAAGAAGCATTTGCTCTTGCCAGTCTTGTACTCTCCTTGAACTTGAACTTTTCTTGTCAGGCCTTGGATTTAAGAGCAAGTTCTCTGAAGACATCCTTGTTGATGACAGTTTTGTCCAAGGGATTATTCACAGAGTACCTTGTGGGCATGAGGTGATTACAGTTATAAATTTTCACAAAAAACTTGATCTTTGACCTCTTGGCAATTTTCTTCTTGCCCATGGCAGTTGTCACTTTGCAGGGATAGTGATCAATTCCAGCCACCACAGCATAGCTGTAGGGATGGTCTGAAATGCCATCATCAATGTTCTTCACAATGACCACTTTGCATCTGGAGCAGTGTCTGGCCAGGACCAGCACCACCTTCCCAGGTTCTGTGAACTTGCCTATCTCAACATCAGCCACTAGAGTCTACAGCAGAAAGGAAGAAACCACCTTTACACATTTTAACTTGACACATTCTACTGATCCCTTTGCTTAGCACAGCTTCTTATTTCTTCCATATTTTTCTCTTTTAGATTTGTTTGCTGGATTATATTTTTTCCTTTTGCTGGATTATAACCTAGGGTACTTCTCTTATCCTCCAATCTACCTACCCATCTAATTCTAAATCCCGGTTTATTTCTTAGGGTAGTTTAGCTATTTATTTGTCCCATACCATATAAGAGGCAAATGAACAACAGCTTTATATTATTTAACATATGTGCCCATTTGAGTTCATTTCTAAACAAAGGTTTTTCTCTATTTGAGGAGAATTCAGTGGACAACTCTACAATTATCTTTTTTCCTTGTTTCATTTCTTTTAAAGCAAAATTATTAAAGACCACAAACAGCCAAAGCAACCTTGAGAAAGAACAAAGGTGGAGGCATCATGCATCCTGACTTCAAGCTATATTACAAAGCTATAGTAATTAAAAATTAAATTAATTAATTTAAAAATTAAAACATTATTTTATTGGCATAAAAACAGACATGTAGATGAATGGAACAGAAGAGAACCCAGAAATAAAGCCATGCATATATGATCAATTAATTTATGACAAAACAGCCAAGAATATACAAGGGAGGTTAAGACAATCTCTTCATAAATGGTGCTGGGAAAACTGGACAGCCTATGCAAAACAAACAAACAAAAATGAAAAGAAAAGAAAGAAATAAGAAAGCAGATCTTACACAAAAACCAACTCAAAATGGATTAAAGACTTGAACATAGGATCTAGAATCATAAAACTCAAAGCAGAAATCAGGAAGTGAGTTTCTTGACATCAATGTTGGTGATGATTTTTTGGATCTGACTCCAAAATCAAAGGAAATAAAAGCAAAAGTAAACAAGTGAGACTACATCAAACTAAAAGGCTTCTGCACAGCAAACATCAACAAAATGAAAATGCAACATTCTGAATAGGAGAAAATATTTGCAAATCATATATACAATAAGGGTTAATATCCATAATATCCAAAGAATTCATACAATTCATGAGTTTTTATTTTTAACAAAAACTAAAAAACAAAAAAATAAGCAATTCCATTAAGAGATGGGCAGAGGATTCGAATAGGTATTTTTCCAAAGAAGACATACAAACGGCAAACAGGTACATGAAAAGTTACTCGACATCACTAATCATCACTGAACGTAAATCAAAACCGTAATGAGATATCACTTCATAGCTGTCAGAATAGTTATTATCAAAAGACAAGGGGATAAATAAAAGAAAGAAATAACTAGTGTTGGCAAAGAAGTAAAGACAAGGAAAACTTTGTGCTCTCCTGCCATGCAAGGTAAGGGCTGTAAACTGGTGCATCCAGTATAGAAAACGGTTATGGAGATTCCTTAAAAAATTAAAATAGAGCTGTCATATGATTCAGCAATTTCACTTCTAGATATTTATCCAAATCCAAAGGAAGACAAAAACACTAACTCAAAAAGATTTATGTATTCTCATTTTCTATGGAGCATTTTTAACAATAACCAAGACATGGAAGAAGCAAGTGTCTACAATGCTTGAATGGATAAAGACAACATGGTATGTAAATACAACAGAATATTCAGCCACAAAAAGAAGAAAATTTGTCATCTGTGACATGGATGGACTTTGAAGGCATTATATTAAGTGAAGTAAGTCAGAGAAAGACAAATATCATATGATTTCATATGGTATTATGAAAAGTATGTAAAGCACATGTAAAACCTGAAAACAAACAAACTATGAAGCTCATAGATACAGAGAACAGACTGGTGGTTGTCAGAAGCATGGGGTAGGAAGTGGGCCAGATGCATGAGGTACAAAAGGTACAAACTTCCAGCTATAAAATAAATGTCATGGGGATGAAATGTATATATGGTGTATATAGTTAATAATACTATATTATACATTTGAGAGTTGCTAAGAGAGTAGTTCTCAAATGTTCTCATCACAATAAAAAAATTAATATGGTGAACATTGTTAACTAGACTTACTGTGATAAGCTTTTCTAAATATATACAAATATTGACTTGTGTTGTACACCTGAAATTAATGTCATGTTACATGTTAATCATATTTTAATTAAAAATTAAACCATAGAAGATACTGTATGGTTCTATTTCTTTGAATAATTTAAAATACACACAAAAAATGCTAAACACATGGAAGACACATAAAAATTGATAGATTTGTTAATGAGTTGTGCTGAATTAAATTCTAGATAATGTCTCTTAAAAAGCATGCAAATTTGAGTTCAGTCAGTAGTAGTTAAATTTCATTTGAACTTTTTTTAAATGAAAGCTTATATGAAAAATAAATAGGTAAGGGATAAAGGTGGAATTGTTCCAGTTGAAGCAGAGGATCCATATCATGAATGCCCACTGTGTCTCCACCTCTTAACCCAAATACCCCTCCACCACAAGAATCACTGGAGAAGTTCTATGAATGCCCTGAGGTTTATTGGAACACTTAAACATGAGTTTAGTCTCATTATGTACCTGAATAATTCTTTGTAAATGGAAGTCTTTGTGGCTTCTTAATTAACCAGTGTTTTAATGGCCCTTCTCTTTGGGCTTTTATAAAGGAAAAATATGAATAATTCAATCTATAGATTCTAAAATCAGGAGCCATATGATAGCACAAAAAGATTTCTCAAGATGTGATGAAAAATGCACTCTGCATGATCAAAATAAATCAAAATCAAAATAACAACTAAAACCAAGAAAATTCTCTTCTCATCCAGACTTCTTAGGAGTCATGTAAATAACCAGCTATATACCCAAAGAGAAAAATCACCTTTGATTGGCATAATCACATGTCCCTGAATAATCTCTGCTCACTGACTCTGTCACTAGGAATGTTTGTATCATAATTCCATGTGGATATTCTTTTTCTTCAGAAGCCTAGTTATGTGTCTCTGAATCAGACACACACCCATACTTCACACTAAATTTCCATGAAACAATTCTGTCTGCATTTACTCAGAATGTGACCTGAACAAGAAACTATTCAGGACTTGATTATAAATAGATTCTTCTGTTAGTTAAAAATCTGATTCCTTTCCTAACTGCTAAAATGCCTTTTGGAGATTCTAAATATTTATTTTACAAAGTCACCTAATCCCTAAAATAGTAGATTTGCCTTTTATAAATCATAAATTAAAGAATGGTCTAACACCTAAGTGTAATTATTTTGTAAAACTAAGTGTTGTGGAACTTATTTAAACCCAGACTTTAAAATACTGATTTTTTTTTACTTTTAATAATATATAACCATTCTAAATAATACTTATTTTCTCTAATGGTATATCCACATTGTGATTTAAGGAACAGTAGGAAGAATTTTACATAGCTGTCAAATCTCTCAGTCAACTAGATTTTAGATACACTTTCTCAGTTGTTTGAATAACCTATAATTTATAATGAGGTACATAAAATTTGTAAGTAAAGGTAAAATAGATTGTGAAAAATCTTAGATTATTTCTTCATAGACAATGTAAAATTTATGAAATACCAAGAGGTGCTTTAATATTCCATCTTCAAAATTCATTTTATACTTCTTTTATTGCTTGTATGTATTTACATTTGGTTTAAATGTACATATGTTTCTGAGGGAAAGAAAACGGTATGTCCAAAGGAATATACAACAACATGTGATGCGCAGTTTGAACATTATTTTGACATCTCTAATAAAACTTAGGACATATTTGAAAGTATACACCAAGAACTACTACTCATAAACCAGAGCAAATGAAATGGAAAATAATATTCTCAGCAATTTAATTTGGATTACATTTGTCCTTGTTTACTTGCTTCTGTACACTTAGACACACTAACACTAAAAAAAAAAAAAGTTGGCAAGACGAGCTATGCTAAAAACTTTTCCTAAAACATTAATTCCCTCTTATTTTTTTGGAATGCATAATCTGTAAATTTGACTGACACTGTGTATCAATCAAAAGTGCTTAGAATACCAATGAGTGTGAGCTTCATAGTTAAGTATAGGATAATGGAAAAGATGAAAAACATTACTGCATCACTGGTGTTGGTGGGAATGCTTATCTAATTACACAGCTCATCAGCTCCTGCCAACTAAAAGGGCAACAGCCAGGTGGAGCATCTTGATTTGCCATGCAGTTCTTTAACAGGAATGTTCAAAATATTTTATTAAATTTAAGAGGTAAGCATCAAAGATCAGTTATTAAACCACTCCGAAAAATGTACTCTTTCAGCCTTGATTTGAAGCAGTAACTTCAGCCATCAAATATGAAAACTTTTTTTTAATGACAAACTGTTACTACTCAAGGGTAAATTTGAGCTATAATCTTTGACATTTGCAATAATTCTGAGTCTTTTCTTGTATGGCATAGTTTTTAATAAACCCAACTCTTACACCATTGTGTAATCAGTGGCACACCCAAAAGGGTACAGGTCCTCTTCACAGAAAGAACAACTAATAAAGTTTTCCAAAATAAAAATAAAATAAACAAAGCATATCTCCTTTATCAGTAACTGCAATTTATCAAGATCCATGAATGATAAGGCTACACCCTCACAAAGAATAGGCACCTACAGATTTAATTAAGCATAATTTCTGCAGTTCTAAAGTACCAATTTTTCTTCATTAGAGTAAACCTTTGATAGAAGTCACCAGGAAATATGCCTTGTTGTTTTTCTGTTGTCTCCTGTTTTTGCTCATTTAGTTACCAGTAGGTCCTTCTCTTGTCCCATGGTTCCTCACCCTCCATGTTAGATTGTTTCCACACTCTGTGAGACATACCAGCCTCTGCAGATGTTAGGTATACATACGTTAAAATACAATACAATGTCTCAAACAAACATGTCCACATCAGTAGCTGTTAGTGTTTGTACTTTCTACTGAACAAATGATCGTTAATTATAGTAGCATCATGTAGTATTATTGTCCTCATTTCACTTTTTATAAAATGCTGTCTTCTCTGTTCCTTAATATGAGAATAGGTTTTGTGGAACACTTTGGGTAAGCAGAACAATGGAGAAAAAGGAAAATAAAACCATTATTGAATATCCACCACACGCCAGACTGTTTGCTATACCATATAAATATTATACCTTCTCTGATCTAATTCTTAACTCCTTAAGGTAGACATTTTTATACTTAAATTAAAATTAAAGATATCAAGAAAGACTTCAGGGGCCAAAGATACATGCCCAGGTCATACACTAGTTACTGATAAACCCAAATACAAATAATCTCTGGGCCTCAGTCTGTTTTATATTACGTTTCTATACTCCAGGGAACCTAAAAAAAATTCCTGTCATTACTAGCGAGACCTTTGCTCTGTGGTTATTCTCCGCTTTGTACTATCACATTTCTTCCTAGTCTCTTCTCCTGCCTCATCTTATAAAGTAGTTGAGGTACAAACAATTGCTTGTAGTTCCAATGGAATTTTCTTGTTTGACTATTTAATTACAGATGTATCAACAGAAGATTTAGTATTGTCTATGCCAATGCAAAGATATTTACAATTGGTGATTCTCAAGTCATATTGTTTTAATAATGCTTAATATTATCTTTAGGAACTCAAAGATAGGAACAGAAGACATGTTTGTTCACTTTACAAGTGGGCAGCCTTGTATGCATGTTAACACAAATGTAATAGAGATCACTGCTCAGAACTCATGTAGATTAAAAGCAATTCAAAGTTTGAGGTGAACTCAGTAAACTAAAAAGAAAAATAGATTAAATTTAATAAAATACATCTGCTCTCATAGTTTTTATTCTACATAGTGCTGGAAGTTGTAGCTATTCAATAACACAGAAAAGGAAATAAAAATAAGACAACTTGGAAAGAAAGAAATAAAATAGACCACATAGGCTGATGACATCACTGTTTACACAGAAAATTCCAAGAACACACAAAACACCTTCTAGAACTAACAAATGAGTTGTGTAAGATTTCGAGATACAATATAAGCACACAAAAATCAATTGTATTTCTACATAGTAGAAATTTCTACATAGTAGTAATAAACATATGGACACTAAAATTTTAAATGCAATACCACTAATAATCATTCAAAAATTTAAATGCTTAAGTATAAATCTAACAAAAAATATAGGATGTATACGCTGAAAACTAAAACCAATGATGAAATAAAATCAAAGAAGTTTATATCTTTTGATTGATCACCGTCATCCATTTCACCCATCAATAAAAGGACAACTTTTCAATAAATGGTGCCAAACAAGCAGAAAAAAAAAAAAATCCTCTACCTAAGTGTCACACTAATTCCAAAAAGCAAAAAGTGATAAATTGGCCTTCATCAAATTCAAAGATATTTGATCTGTGAAATACCCTGTTAATATTATAAAAAGCTAGCTATAGAGTGCGACAAAATATTTGCAAACCACATATCTAACAAGACTAGTATCTGTAATACACAAAAAGCCTTCAAAATCCAGCAGATAAAATGTAAATAATCAAAATAGAAACTGGACCAAAAAAATTAAACAGACATTTCACTAAAAAATATAGTTAATGAATAAATACATTAAAAGATGTTCAGTATCATTACCCTTTAGGGAAATGCAAATTAAAACCAAAAAGAGATATCACTACATACTTATCAAAATGGCTAAAATTTTAAAATAATGGTAACACCAAGTGTTGACAAATATGTGGAGAAACTGAATGAGTGTACATTGCTGTTAGAAATGTAAAACAGTATAACTATTCTGAAAAGAAGCTTGAAAGGTTTTTTTGAAAAGGTTTTAAGAACTAAATATGCAACTACCAGTCAACTTAGCAATTGTAATCCTGGTTATTTATCTTAGAAAAATGAAAACTCAGGTTCATGTTCCTAGAATGTTCCTAGAAGCTTAATATGTAATAACCAACAACTAGAAATTGTCCAAATATGGTTTGGTTAAATTAAGGGTTAATGGTTAAAGATTAATGGTTAAAGGAGTTATGGTACATGAAACATAGAATACTACTCAGCTATAAAAAAAACTTTCTTTTAAAATGCCAGAAGAGTTAACATACAGTGTTATATTAGTTTCAGGTGTACAATATACTGATTCACCAATTCCATACATTACTCAGTGCTTATCAAAATAGGTGTACTCCTTAAACCCTTCTTCACCTATTTCACCCATCACCTCTGGTAACAGTTTGTTCTGTATAGTTAAGAGGCCATTTTTTTTTGTTTGTTTGTTTGTTTTATGTATTTTTTCTGTTTTGTTTCTTAAATTTCATATATGAGTGAAATAATATGGTATTTCTCTGATTTATTTCACATTTTATTTCACATAGCATTATACTTTCTAAATCCATCCATGTTGTTGCAAATGACAAGACTTCACCCTTTTTTTTTAATGGCTGAGTAACATTCCATTATACATATATACCACATCTTCTTTACCCATTCATCTATTGATGAACACTTGAGCTGCTTCCATAACTTGGCTAATGTAATAATGCTGCAATAACCATAAGGGTGCATATATTTTTTGAATTAGTGCTTTCATATTCTTTGGGTAAATGTCTAGTAGTGGAATTACTGCATCATATGGTAGTTCTATTTTTAAATCTTTGAGGAAACTTCATACCATTTTCCACAGTGCCTACACCAGTTTGCATTCCTACCAACAGTGCATGAGGGTTCCTTTTTCTCCACATCCTCACCAACACATACTGTTTCTTTTGTTTTGGATTTTAGCCATTCCAAAAGGTGTAAGTGATATCTCATTGCAGTTTTGATTTGCACAAAAAGAACTTTTGATAAACACAAGAACCTAGATGAATATTCAGAGAACTTAATGAATAGGAAAAGCCAATTTCAAAAATGCGACAGTCATAAAATGACAAAATTGTAGATTTAGAGAGGGATTAGTGGGTACAGGGGTTAAGGAACAAAAAGAGAAGTGAGTGTGGCTATAAAAGGGCAACATAAGGAATCTTTTTGATGCCATGTTTTGTATCTTGACTGTATTAATATCAATATCTTGGTTATGAAATGGTACTATAGTTTTGTAGTATGTTACTACTGGAAAAAACAGTAAAGAGTACATGGGATCTCTCTTTATTTTTAAGATTTACTGATGTATTTAAGAGAGAGAGAGAAATGGAGAAAGAGAGAGCAGGGGGAAGGGCAGAAGGAGAAGCAGACTCTCCACTGAGCAGGGAGCCTGACATGGGGCTCCATCCCAGGACCCTGAAATTATGACCTGAGCCAAAATCAAGAGTCAGAAGCTTAACTGACTGAGCCACTAGGCGCCCCCATGGGATCTCTTTGTATAATTTCTTATAACTGTATATGCATCTATAATTATCTCAAAACCAACAGTTAAATTAAAAATATTTGAAGATTGAAGTAAACTTAATGAACTACAGAGAGAAATAATTAAATAAAATAAAGTATAAATTCATCCTTAAAGAAATTGGACCAGAAACAATTTAAAATTATTTTTTCATTAATTTATTAAAAGCATTTAAGGAAGTGTCATTCATTCTTGTTTTGTTCAAGAATAAATAAATGTACTTCATTTATTTATTCAACTGAATATTTTCAAATATTAACTATGAACTTTGAAGACACTGTCCTTTTCAAAACACTTACAATTGTGTACTTCATTGATTATGTGATTTTTCATGGACCTTAAACATTGACTTAAAATATCTCTCTAATACTACTTTATTGTATACAAACACATAACTATGGATTAGGTTTGCATACTTATAGTTCTCTTTTATCAATAAAATAAGTGCTGAAATCTGGCAGTGCCTGGTTTTAATCAGATCCAGATGATCCTAATGATCCAGAATGTGCCTAATATACATATGAAAATACAAAATGTTCAAATATTAAAACACAAACATAACATTTTTAGGGGTAATATGTAGACTCTCCAGGGTCCATAGGCTTTGTGTGGGAAAGACTTTAGGAGTTTATATGCAAACAAATTAAAACTAAAATCTAATAGGGTAATAACCAAAATCAAAATGACTTAATTTCAGAGTTTGAAAGGGATCACATAATGGTGCACATACACATTCACTATATTAAATATATATTAAATACAAAATACATATTAAATACAAAATATAATACATATCTATAAATATGTATTTTATATGTTATATATTTATATATATTATTTTATTATCTATAATATATATGTGTATATATATATTTTTAAATCTGGTCCACAAAGAAGTGTTTGTGACAAGAAGTGATGTAGGAAATATCAATTTTTTACCCAAAGGTAAACTAAAAATAGAATTTTAAAACTGAAAAATAAATGAAAAAGAGAAAGCTGAATTGCACTAAACTACTTGGGTTAAAAACAAAAGATCCTGAGTAATGACTCAATAAGTTCCAAGGGCAGATTCTATACTTAAACAGAAGCATAGTTTAAATTTCAGTTTGAAATAATGCAAGAATGATGATTATGACCTGTCATTGTGTTGTGAGATTTTCTAGATACACTCTTTTTTATTGTATATATGTATTTTTAAATTTTCTTTTATTTTTTCAGTGTTCCAAGATTCGTTGTTTATATACCACACCCAGTGCTCCATTAAATACGTGCCTTCCTTAGCATCCACCATGAGGCTCACCTACCCCCCACCCCCTCCCATTCAAAACCCTCAGTTTGTTTCTCAGAGTCCACAGTCTCTCATGTCTCATCTCCCCTCCAATTTCCCCCAATTCACTTTTCCTTTCCTTCTCCTAATGTCCTCATGCTCCATTAGTAAGTGAAACCATATGATAATTGACTCTCTCTGCTTGACTTATTTCACTCAGCATAATCTCCTTCAGTCTTGTCCATGTTGATACACAAGTTGGGTATTCATCATTTCTGATGGAGGCATAATACTCCATTGTATATATGGAGCTTATCTTCTTTATACATTCATCCATTGAAGGGCATCTTGGTTCTTTCCAGTTTGGCGACTGTGACCATTGTTGCTATGAAACTGGGGTACAGATGGCCCTTCTTTTCACTACATCTGTATCTTTGTGCTAAATACCCAGTAGTGCAATTGCAGGGTCATAGGGATGCTCTATTTTTAACTTTTTGAGGAATCTCCACACTGTTCTCCAAAGAGGCTGCACCAGCTTGCATTCCCACCAAAAATGTAAGAGGGTTGCCCTTTCTCCACATCTTCTCCAACTCATGTTGTCTACTGTCTTGTTAATTTTGGCCATTCTAACTGGTGTAAAGTGGTATCTCAATGTGGTTTTAATTTGAATCTCCCTGATGGCTAATGATGATGAACATTTTTTCATGTGTCTGTTAGTCATTTGTATGTCTTCCTTGGAGAAGTGTCTGTTTACATCTTCTGCCCGTTTTTTGACATGATTATCTGTTTTGTGTGTGTTGAGTTTGAGGAGCTCTTTAGAGATTGGATATTAGCCCTTTGCAGTGTCATTTGCAAATATCTTTTAGATAAACTTTTAAACCTTTACAAATTGCTCACTTTAACAAAAGGTTAAGAGAGTGATTATTATTTCAGCTAAATTTAAAGTCAATTAGTGTAATTTTGTATTTCCATGCATGTTAATTCATATGATAGAACAAAATATTCACTTCAGTACTTACCAAAGGAGAGTAAAAAAGTATTTTGGCACTGTGATTTTGAAGAAATCTAAGTTTAGTCAGATCTCTCCATGAACTCATATTTAGAAACCTTACGTGTAAATAATCTATCAAGTAGATTTTAATATGCAATTTATTTGAAGATATTCAGCAAGATATAAAACAAAAATGTCAGTGACTGAGACACTTGCTTTCTAGTAATTGTTTAGAAACAAAGGCATATCAAAATTTTTCCACTTCTTGTTTCATTTTAAGTATTAGAACAAGAATTGGACATAGTTAAGAAGAAAGGCATGTGATACCAACTCTTGCAAAAGCCATTATAAAAGTTTTACTGAGTAAGGGGCTTGAATAAATTTCAGGTGTTAATATACTTACTATCATCTTTAAAGGACTATATGTCTCTTGGACTATTCTGATGAAATATTTGTGTATTTCTTCTCAAGTTAACTTCTTAAATTTCTTTTAAGTCTGGAAATTCAACCATCTCAAGAAATATTTACCTAAAAGGGAATCTTGGTGTTTGAAATAGTAAAATTATAATGCAAATACTAAATTTAAGTATAAATCTGTTCTTCAAAGGACAAGTAATTTGGCAATAGATACCTTTGAGAAAAATATCATTAACATTCCTACTACTGGTAATCAAACTAATTCACCCTTCTAATGAACTTGGCTTCTTCCTTTACTTGAATGTGTTGATGTTCTTAATTAAGCAACAAAATGGATCTGGCCCAGTTACTTAACATAAAATGGAACATACTGGGAACTATCAGGGCTGTACAAGGCCTACTTAACATGGCTGGGGCAAGCAAGAGCAAAGAAAGAGGGTAGACACAGCCACAGATGCAATGTAAGGAACCAAAGTCCAATGTGATAGTGTTGGTGACCAGGAATTAAGTAATAGGTTTTGTTTTGACAAGTGGGCAAGATAGAAGTTCAGTTGTTCTAAACAGGTAAGAGGTAATAACAATAGGGAATTTAATTGAGACAGAGGATTACATCTCCTAAGTCCAAGCAGGATGTAAAACAGTGACATCAGGAAGTCTGACAAATGGTAATGAGAACTTAGTCCACTTAGCTGAGGTTCTAGAGCAAGGTAGTAACAACATCTGACACATATTTTAAGAGGGAACTCCAGATGCTGACAAGGTCAGTTAGGAGGCTATTACAATCACCCAGATAACAGATGATGCTGTCTTGAATCAGTATGGTAACAACAGATATGTGAAGAGTGGTTTGATTCTGTATATTTTTTACAGTGAGGTCCATGGGATTTGCTGATAAACTACAGGTAAGATTCGGAAGAAAGAAAGGCAGTATAGACATCCCTTGGGAGACTTAAAGAAGGTATTTTGAAAGTTAAAGAGAATGCTATTAATAATTATTCTGAGAAAAGGAAAACAGGGGTATCTGGATATAATGAGTTGGAAGACTATAGGAGGAGCTGAATTAGGGATGAGGAGTGTTGAATATTAGGAACTAAGTTCTGGATATATTGAGTTTAATAGACCTATGAGATAGCTTAAGGAGCAATTGTATATAGGTCACTGGACTTATGTTTCTGGGTTCAGAAGAGAGATCTGGATAGGAGATAAAAATGTTGGTGTCATCAGCACATTAATACTATTTTATGTCTTGAGACTAGGTAAGAAAAGAGACCACTGGAGACTGAGTCTTGAGCCACTGATATTTAGAAGACAGAAGCATGGATATGAGCCAAGAAATAAAGAATGCAGGAAGAACTTTGACTCATTTCAGGATAAATTTCTGCCTTGTATAGGTTTAACTCATAAGAATATTCCTCTAACTTGTTTTTAAAAGTTAATAGTTGAGTTTTTTTTAATAGTAAAATATTGGTTGACTTCTCAAATACAGAAGAAAATGGTAAATCTTAAACCACTTTTTGAAATCTAATCAAATTCTATTTACTCACACAGCTAAAGGAACTCCTACCTTCCATTAAACAGTATTACAATACTCTCATAAACTTTCTGCTAATGTCTCACAAATGAATTTTTAAATAGAATACATCACAGCCTGTGTGCTGACTCAACTCAAGCTAAACATTCTAATCACTAATAGAGGGCTGCCAAAACCAAGTTCCCATGGGAGGTGGTAAGAAACAAAGTAAACCTTTGTAAAATTATTTGTATAAAATTCACCAGGACAATGTCAAGATGGATCACTAGCCAGAGTATGGACACTATCATCATCCATCAAGCAGCTTCTTGGTAAAGCAAAAATAGAAATCTTTGGCACAAAATCAAAGACCATATTTTGAAATAAAAAAGATCAACAGAAGAATAAAGTCTTTGCATTTTAAATTCCCAGCTTAAAACCTCCCTCAAAAGAAATTTTATTGTTTCTTTAACTTTTCCTCTTTTATAATTAAGAATAATTATTACTCCCACTAAATATCTACCAGACTTTTATCACTTTGTCCTATGATAGAAAGCATTTCACAACAGACAAGAGAAAAGCCAAACTGAAAGTATTTAAAACTTAGTTTTGAAGAAATTAGGAGAGACTCATTTTTCCTCAAGTCACTAGTGTCCAAAGGTTTTTATAAGATGCATAAAATTTAAAAAAATTAAATGCTACCATTAAACTTCAGAATTTTTTATAGCTAATCTGAGAATAACCAAAAGAGAAAAGTTTTTCAATCTAAGACCAAACTGCATCTCTAAAATCTAATTGCTTACAAGACATTTTGCTTTAAATATGTAAAAAGACAATTTTTCCACAATAAAGAACAAATTTGCCATCTTCTACCTCAGAGTAACAACTATTGCCAGTATTTCCAGCTTTATCAATAAACCCCTCTGCTCCAGGCTCTAGTTTAAAATATTTATTAAAATAGTCAACCTTTTTTCATCATCCTTTATCTAAGCAAACAATATATTTTGAAAATATTTTTTCACAGTGTAACTCTGCATATGAAACTCTATTTAAAATACTGTGTTCTCCAGAGCCTGGGTAGCTGAGTTGGTCAGGCAACTGCCTTTGGCTCAGGTCATGATCCTGGAGTCCCAGAATCCACTCCACATCAGGCTCCCACATCTGGCTCCTTCATGCTCTCTCTCACTCAAAGAAATAAAATCTAAAAAAATAAATAAAATACTGTGCTTTCTTTTCAAGAATCCTAGAGAACCATGTCATTAATACCAATGGACAAGCTCATTAAATTTTTTCTTTTTTTTTTTTATCCTATTAGCAGTAAACAAAACATACAAAAGCCACACCTACATGAAGCTTGTATTCTGTTTGGAGAGACAAGAAACACCTCAGAAAATTATAGTAGATTAGAAGTACTAACTTCTGAAAAGAAAAATAAAGAGCAAGGGCTACTGAGTGTTGGGGAAGGGAAGAAATTTTAAACAAGGTGGCTCTTAGAGGGTTTGATATGTCAGCTAAGGTCTGAAAAAGGTGAGAGAGAAGCTGTGAGGATACCTGGGGGAGGAAATTCCAGGTAAAAGAAATAGCTAATCCAAAGACCCAGACTTCTGAACAACAGAGAAGAGACCAGCATGGCTACAAGCCGAGTGAGTAAGAAACTAAGGATGAGATAAGAAAGTAATGGGCCAGGGGGAAGGGGTGGGGGTGCAGAACTAGCCAAACCTTGTGGGAACTTTTAAGAATTTTGGATTTTACTCTGAGGGAGATGGACGGGCATGGAAGATTCTCACCAAAGAATGACAAGTTCTGGTTTACTTCTGGCCACTATGTTGAATATGGCTCAAGGATGCAAGCCAGGAGACCAGTAATCTAGGAGAGGGATGATGATAAGGGCTCAGAATATAATGAGAGCAATAAAGGTGGTGAGAAATGGAGAAATTTTAGATCCATCCTGAGAGTAGAGCCAACAGGATTTAACACTAATAGATGACATGGATGTGACAAAAAGAGGAAGGGTAGAACCACTAACTGAGATGGGGACATTTGAGAGTACAACAGAAAGGAATAAGATCTGGTTCAGATGTGGACATATTAAATTTGAGATTTCTATTAATTATTTAAATTCAGGTGTTGAAGGAATCTGAGGTTTAGGTTAGAGAGGTCATTAAGACCATGAGATGTCAGATCTGAAACAGTAAAACTAACAGAAAACACAGGCAGTAAACTCTTGGACATTGAGCTTAACAAAATTTTCCTAGATATGTCTCTTCAGGCAAGAGAAACAAAAACAAATTGGAAATACATCAAAATAAAAAAGGTTTCCACAGCAAAGGAAACCATCAAAAAAACAAAAGGTCAAACTACTGAATGGGAGAAGATATTTGCAAGCCACATATATAATAAGGAGTCAATATCCAAAGTATATAAAGAACTTACACAACTCAACACCAAACAACACAACACAAAACAAACAAACAAACAAAAAAAAACTAAATAATCTGATTAAAGATGGGCAGAGGACCTGAACAGACATTTTTACAAAGACACGCAGATGAAAAACAAGACACATGGAAAGGTGTTCAACATCACTCAGCATCAGGGAAATGCAAATCAAAACGATAGTGAGATATCACCTCACACCTGTCAGAGTGGCTAGTACCAAAAAGACATGAAACAACAAATATTGGAGAGGATGTGGAGAAAAGGGAACACTTGTGCACTGTTGGTGAGAATGTAAACTGGCACAGCCACTAGGGAAAACATATGGAGTTTCCTCAAAAAATAATAAAATAGAAATACCATATGAGCTAGTAATTCCACCACTGGGTATTTACCTAAAGAAAATGAAAACACTAATTTGAAAAGATATATGCACCCTATGTTTACTTCAACATTATTTACAGTAGTCAAGATATAGAAGCAACCTAAGTGTGTATCAATATACAAATGAATAAAGATGTGGTATATAATATGTACAATAGGCTATTACTCAGCCATAAAAAAGAATGAAGTCTTGTCATTTATGACAACATGGATATACCTAGAGGGTTATGTACTAAGTACGATAAGTTGGAGAAAGACAATTACCGTGTGATTTCACTCATATGTAGAATTAAAAAAAAATTCAAATGAGCAAACAAAACCAGAAAGACTCATAAATAGAGAGAACAGACTGGTGGTTACCAGAGGAGGGGGGAATGGAGGATGAGCAAAATTGGTAAAGGGACTAGAAAGATATAAAATTCCAGTTATAAAATAAGTAAGTCATGGAGATAAAAAGTACAGCATAGGGAATATAGTCAATAATACTTTAGTAACATTATATGGTGACAGACACTTATTGTGATAAGTACTTTTTAATGTATAGAATTCTTGAATCACTCTGTTATACACCTGAAACTAATATAACATTGCATGTAAACTATAAAAATAATTTCTTAAAAAGAGCATGAGGGAATACAGAAGAGAACTAAGGGCTAAGCCTTGAGGGTCTCTAATATTAAGACATCTCTGGGAAACAAAGGAAACATTTCTAGAATTTCTATTTTATTCTTTGTCAAATGAGTCTATTCTTCTTCATGCTTGCTGTTGTTCACTCTTTATGTTTTGATCCTTATATTCTGATATTTAGTCACTCTAAAAATATATTTTTATATTATCTTGCACCTCATTTTCCTAATATCAAAAGTTCCTGAAAATAGTAGAGCTAAGCAGCTCTACAATGACAGAGTCCTTCCAAAATGGGTAAGATATTTGCTTCTGCCAAATGGTCCAAACAAATTTTTTTTTTAAGTTGATTTCTCTTTTGGGGGATCTCAAACCTCAAATTCATGGGTAAAATAGTCCAGGATTTTTATTTTCCTCAGGGAAGGTTCCTGAGCCCAGACAGAGACATACAAGTCTCCTGTGAAATTGTTTTATTTTTGAATTTTATCTGTTAACATAAAACCTTTGGAGAAACTAGGCTTTTCTCCTCAGTTTTATTGAGGCATGATTGACATAAATTATATACATTTAAGGTGAACAACATAAAGTTCTGATATGTGTATACATTGAAAAATGATTACCACAAACAATATAATTAACATAGTCATATACCCATCTCCTCACATAGTTATGCTTCCCTCCACCCCACCGGCATGATGGGAACTCTCTTAGCAAATTTCAAGCGTACAACACACTACTATTAATTATAGCTAATATGCTGTACGTTGGGTCTCCAGAACTTACTCATCTTATATTAAAAGTATGTACTCTTTGACCAACATCTCTCTAATTGGCCCACTCCAACCCCTGTAACCAGAATTCTACTCTGGTTGAGTTTGGCTTTTTTTAGATTCTAGATGTAAGTGAAATCTTATGGTATATGTCTTTCTTGTCTAGCTTTTTTCACTTGACGTATTTCCTCCAAGTTCGTCCATGTTCTTGCAAATGACATGATATCCTCTTTTTTAAAGGCTGAATGATATTTCATTACACACACACACACACACACACACACACTCTGACCATTTTCTTTAACCACTCATCCATCAACATTTAGGTTGTTTCTGAATCTTGGCTAAGATTTGAATAATGCTTCAATGAACTCTGAGATAATCATTTTATTTCCTTTTGATATACACCCAGAAATGGACTTATTGGATCATATGGTAGTTTTGCTTTCTTGAGGAAGCTCTATGCTATTTTCCATAATGACTGTACTCATTTACATTCCCACCAACAGTATAAAAAAAATTCCCATTTCTTCATATCTTTGCCAACACCTGCTGTTTTTTTACTTTTTGATAACAGCCATCCTAACACACTTGAGGTGAATATTTCATGGTGGCTTTGATTTGCATTTCCCTCATGATTTGCGTTGTTGAGCAACTTTTCACTATGTCTTCCTTGGAAAAAAAATCTATTCAAGTCTTTTGCCCACTTTTTAATCAGGTCATTTGGTTTTTACTACTGAGTTGAATGAGTCCTTTATATATTTGGATATTAATCCCTATTAGATATGTGATTTGCAAATATTTTCTCCCATTCTATGGTTTGCCTTTTCATTTTGTTCATTGTTTCCTTTGCTGTGCAGAAATTTTTTTTAGTTTGATGTATATAATCTATGCTTTAGTAGATTTTTATTCAAATATCTTGTTTCCTAAGATTCAAAGCCTGATCTCCAATCCTCCCATGGACATTTAATACAATCCCCGTATCAGTGGAATCTCTCACCACTCCAGGGCAATAGCACGTGACTATCTCTGAATAGTGGAAAAAAGGGGCTTATAAGTGATTTTTACAATCTTCTTCTCTATGTGCTGAATTTTTATGATAAAAATAAAATTAATTATAAGAAAGACAAAGCAAATATGAATTTGTAAGTATTCCCTTCAAATAAGATACAAATAATATGCATGTTTTACTCTATATGACACAAAACCACCCATATGTCTGAAAGAAATAAAAGATGTATTTTCTGTTTGGATAAGAATTGGAAATATAGACATGACTTGTCCTCAGTTGTATAGAAATTTCTCTGGGAATATGAAAGAAACCTAAAGGATCTTTCCATTTTACCTTTCTACCCAATTGTCTGAACAATAAGTTATGTCCCAATTTTATTTCAATATGATGCCAAATATATTAATAATAATGGAGTATTTCTTAGCCATCTGAATCTTTGGTCTACATGACACAAACTTGCAGATTTTTAAAAAGTAGCTGGGTTGATTAGATTTTCTCAGTCTGTTTGTTGAATGTAGCCATCCTACAAAGAATATTTCCTTTCTTCCATTCCATTTTTAAGGTGTCTGAGAATTTATTAGACCAAAAAAAAAAAAAATGGAAATAAAGGAAGCTGTTGTAAGAATGTTTCCACTTAAAGAGGTCTTCCTAGTTGATATATATTTCTGTGTAAAGCTGGGGGTCTTTCATCTCTGTCATATCTTTGTTCCTGACAAAAAGAAACATGCCAGATGAAGGGCCATGAAAGGAACACTTTTAGGAGGTTCTCTTTTTGGAAGATGGTTAAATGTTGATAACTTGCCCCTCCATTATACCTGTCCTTGAATCTTAATATGGTTTACTCCACACTTACCAAAATAAAAATATAGGTAAATAAGACCTATGTAGGGTGCCTGGGTAGCTTAGTTGGTCAAGCAACTGAGTTTGGCTCAGGCCATGATCCCAGGGTGCTGGAATTAGTCTTTGCATAAGGTTCCTTCTTTAGCGGGGGTCTGCTTCTCCCTCTTTCTATCTGTCCCACCCCTGCTCATGCTCTCTCTCTCTCTCAAATAAATAAATAAAATCTTTAAAAAATGTAAGACCTATGTAATAAGTTGAGTAAATTCAACGTAAAATAAAATTTCAAATTGCTACATTCAGAAATGCAGCTACAGAAAAATGAAAATTTCATTCTATTCCATTTCATTCCAGAGGGGAGAAAGAGGAGAAAGGAGAAGAAGAAAAGCTTGCTGAGGCTATATTTCCAAAGGCAAAATAAATTAGAAAGTTAAAATACTCCATAGTGTATATGGACCACATCTTCCTTTTCCATATACACTATGGAGTATTATGCCTCCATCAGAAAGGATAAATACCCAACTTTTGTAGCAACATGGACGGGACTGGAAGAGATTATGCTGAGTGAAATAAGTCAAGCAGAGAGAGTCAATTATCATATGGTTTCACTTACTTGTGGAGCATAACAAATAGCATGGAGGACATGGGGAGTTAGGAGAAGGCAGTTGGGGGAAATTGGAAGGAGAGGTGAACAATGAGAGACTATGGACTCTGAAAAACAATCTGAAGGGATTGAGGAGGTGGGGGGGTGGGAGGTTGGGGGAACCAGGTGGTGGGTATTAGAGAGGGCACGGACTGCATGGAGCACGGGGTGTGGTACAAAAACAATGAATACTGTTATGCTGAAAATAAATTAAAAAAATGATTTAAAAAATAATAAAATATATAGCCAAGAGATATTATGTATAACCCCCAATTAAAGCTTTTAACATAAAAAAAAAGTTAAAATACTCTCTGGAGAAACTGGTTTCTCTGAAATGGTACAGCAGCCATGCAATTCCTTCCTCCCCTCTCCACCCTACCCCCAGGGTCCTTTTTTCCTTTATAGTCATCTCTTTCATGTCAGTGACATGTCAAAGGTGATTTTCATGCAGACATGCCCAATATCCATTTTTACAGTTTCCAAAGAAACTTGAACAGAATCACATGAATGTTATTAATTCCCAACTATAATTTCTCTATATAGACTCAGAGAAAGGGTGTGAAACCCCGTCCTTCAGCTTCTGTCAGCAGATGACAAGTTCTATTCTTTTCAGAAAAGACTAGTCTGTTTGGAGTTCATCCTGGTATATGTTAGAAAAGTCTAGAAAAATAAGCTTAGATGGTCTTAATTCTCCCAAGATTTGTTTAAAAACGACTTTAATTTCTTGAATCACTACAGACACAGAAGGAGGTGGTACGATTCAAACTGTGCTTCTCAGAGTTATTCTCGAAGGGTGGGGGTGTGTATTGCTACAGATGGTGTGAGAAATCAGCACATCACATTCCTGTCTTCTCTCAGGTCTCCTCTACCAGTAAAGAAAAATATTTCAAACTTTCTTAAAAAGTAACAAACACAGAAGTTTCCAATTGGACCTTAATTATTACTCATCTGGTCCTGAGTTTGCTTTCCTTTGGGGTCAGAACTGAAAAAGAGTTTACTAGTAAAACTAATGTAACCCTGTAATTATGAAGTGCATTAAATATTTCCATTTACATTTTTTCTATATTTCTATTTTCCCTCTTTATGCTTTACTTTCCAGGAAAGAGACATAGCATTTGTATGTGGGGGCAAAGGGAAGATAGACAGTATTTCATGTGTGCATCAGTAATTGGTTTTAAAAGTTCCTTGGTAAAAAATTATTTTTGGTTTCCACAATAAATAAAATTATGCTAAGGAATTAAAATATACCCTATTAAACTACAAAGAAGACAAAATTTTCTTGCACATTTCTGATTACTGATCTCTATTGCTCTTTTATAAATTCAACAGATATATTTTAAGAAGAAAAGTGATTAGTAGTGGAAATTATCAACACATTTTTTTAAATGAAGCACTTTAGAAACTTAAATTTCTAAAGATCTAATTTAAACAGAAAAAAGTTAACTGCTAGAATTGACAAACTATAATGATTTAGTGGGAAGATACCATACATTTGTAGAGAACTTTTCCTAAGATGCTTAAGATTTTTAAAAAATTTTAAAATTATGATTCCCTGTAAAGAAAGTAGGAGTTGTGCATTCTATTTTACAGGTTACAGTCCAGAATTCTAAAGCAAAGAGAGATTTAATAAACTGATAAAGGTCGTTGGCAAGTTCTTTACACCATGGAAACTGACACATTTTGTTTTCATTAGAGTATGTATGATTAATTTCGATATGGACAAATCTTGGACTCAAACTATATTTATAGAAACAATTAATAGACTTGACCTTAAATGTTCACAAAGTAAGAAAAATAGCGTCTGTTAGACAAATATGGTAGTGGCTAGGTGGGTGTGCTACTGATTTTACCAACAGACTCTTCCCTGAAACATTGCATCACCATTCTGGAACACATGCTTTTGCCCTCTTTAATTATGTGTTTGGATGGCAAGCTACTTTCTGGAATTAGAGAAATAGCAGTTCAGCATGTAGCCTCTGAATTGAACTGGATGACCTTACCTTATAAAGGAAAGGCAAAAAAGGCACTGACCACAGGCCTGTCTGCTGGGTCCAAAGATATGTTTGTGGGCAACAGTGCTGGATACTCTTGAGAAATATGTGTCCTTTATAATCATCTTTTTAAAGTTCTGAAAATAGGAGAAGAGGAGAGAAGAAATAAAAGGCATGGATTGATGTTGTCAATTGTGAGAATGATGATTTTATCTTTGGAAATTCATCAAGCTACAATGAGGGCCTGGTAATAAATGAAGAGAAGAGAGGCAAGATGGCTCTCAGGAGAGATTCAGAAACACAGATTAGCCAGACACTCCTATTGATGTCAGTCTAATCAAGCCTGTAATTTGTCAAGTATGTAAATTTTAAAGTGTATTAGTTAAATACATTCAAATAGCATGCACCTGTGTCCCATGTTAGAGAATCTTAATAGATTAAATTGTAACCATATTGTTTTTTATTTTGTGCCAACATAACTGAATCTCAAAACAATGCAATAGGAAATTGCTAATATGATCAAAAGTCATTAATATGGCATATAGTTATCTTTCTTGTCAAGATTGATAACGAGTTTCTATATTTTTCCAAAACCAGTTTCAGCCTCACTTCCCTTAGTGGTTTTGAAAATGCAAACAGAGCAAGCTGAGATGGTGTATTGCCTCCAACTCTATTCCCACAGGTGAACTTAAGTTAGTGCTACGCAGTCCAAACTGTTAAAAAAAATTGGCAGCTGTATGTAATACTGCAGTCTGAAGTTCATTCCAGCAATTTTAAGAGAGAGCAACATAGCAAGATTTTTTTTAAGAATGTGGATTCCTTTATTAATAGTTCAGAGTTGTATGTGTAGGAAGGATCTTACACAATCATTTCACCTGATAAGGGAGCTGTGTGCCAATGGGTTGTCTGATTTGTCCAAGGACACATAGTTAATATGCAGAGTTAGAAGGCCAAGAACTCTGGTTTCTTGGCTAATATGTGTCTGTAATGGTAGCCTTTGCGTAGTTGTTGTTTTGCTTTATGATGTGTTTAGTTGTGATATTCTTTCCCTGGTAACTACATAAAGTTCATCTCAATGTTCTCGGTGGGAAGTAAAAAGAGGACATGGGCTTTGGAAATATTAGAGTGCAAATGTCGACAGGCTTAAAACAGAAGTGGACTAAATAAGCAGTCTCAAAAAGCTTGGAGATTTTGTCCTTCTTTCAGCTCCTTCTTAATAGTTGTGGACTGCAGTTTGCTTCACCTCTTGGAGTCTATTTTCTCGTTTTAAAAGTAAGAACCACAATCTTTGCCTTGTCTACCTTAATGGGTGGTCAGAAACCTGAAAATCAATCATTTCAATTAAAACATTTGTAAACTATAAAGTGCCTCAAGTGTAAGGCATCATCACAGAATGCCATTCAGCTTTTTGAAGATCTCCAAACTGGCTCTTAATTGATTAGATATAATAACACTAGATAGAGGCTTACCATGAAGCCACTGGTTAGAAGAAGCAAATTTGACCCAAAGTGCTGTACTGCCCAGGAGTTGCAGAATCCAAATGGTTAACACACCCAGGCAGGACCTTCATGCAAGCATATTCTTTTACAAATGTGGAACTTTTTGCCCTTTTCAGCCTAAAGTGAAGGATCGATTGAGATAACTGCTATTATTCACTTGACCATCAATTTCCAAAATAGTGAAGGCATTATTTCTGGCGACCTTCATTACCTGAAAGAAAAAGAGGTGGTGTTACATCTTATACTATAAAATATTATTTGGGCCTGAAGCCCAAAAAAGTAACACTTTTATAATGTAATGTTTTATTTTATTATTTTTTTAAAGATTTTATTTATTTATTTGACAGAGAGAGACATAGCGAGAGAGAGAACACAAGCAGGGGGAGTGGGAGAGGGAAAAGCAGTCTCCCCTCCTCCAGCAGGGAGCCAGATGCAGGGCTGGATCCAGGACCCTGGGATCATGACCTGAGCCTAAGACAGACACTTAACGACTGAGCCACCCAGGCACCCCTAATGCAATATTTTAAAATAGCATTTATTTTATACTCTTTACAAGCTCTATAATTTTGTCTAAACAATGATAATATTTAGTTTTTAAAATCCTTTGAAAGGAATAATAATTTTCAGTTGTTATTCTACTTCAAATTCTATACCTTTTCTTGATAAACTTTTTATATTAATGAAGGTATTTTCAAAGTCTGGTATGAGATTTAGATTCAGTTTTTCTATGCCAGATGAGTTCTTTTTGGAGCGACAGATTAATTATAGAAAGAAAGAAAAGAAGGAAGGAAGGAAGGGAGGGAAGGAGGGAAGAAGGAAGGAAGGAAGGAAGGAAGAAGACAAGAAACTCTTAGAATGAAGTTTTCAGGGGCACCTAGGTGGCTTATATGGTTAAGTGTCTACCTTTGGCTCAGGTCATGATCCCAGGGTCCTGGGATCAAGTCCCCAGTCTGGCTCCCTGCTTGGTGGGGAGTCTCTTCTCTCCCCCTGACTCTCACCCTGCTTGTGATCTATCATTTTCTCTCTCTGTGTCAAATGAATAAATAAAATCTTTTTAAAAAGGAAAGAAATATTCAATAGCTGTTCATTTGTTCATGTTTTTTAAAATTATTTTAAATATACTTTTAATATTTTGTAGTTTTTTGGATACAACTTACAGTGGTTTATCAGCACTGTTTGAGGATTGAAATATTTAGAGAGGAAGTAATATTTATATATAATGAAAATAACATTTATCATCTTTTACTCCAAAGTATCTGCACCTTCTAAGGGCATCATATCTTCTTTGCCTGGTAAATATTATTGTTCATTCTATTCCTACATTATTTCCATCTCTTCAGTTTGTATCTAGTAGAGTATAACACTTATAATCTTTTACAAACTTACAATTCAAAAGAACTTTGCCTAATTTACCTAATTACTCCCATTTTATTGCTTTAGAACAGAGGCCAATAAAGTATTGCCTGGGGATCTAATCCAGACCTCCACTTTTTATTTGTAAATAAAGTTTTACTGGAACACAACTATGCTCATTTCTTTCTATTTTGCCCATGGCTACTTTTGCTCTGACTGGCAGAACCAAGTGGTTGTGACAGAAACTGTGTGGCACACAAATCCTAAAATATTCATTATCTGGCCCTTCACAGAAAAAAAGTTTGGTAATCTCTGCTCTATAGGATCATTGTCTACTCAGTCTTATTAATTGTGAGGGCCTGAGTACTTCCTTTCCCAGCCCTTTCTTCTTCTAGATCCCTAGAAAATAACATGTCCCTCAGAAATTCCACAATAAGCAATGTAACTATATCCATGTCCACACTGCTCTTTTCTTCTCAGTGGAATTCCACATGGCACCCTGGTGATTAGAAAGTAGCTATTCATCCTTATGTCACTGCACATCATTAATACTGAGTTAGTGATTCACGATGTACAAAGTTACCATTAAACTGTCACTATCTTCCTTTCTAGACATCTCACCTTCCATACTATTACATCCTGACTCAATCTTCAAGATAAGTGCCAAAGTGTCTTCTTTGTCCATTATTTAATGAGATCACCCTATTTTTAGAATTCTGCTCTAAAACCTTTTTCTAAAGTGGTTCATAATCTCTCACTTCCCTTTCTCTTCCTATTCATACATCCCTTTATATCCATATACTCCTATATCATATTGTCCCAGTCTCTATTCCCATTCTCACCTCCAAGTGTTCGTTCTCTTAGACCACACACTCTGTCTAGAACACACTTAGACATGAGCCAGCTTCTACCACATGGGCAAGGCCAACATGATAGAAAGTGATAGAGCAAGATAAAAAACAAAACAAAACAAAACTGGGTTCCTGGATGATCCACTGGGGCAGAACCAACTACCTATTGTTTCTTCCACCTAGCTTTGAACGATTAAGTGAGGATAAACTAAATCTCCCTTGTGTCTGAGCCACTATATTATTTGCATATTTGTTATATCAGATTAGTCTGATCTCTAACTAATACAAAACTAATTTCATTTATATAGTCCCAGATTCCGAGTAAGTATGTTTTTGGTGTAGTTTTACTGGCAATAGTAAGTAAGGTATAGAAGTCAGAATAAAGAATAACTCTTTTGTCTTTTCCCATTTATTTCCTTAGTCCTCATGTAACTTTAAAGCATAAAATTAAAACATTTCTTCCATTTTGGATTAATTTAATTCCTGTTTAGAATAGCTATGCATATTATATTTTTGGTAAAAGTCCAGAGGT
This sequence comes from Lontra canadensis, assembly GCF_010015895.1. Lineage (NCBI taxonomy): Eukaryota > Metazoa > Chordata > Mammalia > Carnivora > Mustelidae > Lontra > Lontra canadensis. The sequence goes on from NW_022631017.1 coordinate 16,929,437, forward strand.
CTTCCTGTACGGTGGAATGAATCTTTGATGCATTTTCTAAGGCAAGTGAAAGCTCTGTATCTTAATGATTCTGATTCACTAACTAGAGATTGGAGGACTATCTGTGCCCTGATGGCTGTTTAAGTTCAGACAAAAAGATGCTACTAAAATAACTTGGGTTATATTTAAGTTGAGTTGCATTACACATCTTGATGAATGTTGATAAACAAATATTCTCCAGGCTAACTAAGAATTTTTTTCATTTATTTTGAACATACTTGCTTTCACACTACACTAGCCATACTGACTCCTTATGCCTAATATCAAAGTGAAATGCAGAATGAGGGTGTTTACTTTATTTACACAGTAGAGAAAAGTTGACTTGGATAGGGTCAATTAAATGGTTATAGACTTTTAAATTCTGGCCATGTATTTTAACCTTCTGATTAAAAAATATATATACTGAAGCACATAAAGGGAAAAATCTTAACACAATTATAAAACTCTAGGAAGTATATGTGTCAAACATGGAAATCTTTTGAGAAAACAGTTCCTGTAGAAAATAAAAACATATTATAAAATATAAAAATAGAGCCTCTCCCACAAAGGCCCACTGATGACCTTAGAAGAAATTAAATAGTGACCAGTAGGGAGTGTAGGATCAGCATGAGCAACTTTGATAAACAGATTGAAAATCTGTAAATTAGAGTTGTCTTAATTCATCATTAAGCCAATTTTCCTTTAAAAAACTAATAATCCTGAAAAAGCAAACCTGTTTAAAATGCTTGGGTTTGATTTATGTTCACATTGATTTTACTTATAAGCTCTAAATTTTCCAAAAGGATGACAACTATAAGATAAATCTTATATACATCAGGGACTTTTTCTTTTTTTTTGGCTGACACGTGAAAACAATATACTCTTCAATGGCAAATAGGAATGTGATCAATCACAAGGAAGGAAATACAATTCTTTATATTCAAAGTGCTAAGGATTTTAATGCCTTCTTGGTGAAGAATACTTGGGATAAGCTATGCCATAAACTTCAGAATTTTGTCAGCCTTTAATACCCCCACGCATGAGGACTGTAAAACTGTTTTAAGACAGGTAATGTCTGTAGTAATCCATTTCAGAAGGGGAAAGAAGAGTAAAGGAAAATACCTTAAAAAATAATGGGGTCAAAATAACAAGAAACAGACTTAAGCTACCAGAAGCTTTCATGGGGCAGTAAAAAAATGTCACTTTTTCTCTGATGGGCTCAAAAGTACCACATTTTTCAGACTTCAAACAACTTTTATGTGACTTCTTCCTAGTTTATTTCCCAACAATGAACTACATTTTTAGCTTGTTAAATATCATAGTAAAGATGTGCTGGAAAAACACTTAAACCTTAAGTCTCTGTGAAGCCTCGGTCAAGGAAATTGAACTAGTATTTTTTTTTTAATTGAAATAGGAACCAGCCAAATGCCAAAGTTAGGTATTCAGGAATGTTGGAGTATCACTAGTTTTAGTAGTTTGAATTTTCAATCACATTATCATATTATATTTCAAATAAATTTCAGACTACTGAGAGATATAAGGATTTCAAGCTTTATGCTCTCTTCTTTGAGAATTGTGCTTTTTTATTTGGGGAGGAGTATTTCTTTGTAACTGTCTTGGACTTTGATCAGAAGAAAGAAGAAAAGATAAAGTACTTATTACAGTGTGTTTTTTTTTTTCCCCTCACATGGAAAAGGAGAAGAGGAAAAAATATATATATATTACTATAGAGTTTTCAGGTTTTTAGGATAAAACCTTATTTTTATCAGCATGTTTTGAGTAATTTCTGCCTATGAACCTTAAGTACTCCAAAAGTCAAAACAATTTTTTTTTCAATTTTTTCAAAGAGTTTATTTATTTATTTAACAGACAGAGATCACAAGTAGGCAGAGAGGCAGGCAGGGTGGGGGATGAGGGCAAGCAGGCTCCCTGCTGAACAGAGAGCCTGATGTGGGCTCCATCCCAGGACCCTGAGATCATGACCTGAGCCAAAGGCAGAGGCTTTAACCCGCTGAGCCACCCAGGCGTCCTGTCAAAACAATTTTAGGGGCACCTGGGTGGCTCAGTGGGTTAAGCCTCTGCCTTTGGCTCAGGTCATGATCTCAGAGTCCTGGGATCTAGCCCCACATCAGGCACTCTGCTCAGTGGGGAGACTGCTTCCTCCTCTCTCTCTGCCTGCCTCTCTGCCTACTTGTGTTCTCTCTCTCTCTCTCTCTCTCTCTCTCTGTCAAATATATAAATAAAATCTTAAAAAAAAATTTTTTAATGGCATTTCCCCCCAACACTAGCAAGTATGTTTAGGCCTCTGACAAAAACATTTTCTAAATCTATTCTAAACGTCCTTCAGTGGTGTTGACAGTATCTGGGAAAGTTTCAAAATGCCCAGCACAAAGTATCGATAAGCTAATAGAAGGGGAAAAAAAGGGAAAGATTAATAAAAATTTTTGCAATGAACTTCGAGTTATAAAAATAAAAATTTAAAAATCCTTAATCATTTTTATTAAACATATTTACTAAGCCACATAATCAGTTGGGATGATTAGAGAAGTAAGCTGGAAGGTGAGCTGATATAGTTACTAAAGGAAGTTTCTTTCTATCTGGGGTTATATCATGGATACATTGGCTTACATTGGTTTGAGACCCTTACAGAAGAAAGGATTTTTCAGATGACAACTACTCAGATAGCTTCTCTACCTCAAAAACAGACAAACAAAACAGAAACAATAACAACAAAACTTCACAACAACACACACACACGTAAACCTAACCAAAACGAAACAAGAATTAAATTCCAGAACTAATTAGCTAAGTTGACTGATGTAAATATAGAACATTTGTTCAATCAGGATACCTAAGAGAATTCCATAAGTAACAAGAGTAGGCTTCATAGAGAGCCAGATTTGAGTCTTGGCTCTGTTTATTGAGTGGTGGTAGGGAAGTGATTGTAGGAGAGAGGAAACTTAGATAAGTGAGTTCATGCATTCAGCATATTTTTGCTGAGGAGTTACCATGCATTCATCTATGGGAGAGAGAGAACAATTCCTACATCATAACATTATTGTGAGGGTCAAATGAACTAGTGAATATAAAATACTTAGCAGAGTGCAGGTATACATTAATAGCGTAATGTAGGGCAGTGACTGTCATTATAATAAGTGTAAAATAACTAATAAGAAGCTTACCTTCAGGGATCTATTGTCCAAAATACATATGTAAACAACAATAGACAAAAAGTTAGTTTACACAGAGATTATACTTTAAGGTTTATAAGAAAAGCTTCTTAAATTATCTCTAGATACTTGTTGCTTGCTCATATTGTATCCCCAAAGTAATATCTAACAAATAAAATAATATGCTATTTATTAAAGAATTAATTTTTAGTAGAAAAGGCATTATTAAATGTGTACATATGTACCTATTCTTATTGCTGTAGGCCAGAGATTGTCAAAGTATGGTCCATGGAAATCTGGGATCATCCAAGACACTTTAAGAAAACTACTTCCATAATAATGCTATGCTATTATTTGTCTTTTTCAATTTGTTGACATTTGCACCAAGGGTGCAAAAGAAATAGTGGGGAAAATTGCTGGTGTCTTAGCATGACCAAACCCCAGTAGTGGCCATCATATTCTGCACCATCACTAACACCAAGGGGAAAAAAATGCCAGTGTCATTTAAGAATATCATTAATAAAGCAGTAGAAATATTAATTTTATTAAATCTAAACCCAGGTACACACAGCTTTTCACTGTTCTGTGTGACAGATAAGGCAGTTCAGCTACATACCAAAGTATAATGGTAGTCTAGAGGAAAAGCACCTGTGCAGTTGTTTGAGTTGTAAGAAGCCCTAGCCACATTTTTCATGGGACTGTTCATATTTGAAATAATGACTGACAGACAAGGGATGGTTAATCAAACTTGGGTGTTTGGAAGGCATGTTGTCAAATATAAATGAAATGAGCTTGTCATTTTAAGGAAAACAACTGACACCATGTATTACCAGTAATAAAGAATTTAAACTTTCATACAAAATTGAGAATGTTGGGAAACCAGTTGTGTGCCACAGTGAATTTCATGAATTCCAATTAGCAGATGTTGAAAGACTTATCTGAAATCAGTGATAATATTAATAAGTGGGTTTTTTACATTATATAATGAAATGTATTAATCTTTGGAAGATTTGTATAACTCCATGAATTGAGTCTTCTGATTACCAAAGCATGATGTTACCACTATATACATATATATACTATATATGTACACACACACACACACACACACACACACACACACACAAAAGATCTAAATACCCATTCAAATTCAAGGAAGGTCAGTAGATTTTAATATGAGAGAATATGAAAAGTTAATAGACATGGTTTCAGATTCTACACAATTAACTCCTAAAAAACTTCACTTGTTGAGTTTTGGGATAGTATTAAAGGAGAATGACCACATTTATCTGAAGAAGCTTTTAAAATAAATCCTTTTTTTTCCAACTATACATTTGTGTGAGGCTGAATTTTCTTCATAAACTCCAATAAAAACAGTATATTTCAATAGATTGAATACAAAAACAGGAAAGAGAATCCAGTTGTTTTCGATAAAGCTAGACACTATATGTAAGAGCTTTGTAGAAATTTAAAGCAATGCCACTTCTCATTAATATTTTTGATTTGAAAGTTATTTTTCATAAATATTACCTTGTTAACATGTAATAGGTTTATTATTGCCATTTGACATAAAACATTTGCTTTAACTTTTATATGATATATAACATTAATTGTTATAATTCACAAAAATTCTTTGGGGTTTTCCATAGTTTTTTTAAAAAATGCAAATTAGTCTTGAGACCAAAAGGTTTAAGACTCTCTAAAAATCAATGTTCTGAGATTCCTTAAGAAGTCAGGAAAAAAAAAAAAAAGAACAAGGTAAACCCCAAATAGGTTGACATAAGGCAATAATATAGATAATAAAAACAAACAGCAGGAAAATTAATAAGGCCGAAAGATAGTTCTTTGTAAAGGTCAACAGAATTAATAAGCCCCTAGCTCAAGTGGTCAACAAAAAAGGTGGAAGAACATAAATTACCAGAATCAAGGATGAAAAGGATTCATCACAACAGATTCTACAAACCCTAAAAGAAAAGGGAATTTCATAGATCTGTAAGGTAGTATTGAATGCCCATCTGAAAGATACTGTGAATTTAAAGTGAAACCAGTTACCTAAGTTGTGTATTTCTTTTCTAGTAATGTTCAATTACTTTAACTTACCTAGGAGTAACTGGATAGTTAATCAGGGTTGTGCTAGTGTCAGAACAAACAAATTTGAGACCATGAAAGAGAGCAGGGAAGTTACGGGGTTTGTACAACCATCCACTCTCCCTAACAACATAATCAGAGTAAAACAATTCCCAGGGAGCTTTCCCTTCAAATCTGCTGCTAAACATCATATGAAGAGGACTCATTTTTCTAGCAGTCCTGGCCATTTGTTCATGACCTCCATGGTGTTCAGTGGAAGAAGGAAATGGTAGAAGCCCACTGCTCTGATAACTTTACCTGGCATTTTTTTTATTTATGGTTTTTTTCAAGTATAATTAACAGACAGTCTTAGATTAGCTTCAGGTATACAATATTTAACAATTCCATACATTTCTCAGTGCTCATCAAGAAAAGTATTCCTTTAATCCCCTTCACCTATTTCACCCATTCCCATACCTCTCTCCCTTTTGGTAACCACCAGTTTGTTCTCTGTATTTAAGCAAAATTAAACTACTCGGACTACACCAAAATAAAAAGCTTTTGCACAATGAAGGAAACCATCAAGAAAACCTACTGAATAAAAGAAGATACTTGCAAATGATATATCTGATAAGGAGTTAATATTGAAAATATATAAAAAAAACTTCTACAGCTCAATAACAATAAAGCAAGTAATCCATTTAAAAATGAGCAGAGGGCCTGAAAAGACATTTTTCAAAGCAAACATACAGATGAAAAACAGACACATGAAAACATGCTCAACATCAATAATCATCAGGGAAATGCAATTTAAAGTTACAATGAGAAATCACTTTACATCTGCCCTGCTTTCAGCTTCTGCCTCCTTGTATTTTCAGCAGTCATTCAACCATGAATGCTCCTAGTTCAGGTATCTCATCCTTAGTGGGATATTGAAAACTTCTCTCTCACTCTGTTCAAATGAAAACTTGGTTATTACGTATGTCTTGAGCCTCACACGTTTCTTTACGTGAGAGTAGGCCCCTTTTTCCTGGTGACAGGAATCAGTGTGACAAAATTTCAGACACCAAAGATTTGATAGAAGTTAGAACATCATTTCCAACAAAGTCAGTAACATTGTCCTCATGCAATCTTACTTATCCTCAAAAGGCTCACTGTAGGGTCATTACACTTTTGATCTGTAAGCCAGCAAGAGATCAATTCTACACAGGCTGATGATCTATCTTTAGAGCTTGCTGGAGTTCTTGGCTCTTCTAAAGTTCATCATGTGAAATGTTTCAGCATCTTTGACAATGTTATCATCCAACAAGCACATGAGCTTACTCAACACTACTGGTCTGTCCTAAAATAGAGTACTGGGCTCTGTTGCTCTAGACAGAAAATCTACTTAAAAAAACAAACAAACAAACAAAAACCCCACAGATCTGCATATCTAATTCATTCCCTTCACAGTGTCATTTGGTATTAATAATTATAAGTAACTGTATTTATAATAGCTAACATTGTTTGAGTGTAATTCAAAATGTATTGTGTGGATTAACTCATTTAATCCTCCCAGCATTTTTATGAGATGAGTACTATTATCATTCCTGTTTTAAAGGTAAGGCAACTGAGTCACAGATGGAGTAAGTAACCTGCTCAAGGTGAAAGTAATGTGCATCAGAGCTGAACCCTTTGAACCCTTCCCTCCTGGCTCTAAATGCTAGTAATGACATGATATTGCCCCAATAATTAACTGGGTTTAAATAAAAGAGATATTTTTAAATAGATTTTTCATCCTGTTTCTCCTAAAATTTTATTTTAGATTACCCTATATTTAAAATATCATAGATATGATCATTTAGCTTGAGGAAGTTATGTTTGCATGAAAAAGAATCCAACGGCCTGAATAATGGAATTCTCTAAATCCTCCTTCCTGTATTATAGTCAGAAAAAAAAAAATGTAAGTTTAATCCATATGAAATTGCTACCATTTAACCTCAACTAAAAAAATAGCAACTTTGTGTGGCTCAATTTAATATAATGGGGAAGCTACAAGTCCATATTTATTCTAACTCTCTGCTTTATTTCAGTACTATGATGATTTTCACTGTCATTCATAATCGTTTTTATGGCCTCCCTTCTGTTGGGAATAACCACTATTTCTTGGTGAGAGAGCAAGTCAGGGTCAGAGGTATGGATTATAACTGAGGGAGAGAATAATTTCTTACAAAATGGCACTTGGCCCATGATGTCTGAAGCCCGCTGACCTTGGCCTCATTTGCCCTATGAGCTCCTCAGTCCTAGGGCCCAGTAATGTGAGATGTGATTTGCCTCAGAAAGTAGATTTAAAGGTTTTATTATTTTACTATTTTTCCAAAGAACCTCCTCTTGAAATCCAACAGCAAAAGTCACTTTTTCTGATTAAAAAATTAATTATAATGATTCTGAGAATAGTATCACATGCTCAGGAATCATAATACCTACAATGTGCTAAATTCCTCATTTCTCCCACAGGATTTTTCAATGCTAAAAACAGCATTGATGCCCGTTTTCCTGGCAGAGGCACTGCTAATTGACAATCAGATGAACCCAGCTAATGTGTTTACTGAGTGTGAACAAGAAAGGATGTCATATCCAGAAGTTCCAAAATAGTTTTCTTTCTTTAGAAAATGCATATCTCCCAGGACAAGCAGCAGTTCTCACGTGTTTTAGTCCGTGTCATTGGCCACCACTAAATCAGAACAGAGGTGACTTCTGGGCTTTTGCCAGTGCCATTTTCTGTACTTGACAAGTGTAGCAGTCTGGATATCCTCATCACATGAGAAAATTGACACAATGGTCATTTTTAGATTTCCACAGCAAGGCTGCAGAAGGTATGAGGGTATGAGAGGTGGCACCCAGAAGATAAATAGTGGGGTCAGGGAAGAAGAACATTGTTGTTACCGCTGACATAGACCATTCTTCCTGTCAGCAAGATATCACCAACATGTCTTTCACTGTGAGGTGTTATGTTTCAGAGATACAAATAAGAGAATATAATTTCTTGCCACTTCAGAAAGAGATAAGTATGAACACCTAAAAATGACACATCAATATAAAGCACACTGTAGAATAACTGATGACTCTTGGTTTTAAAATCTCCTCCCCCCAAATTTCTAAAAACAGCTAACAAACTGACTGCCATTAGATAGGAAGATGTATAATCTTATAAGTATTTTGGAAGCCACCTCAATTAGCCATCACATATTAATGTACCATGCTGGAAAGTTGTCTACAATAAGAGTGATGAAAAGAAAGAGGAAAACAAGCTACTAATAGCTGGGGGGGGGTGGATATATAAGAATTTTCTTCATAATAGAGAAATAATCCTGCTCTTGGCAGGAACTTAGATACCGTATAATCCAATTGTCTTCTCTTTACAAATAAGGAAACTAAGCCCAGAAAAGCTAAGCAATATGTATTTTTTAAAAGAATTTTATTAAAACTCATTATAACCTTCAACTTTCCTTTATAAATTTTTTTTAATTTTATTTCTGTCAAGATTACAGAATGTCTGAGCTACTGAAGATTGACTGAAAATTGAAGACTGCCGGCTTTGTTTCATACTTGGAAACCAGTGAGGTATACTCTGTGTTATTCTTAGGAAAAGAGAGAATATGTTTATCCTTTATGTCTCCTTCTTCAGATATCCCAATTAACAAAGCTCTCAACAAAAAGATAGACATTAAGGCATTTTATTATGGAAAAATAAGTGATTTTGAGGCTAAAAAATTAGATTACAAACAGTTAAGGCTGTTTGTTATGGGGTACAATTCTGCCTAAGCCCTACTTTGCTATATTATAAAATATATTTAATACTTTCTGACCTGTTCCAAAGTCCTTTGAGACCAGAGTTAAGTCTTGAACTGAATTATTCCCAATTTAAGACTGCACACATTTACTTTATTTTGGTCAAATTTTATTTCATTTTATTTTTTTTTTATTTTTATTTTTTTTTTTGTTGTTGTTTATTTGACAGACAGAGATCACAAGTAGGCAGAGAGGCAGGCAGAGAGAGAGGAAGGGAAGCAGGCTCCCTGCTGAGCAGAGAGCCCGATGCGGGACTCGATCCCAGGACCCTGAGATCATGACCTGAGCTGAAGGCAGCGGCTTAACCCACTGAGCCACCCAGGCGCCCTCATTTTATTTTATTTTTTAATGAAGATTCTGACTCTGTGGGTCTGGGCTAAGCCTGGGATTCTGTATTTTTTGTTTTTTGTTTCTTTAAGATTTTTATTTATTTATTTGAGAGAGAGAGCAAGAGAGACAGAGCATGATCAGGGTGAAGGGCAGAGGGAGAAGCAGACTACCCAGAGAGCAGGGAGCCCAACATGGGGCTTGATCCCAGGATTCTGGGATCATGACCTGGGCCAAAGGCAGATGCTTAACTGACTAAGCCACCGGCACCCCCAAAATTCTATTTTAAATAGTAAAATTACTTTATACAAAGATTAAATATAAAAAATAATAATTCAGTTATTTAGGACATTAAATGGGACACTATACATTAGAGCACAAAATATTACATAACATATATACTAAATATTTGGTATCCTTTATTCATTAATTAATATAGTCAATAAATATTGAGTATTCTATGTAAAGCTCTATTATGGTGGGTTTTTTTGAGTAAGAGAGCAATGAACTTTACCCACATCCTCTCTTGAGGGTATATTACTACAAATGTCTTTAATAATATGGAAAAGAGGGGCTATATTAAATGAAGGGCCAAGCTACCCTCTGTTGGGGTTTATGGAAAATAGCTCATGACAGCTGGTATATAAGAAAAGACTAATGAAAACTATTATTGTCCCAACTGGACATAGGTTAGAATAGAGAGGGGGGTGATAGGGAAAAGGGGAAAAAAAGAGAAGAGAGAGAGAGAGAGAGAGGAGGAGGAAGGGAGAGAGGAAAGAATAAATTGGCTAATGTTTTTGTGACATTTCTTTCTTATCACATCCCTCCCAAATCACCCGGACTTCTCATCCACCTACCTCAACACATTATTGTTCTCGTTTCTATTGACTTATCACTGTGGCCTCCTTCTAGATACCATGAGTACACAAGCTACATCTGGATTCCTTCCAAGCTTACTGTCATCACAGTGTTTTCACATAATGGGCACTCTAAAAATACTGTTATATTGATGAAGTGGTGAATGAGTGAATAAATAAATGGAATGCCTTCAAAGTCAGGTTTTAACTTTTTTTGGTGATCTATATAAATCTGATCAAGTTGCTCCCTATCAGGAACAATTCCCCTGGAAAATAAGTGCGGTCTCTCCTCTTGGCTGGAAGACAACTGTGTGCCCACACTATTTAAATCTTCCTTGTACTATGTTCTGGTCCTTTCTGGGACGACAGTAGGATTATTAACAATCATTTCACACAACCAAATCTCTGCAGTTAAGAAATTTCTCTCAGAACACTTTTGAGAAATTACCAACTAGTCTCTTTAAACACATAAGATAAAACTTAAGTTCTGTCAATGCATAACAATCTACTGCTGGTCAACTCAGATTAATAGATCACACCTCTTCTTATATTGAGCCAAACCTTTTTTTCTCTTTAATATTAACCTGATAGCACTCATTCTGTAGCCTTGAGCAGCATATAACAAATCAGCTCTTCCTCCTTCAGATTTATATCATTTGAAGTTAACTATCATTTCTCCTTTTAGTCTTTACTCCTATATACTAAGGAACCCAATGCATCTAAAACCATCCAGTTTCTATCTCAAATATGACAATTAACTGAATACCAAAGGGAAAGTTGACCCCATCAATGCCAAGCTCTTAGCAGTCATAGAGGAAAGTTATTTACTAAACTAATTTCATTGCAGAAATATAAATAGTGATAATTCATTACATTTTTTAGTCCAAATATTTTTAGATAGTTGTTCAGAGATCTGTTATACTATACTATCTATCTCAATATGACAATTAACTGAATACCAAAGGGAAAGTTGACCCCCATCAATGTTGAGCTCTTAGCATTTTTAATATATTTATTTTTTTTATTTCAGAAAACCCTATGTAGGCATGGCTGACATTATTTCAAATCATAGTTGATATTATTTGAGAAAGTTTTGACATTGAGAGTGATAATCTGATTTCCAGGTTGTGTGATTAATAGTTGAGACAGTGGTGTGTGTGTGGTGGGAGGTATATCTTTTTAAGGAAATTCTTGGTAAAAATATGTTTCTGTGCCCCTCAAATCTTTCCCATAGGTAGCATATTATCATGAAGCTAGATTTTATAACACCAAAGACTTATCTTTTATTTATTGAAAAATTGAAATAACTAATTGTTCAGAGATCTGTTATACTAAAACAGTCATTTTAGACACCTAGAAGCATCACTAAGGAACATGGTAAAAGGTAGCTAAAAATTGTAGATTATTTCCATATATATACTATACAGCCAGAAATAACTGGAGTCTTGGGAACCTGACTTTACTCACTGCAGAGTGATCCAAATTACATCGAATTGTAAAAGTAACAATGAAACTTAAAACACTCTTTTGCTTTTACTATGAGGTAAACATTAAAAAATAGAATTTGATCACTAAAAATGTAAAACTAAAAATGTGGTTGCTTTATTAATCTTTGAATTTTAGTACATCATATACAAATGTTACCTCTTTATAGGTTTTACCAAGGCATTTAATGTCATGAAGTCCTATTCTAATAATGACACTCCTGTTCAGCAAAGACATTTTTTACAAGTTTGATTTAAAAAAAAAAAATCTTTGTTCTATTAGGGAAAGGGATTTATTAAAACTCTTGGATCTTCCATCATAAAATTCATTATCAAATCTATTGAATTCTCTGTCAGTTTGTTTTTTAATGTATTTAGCATACAATTTGCTACTTTACTCTTGGAACCATAGAAAACACTGTAATCTTTCTGAATTCAGATTATTTTGACCAGACAATAAATATTTTAGGAAAAGATTATCTCTTTCCTCATTTGAATTGCCTTGATTTTCCATTGTCTTGTGATTTTGACCTTTATAACATCACAATCATGAAGCTTGGCTCTGTCACTAAATTGGTAACTTTGGTTAACTTATTTAATGTCCCTGAACATGGGTATCATCTGTACAATGGGGATGAGAACAAAGGTTCTTTAGGAAAATTAAATGAAGTCATGTATGTTGATGGCTCAGCATAGTTCCTGGCATCCCTTACACACTCAATGACAGTTTTTATTGTTTTATTAATTATTCATTTCGGTATCATACTTAATGAGATCATTGTTGTTATCCTCTTTAAAACTCTTTCTCAGTAATTTTGGATATAATAAAAGGAGAAATATACTGTCAGAGTGGCCTCCTGATGATTTTCATATTCATTAAAGTGAGTCCAGCTATAAGAATCCCAAACACCTTTCCTTAATGATTTTATAAATCATTCTTAATAACCTGTTTTGGCTTTTCAAGTATGAGAAAACCTTGCTTATTCAATGCTCTGTCACAACCAAGAAACTTTTTCACGGGCCCAAGCTTGTCCAAGCTGAAGTATTACGCCCAAATTTGTAATATTTTTTCAGAAGACAGCAAGGTCCTTTCAAAATCTATGATCTTTACCAAAGTTGTTATTTTAGACATGGGTAAGATATTCATCAAGATGTCACTGAGAATGTAGTTCCTTATGTACTAAAACTTGTACTATGTTTAGCCTTTAGCCTCAAATGTGATCATCTATCTTGGGTTCCTAACCTGATTGAAAGACTAAATGATCAATAACTGAGAGAATTCCATTCAGTTCTTCTATCCAAATATGTCATTCTACCTTCCCAAGTCACACAGGGACCTGGAAAGACTAGGCCATTTAATTCAGCAAATCAACAAGTATTTGAGAGCCAGAATAAACCAAGAGCAAGAATATAGCAATGAACAAGACAGAGATCATTCTTGCCTCTTGAACCTATGTTCTAGCAGTAACAGAGAACCAAACACCAGCTTAAAAAAGCAAAATTGTGGTACCTGTAATGAGTAAAATGAATGATGTAACAAACATTGAGATGAAATGGAGAATAATGTTGAAGGGTGGTAGGGATGAATGATAATGGTAAGGAACCGCCTTCAGGTAGGAAAAGTGCTGAAAATGGGGTATGAAACCTGTATTTTAGAGTTGAAAAAAGGGTCAGTCATACAGAATCTTGTGTAGAAGTTTTAGATATTATTCTAAGTGTAAACAGATATCATTGAAATGTTTTATATTTGGAGTGATGTTATTTATGTTTTAAGATCACTCTAAGATTTTCTCTATATAAAACCTTATTTAAACAAAAATGCCTTTTTTGATAAATTTGATTTTTTTTTCATTTTGGAAATAATGACATTGTTCAGAGTCAATCTGATAAATATATATTGTACTTCTGTCATTTAACATGTTATGTGTCACTTACACATAGGTGGTGTAAAGATGAGTGAAATAGCCCATATGTTTGTCTAGTAGCTTATTCTAATTGTTGAAAACCTCAATGTGTTGCTCTTTTGCTATGTCTATAAAGTCATTTATTAAACCAAATAGCATACTAGAATTATACTACTTCTTCCTAGGTCCAGTGCCCTAACCCCTGTGCCATTCAAAGATAACTGTTGTTAGCACCAAAATCAAGTGTATTTTCTTTTCTAATACTCTGCACATTCTAGTTTATTTTGTATTTTAGCCATGACAGACTCATACAATTTTTTTTTTTCCTCCCAAAGTTTCAGCTCTTTTCCCACTTGGTGAAAGAATAATCTGTCTTCACAATATTCTGGAGTTTTCTATCATTTTAATCTGGTAATACATTGCATGGAAACTCTTTTTATTTCATTTTATTTTTCCTGGAGACAGACTGTCCCTGACCCCACCAGTCCCCTTCTCCAACCCGAACTAGATTGGCTGCCCAGCTTATATGCAAACACTTCCCCTTCCCTGGTTTCTAAGTTCAATTCTCTTGGATCTTAGATCTTCTACTTTCATGTTTTTCTCCCACAATTTACTAAAATAACATCTTAAACAATTTTTCAAGAAGTGCATAGACAGTAAGCTTCTCTATCTTTATATGTCTGAAAATATTTCTTTAGCTTTCACACTGAGTTGACAATTTTGGCTGAGTATAGAATCAGAAACTCAAAATCTTTTCTCCTCAGAACTTCAGAGGCATCCCTCCACCACTCCCACTGACTCAAAGCAGAGTTCGTCATTTTCGTTTTTTGGACCTCTATTTTCTCCTTCTATTCTTTCTATCCTCATCATCTATCTGGTAAGTTTCAGAATTTTGTATTTATTCTTTTTGTGTGGAAAGTTCATGATGATGTGATTTTCATATATCCTGGCCAGGCTAGGGTTAGCATTTTTAGTCACAAGAAATTTTGTTTCTTCAGCTCTGGGAAATTTCATTATATTATTTTTAGATTATTTGCTCCCTTTTACATTTTTTTTTTTCTCTTTTGGGACTCCTATCTAGTGAGATGTTCAGTAATCCTCTATTTCTCTCTCTCTCTCTTTTTTTTTTTTTCATATGTCCTCTTTGATTTCTTATATATTGGAAGACTTCACCAATTTTGTCTTCTAGCTCTTCATTGTACCATATTTTGGCAATCTTTCTGTTCTTTAAATTTCCACAGGCTCCTTTTGTTTTCTCTAGTCATTCTTTTTTATTCTTCTTCTGGTTATATAAGTATCTTTTGGATTTCTTTAAAAATAAAAATTAATATAAATTTTAATATTCTCTTCTGTTCCCCAAATTATTTCTGCTTGCTCTGGGTTTTGTTTCATTAATTATAACCTTTCTCTTACATGCTACTGGTTTTACTCACATGCCTAATGATCTCTACATGTCTCTTTATTTTTAATAATGAGTGACTATGCTGATGATTCAAAGTAGCTGGGTGGCTTCCTCTGCTGCTGAACTTATACATCTATTATTGAAAAGGAAGGAAGAAAGAGCTCTCAGTCACTAGGCAGAGCCTGTCAAAGAGCACACTTGAAATTGGAGAGGACAGATGAGAAGTCTGCCTGGAGGTCTGGGTCCCCTAATATCAACATAAAGAGGGTTTTAAAATAGATACCAAAATCTACCTCAGGCAACCTCAGTGGCTCCTCAGAAAATTTGTTCAATTGCTCTAGAGAAAGACTTTTGCTGTAATTTTTGTATGTGAGTAAATCCCAACTTACTGTCATTAGCATTATAGGCATGGGCAGGTGGAAGGGGAAGGACCAGAAGGAAAGTAACCTTAATGGTTCTGATTTCAACTCCACTCCTCACCCCCAAGTAAAAACTTGAATATTAGCTTCTTCCTCCCTTGTAGCCCTGACACAGAGTGCTCTGGACCATATTTTCTTTTGTTCTGTTTAATCAGCCCTTCACATCCATCTGCCTTCTGCTGCCCAGAAATGTGTTCCATTGTTGCCTTGCTGAAGAGCATATGTGATGGGAAATACTGTTGCAGCCATCTTTGGAAAACACAATCTGCCAAACTAGTAAATACTACAGAAATAGCTACTAGTCAATTTCAGCAGAGCATTAAATGGGGCAGGTGTTGGGTAAGGTGGGAGGTATAGACAGAAACAATTCATTTTACCTCTATATTCCCAGCTCAAGAATTGTGTTAAAACATTATTCAGAAGACATTTATTCAGAACATAAGCTTTCCTAATGTTTAATTTTTGTCCATGTATGTGCTATCCTTTATTATCTGCTCTTTATATTCATTAAGACATTTAAGATCTTGGAAAACAATGTTAGCTCCTCTATTCAATTCAACCTAAAGAATATTTACTGATACTGACTCTGTTTCAAATGTGCTCATAAATTTTATATTATCTTTTCTTCCACTCAAAAATATATTATTCCCTGATTTTAACACAACCCATTTTGAAGTTTTTTATGTGCTTATAATATTATAATATTATAACACATAATAATATGTTCTATGACTTGATTGTAAGGTCTATGAAGTAAGGTTTCCCTTTTTTTTTAATTTTTTTTTAGGTTTCCCATTTTTATAAGTCACCTCATATCCAATATTTAATAAGTATTTGTTGGATTAATAAGTTTGTCTCAAAACCTCAGGACCTAAATATTATACCTTTAATGAGAGAAGAATTCCTCAGGTATATTTACCTTTGTTTTACTAAAATTCTTAAAAAATGTGGTTATATGATTTCTCAACCTACAGAATATAAGTGCAGTGAAATAAAAGCACTCTCCTGGACTATGAAGGGGGAAATGACTTAAGGAGACAGCAGTAAAATAGTAAGACTGAAAAATGGTCAAGAAAAATAGCCTGAACTTGTAAATGCACATTCGTATGCATGTAATTAGAATATTCAGTGTAGGACAAACAAACAATTTGAGACTTGAAATACATAACCATGGCATTATGGCATCAGGACTAAGTATGGGAATTAGGGGGTCCAAATGCTCAGGTTCAAACCCCCATTCCTCCATTTAATGACCACATGGCTTTGCAGATCCTGTTTTTCCTATTTGAGCTTTTGTTTCCCCATATTTAAGAACAGAATAATAATAAATATGAGTCTTATAAAACTGTAAAACTCAGTAAATGTTATTACCATAACATCAAAATTACTTTAGATACTTTCACTTTAAGAAAAGTGTGCATAGCACTCTAGAAAGATTTCCATCTAAAATGAATCTAAAAGAAAAAAAGCAGGAAGTATAAGAAGTAACTGATGTTCATATAACCCCTACCATTTTTAAGCAGCTGTTGTATTCCAGGCACTATTACAGGAATTATGCATAAATTTCCTCATTAAAAACAACACTATCATAGATCTTTTTACCTTCCTTCTATATAAGAGAAAGCTATGATTCAGAGATAATCCCCATCTATTTTTTAATCATTCAACTAATATTTATTGAGATTATACTGTCTTCCAAATGCTAGCATATGAAGCAGAGCCTACAGACATGGATCATCTTCTAGCCACCATCATTTATTTCACAGACTTATTTAACTGAAATTAGTTTATAATTTATTATTATTATTTATTAGTTTATAATTTTATATAAACATCAAATACAAATTTTCAATGTGATACACTGATGTACTTAATAGTTACTAAAACATGGCACATCAATATTCAATGAACATCTACAGATAAAAAAAAACATGGAAAAGGGAAAAGATAAAACGTATAAAACAAATCTAAACTTTTCAAATACAAGTGTTTTAATTTATTTTATTTATTTTTGAAAGAGTGAGATCTCGAGCAGTGGGAAGGGGCAGAGAGAGAAAGAGAGAGAGAATCTTTAGCAGGTTCCATGTTCCATGCAGAACCCGATTCAGGGCTCGATCTCATGACCCTGAGATCATAATCTGAGCCTAGACCAAAAATCACTTAACCGAATTAGTTACTCAGGCACCCCTTGAATACAGGCGCCCTTTGAAAACAAGCATTTTAATATGCAGGTCAGAGCACATACAACACTCTCCAGAGGTATCCAAATTATTCTACTAAACCATGATTTTATGGCATTAAACATTTCGTAAAATAGAAAACTTGAAATTTGTCATTTTGTAAAGATTTTCTTCATAATATTTCCCTAATAGGATTTAACAGTATAAATAAAGCACAGTTTCTCAGGGAAAGGATGGTCCACCCCTTTTTGTGTTCTTCCTAGATGTTCTGGGTATTTTGCTATTTGTTACCTTCTTTATCATCTTTAAGTTTGGCAACTTTGGAATCATTTAGGCAAAGAGCTAGATCTTAATGTCGTTTTAATGGGACATTTAATAAATACCATGATATATTGGCTTACTTGCATGGACTCTCAAAACTGTGGTTACTTGTTAGCTCTTGAAGGTCGCTTTCACTGGGCTGAATGTTTAAGATGTGATTCAAGTGGTTTCTTCCTCTAATTCCCACTGTGAGAGGAGTTTCCTGGCTTCAGAGCTCTCTTGGCAGGAAATGATATATTCAAAAAAGACATATTTGGTCTAGGCATTTTTTTCCATATTCATTAATTTATCATCTAAAATTCAAACCATTACTGACAATGTGGCAAAAACCACACTACCTTAGAAGATAAAGTCTAAGGATCTGATGCTAGCCCTGACATTTCTTAGCTTTGTAACCTTGACTAAGCCATTTAACCACTAGGTTTTTCAGTCTCTTCACCTGTTATTTGGGTTATAACATACCCACCTTGCAAAGACTGAGCAAATTAAATTAAATCATGTTTATGCAAGCACTTTGCAATATTTAAGGTACATGACTATACTGGTATAAATCAAGGACTAACCCTACAGGTATCCCATTATAACCAATCCTGTCTGATTTGAACAGGTCCCTCATTCTTTCACCATACCCTCTTCACAGTACAACAAGCTTTAGAGTCATGATTCTCTTTACCAGAGGTTACAGACCAAACCTATAGTCTGTCACTCAACATTCTCCAGTTACCTTTTTTGTTATTAAAAATAGTATTTGTTTAGCGCTTTATAGTTCATAAAGATCTATACTGTTCAATTTATTCATTCAACAAGCCAGTAAGCTATCTATGGAAAGGTTATCTTGCTATTATGGCTGTTGCACTATAGCTTATGTACTACCTCTTTTTAAAAACACTTCAAGTAATAGAAATTCTAAGCTTCATTTTGTAAGTAGGAAAACTAAGACTCAGAAAGGCAAATTGAAAAAAGATATTAGTTGTAAATCCATGGGTAAATCCAGGTCTCTTCACTATATATTCTAAATTTTTCTAGCTAGGTTATCACCTCTTTTCTTTGTAATGGTTCTTATTGAATCATTATCCTCAACTATATTTACTTGTCTACATTTAGACAGCTGTTGAGTTGCTAAACTGTATGTCTTAAAAATTATAATGTCTCACTTATTCATTTATTTCTGCAGTCCCAGAGAAACACAATACGATGAGATAAGATGAGCAAACAAATAGCCAATGTTTTATATTAATTAAGGTGACAAAGGCAACCAATTTGAGTATTCCCCATAAAATTATAGATAATAAGATACTGAATTGAAAATTAAGCTGCTTTCTAATACATCTTGAGACAAACTTTCTCTGTCTCACCTATTATTTTGTTGGAATTACTTTAGTTCATAGAATATCAATTATGATGTTGTTAACTCTAAGCATAGAACATAATCCAAAACTAAATGCATTTTTTTCTTTTTTAATGTAATTTTTTCTGTATTACTGTGTCATTGCTTCTCTGTATTTTACTATTATTTCTATTCATGTGTAATCTTATCTCAAGGTTTCAAATGTTCATAATATTTAAGAAACACAATCTTCTTTGAGAAGAAATAAATCAGATTTCTGTAAAAAATAGTTATCAAAATATGTAACAATTATTAAATGCCAGAAATGTAGTATGCATATTTCAAGACAGTACAAAAAACAGTTAAACATGAGGAAAAATTATTTTCTCCTCACTTGTACCTTGGTGAATAAAATTCAGGTTTAAGCATTGCATCAGCTAAGGAGTAAATAAAGTTGCATCTTAAAAAGGGTAATTTTAATATATAGTAAAATTCAAGAAAGACTGAAGATCTTAGAAATTCTTTTAATTATAAAGCTTTAACTTAAAAAATAAGGTCCAAGTAAATGACAAAATGTATTTAACATTATTATTAATACTAAAGATGCAATAATTTACATTTCTGTGAAACATTTCTCATAACTTTTCTCATATCAGTTCATGTTTACTGCCTATAATTTCTGGCACTCAAATCTTGTTGCCATTGATAATTCCTAGTAAGTACCAAAAATTTTAACTATAATACTCCTATCCACAAAGAAATCCAAAGCAAAAAAAAATCTAGATTTCCTTGAAAAAAAAAACACCCAAAAGGAAATAGCAGAAAATGACATTTGGACAAAATGAGAAGAGTCCTCTTCCTTTGTCGTTTTATATAGAAAATGAAATGAGTTTGTTTCAATACTTTGTTTTCATCTCATTTTTTTACATACTTTTGGCACATTATATTCTTTTTCTCCTCATAATTTCCACAAAGAAAGGGGAAATATTAAAGTGCCCAGCTTTCAGGATGTTCTAAATCAACACCATGAAGAATTTAAGTGATTATCACCTATTGTCCTTGCTTTTGATATTTTTTCCTTTCTCTTCCTGCATGTCCTTCAACACCTAGTACATTTCCCCACATCTGCTAAGGTCTCTTAGTTGGACAAATAGTAGGTGAGTCAAACAAAACCAAAACTGCAAATTCATCAGCCATTTGCCATTCATTATGTACTAAATCTGCTGATAATTAAAATGTGGGTAAAGTTTTTTCCCGCATTTTTAAAAGGACAAATATATTACTTCCAAATAGACATTTTGCTAATAAGGAAACTGGTTCAGAAAAGAAGGAAATTATAAAGAAATTATATAATTGGGTAGAAAATTATATGGAAAGTCAAATCTCACCAAGTGTGGTATTTTGTGGTTCTGCTATAATGGAACAAGACAAAATGACCTTCAATTGAGTTTCCACTAAACATTTTACTACTTATTACTAAGACATTGGATCTGTATATAGGAAAATTCAGAACTAGAAAACAAAGAACTAGATCAGTATCCAAACGTAAATACTGATTTGAATTATCCTCATTAATCCAAATGTGGATAAAGAAGGGAAAGCCTGAAAAACTATTTAATTGTATGGCATTAAACACTGGTAGGCTTGAAAATAGACCATAAAAAAGAATATACTAATTCTTCACAATTTAAAATTTTGTATCATTCATTCTATTTTAAATATTCAATCATATCTCCTTGTTATTTATGATTTATATAAAATTGTTCTTTTTTCTCTATAGATAAAAGAAGTGTCCTTTCTTTAATAAGACCTTGAATCAGGAAAGAGCTGATTCTCCCTGATATTTCTTATTTTACTTGGACAAGAATATTGCTGTAAAGAGTCAAATAATAATTTCATCATTGGATGACACTTTATTGATATCACCAGTTTCCCTATTGAAGATGGATTCTTCAAAGTGAAGTCTAAACCTGAAGAGATCCACTTTGATGGAGAAGAATTTGACAAATAGAAGTTCAACCATTTGATTGTCAAGTTCAAACTCAGTCAAGTTTCAAGTTCAGCACCCAAAGAACATCAGGAATGACAAGAAGAGTAAATTTACCTCCATAAACTTTATACATTTTGCATGCAAATTAGCCTTTTCCAACATTCATTCTAGTATAAATTGACTTGTTTCATAAAGGAATTGTCTTGTATACTTCCATCCATCCTGGAACCAATGGAAAACGTCTTTGGACATGCCAAACGAGGGGAGACACAACTCTGACATCAACTTTTTGGTGGTACTAATTTTATTCTCTGAATTCAAAAATACGTAAAGGATTTTTCTTAACTGCAGTAAGTCAAACGAGTTCATAAATTCCTTTCAGTATCTTTATTATAGCATACAGATTCCTGTCTAGTTTGTATGACTGTATATTGGAAAAATCCAGGATTTGCTCCCCTTGGATGTCACACTTAGTTAATGTTCTCTGATACTGGAATTGATGGCAAAGTAATAACTGCTAGATTAGGCATAAAATACCAATCCCCTACATCCCCCAACACACATAAATATATATTACTAAGTTAACCAGCCTAATGTCTTTGTTCAAATTTATGAATGTAACAAGGCAATAACCACAGATAACAACTTGTTGACAAACTTGAGTTCATGGACATACAAATTAATTTGATATTAATCTTAATAACATTCTTCAAACATTTTTAATAACATTCATAAAATGTGAAAACTACATTTCACATGTACCACTATAAAAAGTACAAATGACAATATTAAAATAATCTTTAATGAAAGAAGATATTAAATATCTTTATTTGGTTCAAGCTGAGAAATACAAAGCAGGGAGTTCAGGGTGTCTTCAAGAAACTTACATAGATCCTTCTACAATAAGACCATGCTATCTTATTGTAAGAGAATGAGAATCTGCTGTTATGATTGGTAAGAAAGACAAAAAGATTATTCTAATCCAACTGGCTGGTTAAGAATTAGACTCCTGAGTAAGAGGAGAGCACCAACAGAAAGAGATGAAGGATGTATATAATGCTATCATTATTATGCTTTAAGGAGGCAGGGGTGAGCTAAGCAATGACTTGTGGTTCTCACAGGTGAAGTACCCCTACCTGGAGGCATCTCTTGTAGACCCAAGATCAAAAAGGATGCCAAAGCAGATCATAAATACATATTCTATTAAGACTGCCAGAGAATATGAAGGACATACATTTGTAGCAAAGTTGATAGAGTGGCAGTTTAAGAATCTTGTTTGAGATCCATTTCTAAGTATTCTGAAGTCTTTAATATAAGTTTTATCAGCATATTTAATTAGCAGAAAATATATTACATGTTCTTTAAAATAAAGACATTTAAAACTGCTGCCATTAAATACTTCATGATTGACAGAAACTGCTTATTTTTAGGGGACTTTTATTTAAGTTCAGTGTTCTCATAACAGAGGTAATGAATCCTTTCTTTTTTTTTTTTTTTTCATCCCATAGACTACCCTGTTGCCCAGTATCCAGGAAGAAGCACAAAGCATGCTTTGGCTGAGTTTGGGACTCTCTAACGTGGTAAAAATTGGGGCGTTTCCTAGGGAGAAGGATAAGTAGCATTACATAATTAGATGTACCAAATTTTCTGCTTAGCAACAAATTTGTGTAAGCAAAAAAATGTATTCAGCTTGAGTTACTCTGATGAATGCTATAGAGGCCCTTGGAAGCCTGGAAAAATCTTTTAGCCACTTAGGGATGCTAATTTACAAGGGACAAAAAAGCAGTATGCTAATTTTTGTAAACAGCTATTCTTTGGACAACATTCTGGAATACTACGAAAGGACAAGAAAAGGGAGTACATCTCCATTATTCTCAGAGAAACAAAATAGCCTGATCCTAATATTCTAATTAAATAGGGTTCTACGGAAATTTTCCTTCATTGACAGGACTGAGATTTCTCAAAATGCTTGTTTGGACACAAAGTTCTTGTGCCTCTTTAGTCTGACAGAGATTTAAAGTTTTCTGTCTCCAAGGTAGTGTTTTCTCCCTTCTAAAAATATTTTTGGTGACCTACTTCAATAGGCTCTTTTTGGGGGGGAAACTTAGAAATCACTTTTTCACAAACTCCCACCAGTTCAGAAATTTTACTGAAAGTATCCCTGATACATGGCCTTTCTAACTCTGCCTGATACTATCAATAAGAGGGAGTTCATTACCTTAAAAAATAGGTTATCCTACAAATGAAACAAGATGGGATCGGGAGGGAGACAAACCATAAGAGACTCTTAATCTCACAAAACAGAGGGTTGCCAGGGGGAGGGGGGAAGGAGAGGTTAGTGAGGTTATGGGCATTGGGGAAGGTATGTGCTATGAAGTGTGTAAACCTGGCGATTCACAGACACATATGCTTGGGGCTAATAATACATTATATGTTAATAAAAAATTTTTAAGAATTTAAAAAATGGGTTATTCTATTTTGTACAGCTCTAATTGTTCTAAAGTTCTTCCTTACACTGGCTATTTAAATCTTCCTTTCCTAATATTTCTGCCCATTACTCTTAGTTTTGCCATTCGAATATAACAAAACTAATGTACTCTTTATCCTATGCAGCAATCCTCTCAATATTTAAAAACAATCATTAGAAAAAAAGACCCAGTTTTTCCAACATTTTCTCCTTTGACTTTTATCATTTTCATTGCATGTAACATTTTTTGTGTGATTACTTATGTACTTCTTTCATCCCTGAAGAAAATGTATGTTTCTGATATGTTATTTAACTTTGCATGATTACCAGAACTTCTCTGCACGTACTGAGTATCAGCTTATTATGGTAAATCATAGCTAGACCTTGAATGGTAGGCTCAGTGGTGCAGCACAACGTCAACCACAGAATAAATTAAGATATGTACCGTACTGAAGCAATTAAAATAACCCAGATGTAGACATCAGGACCAGATGACATGAAGTGAATTGACATAGTACCCTCTCAGACAACCTCCAAAATAAAAAATAATAAAAGACAGGAATCACCCCATGATTATGGATTCTCTATCTACCCTGGCTGCTGGGACCACTGAACTGAGAGTATGCTTTTTCATGCAAGTAAGTTTGTGGGGGAAGTGTACTTCCTTGGGCTGTTGCTGTCCTTGAAATCTGGCATATCTTTCAAGTGGTTTATTTCTTGATTTTATAAAAAAATTAAATTAAAGTAACCTCAGCTCAGACTGACATCCTTAGATCAGACTTTGAGGTCTAGCTTATTTGGCCCATTATCTTTGTGGTGCAATAACATCCAAAACCATTGAGAACCTGGGAGTCGCAGTCAGTTAAGTGTCTGCCTCTTTATTTTGGCTCAGATCATGATTTCAGGACTGTGGGATCTATCTAGCTCCTCGTTGGCCTCTGTGCTCAGCGGGGGGTCTGTTTGAGATTCTCTTTCCCTTTGCTGCTCCCCCTGAACTCTCTCTCTCTCTAAAATAAATAAATCTCTAAAAAATAATAAAATAAACGCTCTAGTCCAATTTGAAAATTAGCTAATGTAATTCCCCATACCCATAAGTTACTGCAAGATTGTGGGATATAAGAGCAATATACACAAATTAATTATATTTCATCAAAAATTAGAAATTAAAGTGTTTAAAACAAATGTCATTTATAACAGCACCAGACACATGAATAATTATCTATAAATATGTGAAAGATATGGACTAGAAATTTAAAAATTAAGCCGATTAAGAAATTAAAGAGTACTTAAATAAATGGGAGAGTTATAATTTTCCTTCTACATGAAGAACTTCTAAAGATATGTTCTTAGTGTGAGTCCGCTGATATTAAAGTCTCTCAGATCTTATACATATAAAAAAAGTCACCTTTTTTTAAAGATATTTCATTTGGTACAGTATTCTAGTTTTAGAGGGTTTTTTTTTTCTCTCAGTACTTTAAAGATGTTTTATTGTCTTCTTACATTCTTTTTGAAGAAAAATGTCCTCACATATTTGACTTTTTTCCTCTCTATGTATCATTTTTCTTCAGATTCTTTTAAGATTTTTCTCTATATCACAGATGTTCAGCACTTTAATTTTTGTATGTATTGCTTACATTTATTCATGTTTCCTGTACTTGGGGTTTGTTGAGCTTTTTGGAACTGTGGATTTATAGATTTTCTTAAAATTTGGAAAATTTTCAGACATGACTTCAAAAAACTTTTGTTTGTTTCTCCTCTCTTTTTTCTCCTTTGGGGTCTCCATTACGCATATAGTGGGTCTCTTGAAGATGTCTTATTAATCACTGATATTCTGAATGTCTTTCCTTTTTCTTTCCAGAAATTTTTTACTGTTATATATTAAAATTCAATCTTAATTTTTATTTCTTCAAAATCTAATTTGCTATTAATCCTACCTAGTGTATTCTTTTTTGTTTTTATTTTATAGTTATTTATTTATTTTATTATTTTGTTCGATTAGCCAGCATACAGTACATCATTGTTTTTGATGTAGTGTTCAATGATTCATTAGTTGTGTATAATACTTAGTGCTCATCACCACATGTGCCCTCCTTAATACCCATCACCCGGTTACCCCACCCTGACCCCACACCCCTTTCTCTCACTCTCAGTTTGGTTTCTGGATCCAGAGTCTCTCATGGTTTGTCTCCTTTTCTGATTTCTTCCCATTCAGTTTTCCTTTCCTTCTCCTGTGGTCCTCTGTGCTATTCCTTATGTTCCACATATGAGTGAAATCATATAATAATTGTCTTTCTCTGCTTGATTTCTCTGCTTGATTTTCTCTGCTCTGATCTTACCATAATCTCCTCTAATAACATCGATGTTGATGCAAATGGTGGATATAGTGGATATTCATCCTTTCTGATGGCTAAGTAATATTCCATTGTGTGTATGAACCACATCTTCTTTATCCATTCATCTGTTCAAGGGCATCTCATCTCCTTCCACAGTTTGGCTATTATGGACATTGCTGTTATGAACATTTTATCCAGTGTGTTCTTATCTAAGACACTGTAATTTTCATTTGGGGGAGATTTATTTGAATCTCTTTAAAGCTTTTACATTTCTGCATAACATTTTGAACATACAGAATACAGGTATACCTTTTGATGTCCTTGTCTGCTAATTCTAATATCTGCTTAGATTTTAGGTGTATTTTAATTGATTCTTTTTCTACGTATGGGTCACATTTTCCAGCTTCTTTGAACATCTGCTAATTTTCAGTTGGATGCTAGATATTACAAATCTTACCTTATTGAGTGCCAAAAATTTTTGTGTTATGATAAATATTCTTGAATTTTTTTTTCTGAGATACAAGTTATTTAGAAACAGATCCTATTGTGCCTTGCTTTTAAGCTTTGTTAGAAAGGACTAGAGCAGCTTTTAGTTTGTGGCTAATTATTTCCCACTAATGAATCAAAACTCCTGGATGCCCTACCCAGAGCCTCTTATATGGTAAGTTTTCTAGTGGGGCCAGTAGGCACAGGAACTATTTAGGGTTCTGTATGAATATTAGACACTGTTCTCTCTAATCCTTATGGATTGTTCAGATACTTTCCTTACATGCACAAGCTGGTAAGTACTTGGCTGAGTATTAAAAGGTGACTTTCTGCATAACTCTGAAGTTTTCTCTCCATGTAGCTACTTTCTCTCCAGTGCTTTGTCCTGTAAACTCTACCTGTCTTGGTGTCCCCAAATGGTCAGCTCCATCTTGGCAACTTAAGGAGTCTGCAGTGCTCTGCCTGAGTTCTTCTTGCCTACACAGGGCTTGGACTAGCTGTCAAGGAGTTAATTTGTGACATTCTAGCTCTCACCGCATTTGTCTCCCATCTCTCAGGAATCACTGTTATGTATCACCTGTTATACAATGACTTAAAAAACCATTATCTTGCATATTGTGCCTGTGATTTGGTTGAATCTCCATGAAACAAAATAAGGCCCCAATAATTCCATCTTTTCCAGAAGCAAAATCTCAAGGAAACTATTGAAACAGCTTCATAACTAGAAGTTTCCCACTTCCAGATTCATTCTTCTTAAATTTTACTCTCACTTTCTCACTTAAGATATTTTGGTAACTCTAAATTAATGCAGCAATGGTGCCTAAATGGTCGTCTTTAGACAGTGGCCAGGTCTGTGGTAAAGTTCTCACAAAAAAAATGAGAAAAATAAGAATGGTATATTGAGCTTTAAATATAATTTAACTGTGAAATATAGCATCATCAATATTTAGTTTGTGTAAAAATAATTTACACTTCAACAAATTATCTCTAAGCAAAAATTCATTTAGGAGTGCCTGGGTGGCTAAGTGGGTTAAAGCCTCTACCTTCAGCTTGGGTTGTGATCCCAGGGTCGTGGGATCAAGCCCACATCAGGCTCTCTGCTCAGGGGGGAGCCTGCTTTCCCCTCTCTCTCTGCCTGCCTCTCTGCCTACTTGTGATCTGTGTCTGTCAAATAAATAAATAAATAAATAAATAAATAAAATTCATTTAACATCACCAAACTAAGAAATAAAAAGTTGCCTGCTCCCCAGAAATCCCACACAGTCCTCTTCCAAACCACATATATATGTAGATACTATGTTTTATCTTGTTTCTTGTTTGTTTGCTTTTTTTCCAATAAGTGTTTATAGTTAACTAAAGTTAACAATAAAGATAAGATACCGTGGAATGCTCCACAAATAAGTGAAACCATATGATAATTGACTCTCTCTGCTTGACTTATTTCACTCAGCATAATCTTTTCCAGACCCGTCCATGTTGCTACAAAAGTTGGGTATTCATCCTTTCTGATGGAGGCATAATACTCCATAGTGTATATGGACTACATCTTCCTTACCCATTCGTCCATTGAAGGGCATCTTGGTTCTTTCCACAGTTTGGCAACCATGGCCATTGCTGCTATAAACATTGGGGTACAGATGGCCCTTCTTTTCACTACATCTGTATCTTTGTGCTAAATACCCAGTAGTGCAATTGCAGGGTCATAGGGAAGTTCTACAAATAGCATGGAGGACAAGGGGAGTTAGAGAGGAGAAGGGAGTTGGGGGAAATTGGAAGGGGAGGTGAACAATGAGAGACTATGAACTCTGAAAAATAATCTGAAGGGTTTGAAGAGGTGGGGGGGTGGGAGGTTGGGGGAACCAGGTGGTGGGTATTAGAGAGGGCACGGATTGCATGGAGCACTGGGTGTGGTACAAAAACAATGAATACTATTATGCTGAAAATAAATTTTAAAAAAATGATTAAAAAAAAAAAAGATACCGTGGAATGCAGTTGAAATCTCATTGAACTGAGACAATCAGAGTGACCTCCTGAAGGAAGTTCTATTTAAACTGAGTCAAAAAGGAGGTATCCGGTCAAGAAAAAGAGAGGTAATAGGAGAAAAACTGGTTTTTCCAGGCAGAATTAACTTTTGACTAATCTAAACTATCAAACACACACATACACAACTGGTAATAAGAAGGGAGTAAGACTACAGAAGATATATATTAAAACTATCATAAAATTATATGTCTTTGCTATTAAACTTGAAACTTCCAATGGAATTAATATTTTTCTAGGAAAAAAAATGAAATGTTATTGAAAATAAGAAATCAACTACCTGGCTGCTCTCTTAATAATGAAAAGATTTTGAAAGCCATAAAACAATTATTCAAGTAACTAATCCTGTTTTAACAATTTCATGGATGATTTTTTTCATATTTATAAGGAAGAGATAATATTCCTTCTGTAGAATGCTGAGGCATAAGAAAAGGTGGAAGGTTGCAGTTCATTTTAAAAAGCTTTTAGGAATAACACAAAAATCTGTAGATTAGTCTCATCTTATCAATAAAGATACTAGAAAAAATTATCAAACACCAAACTAATTGAAGCATGATCAAGAAGGGTTTAGTCGAGAAACAAGTGGATAATAACAAATCTACTAATAAACTAATTATGCCCACAAATAAAATATAAAATTGACAATTTCATGTAATACTAATATTGGTTTATTAAACAAAATTTTTTTAGCATATATTATGTGTCAGGCACTGTTTAAGTTCTGGAGACACAAGATGAGCAATACAACATCCATGCCATCATTTAACTTATATTTTAGTGAAAGAGAATGGTACTAAATATTAATTAAAAGAACATATACTATAGTTTCAAGTAATACTAAGTGCTATGATCAAAAGTGTAAAAGGTTGAGGGAAAAGTGTCAAATAAAGAAGCAGCTGTTTTAGAAGGCAAGTGAGAAAAAACTTCTTAGAGAAAATTAGATGATGCAAAGGAGTTTGTTAAGAGAGTATCTGAAAGAAGAACTCTGAAGGCAAACAACAAATGTAAAATCCCCAGAGTGAAAATGAGGATGGTGTTTCCTGGTGGCAGTAGGAAAGCCACTATTGATAAACAAGAATGGGGTAGAAAGAAAATGATTTGCTCTGCAGCCAGAGAAGAAGACAGGCCAGATCTCTCAGGAACTTTCTTGCCAGAATTTTACTTTAACTGTTAAAGGATGCTAAGTGGAGATTTTTAAGCAGAAGTGATGTAATTTATTTTCCATTTTTAAAAAGGCACTCTGGTCTGTGGGGAACATATTAAAACCATAAGAAAAAAAAATTGGAGAACAGTTAGGAGGATATCAGATAAGTTCAGTCTAGAAAGACAGATGTTAAAAACTGACTGAGTTGGCTATGTATTATGAAAATATGAGGACAGATTTGCTGGATGGATTATGTGTGATAAGTCAAGTCCATATCATAACAATGGGGAGCTCCAGAGAAGAGAAGATGCAAGGGAAAGGGAAGTACAGATTAAGGTGTGAAATGTGCAGCTTTGGACACAGAGGACATGGTGGTTTAGTTGTCACTACATCCTCAGAAGTGGCTTCTGTCATGGACCTGAGGCAGCAGACCCCACTGCCCAATCGCAGTCGGCAAAAAGGGAAAAGAAAATAGAAAGCCAGCTGCTTCCTTGTAATAACATGATTCAGAAGGTGAAGTCTCCTGGGATGGAGCCCTGTTTCAGGCTCCCTACTCAGTGGGAAGCCTGCTTCTCCCTCTCCCATTCCCCCTGCTTGTGTTCCCTCTATTGTTGTGTCTCCCTCTGTCAAATAAATATATAAAATCTAAATAAATAAATATCTTTAAAAAAAGAACTAATAAGAGTTCAATAATGGTGACTAACTTCAGAAATACACAAAATAGATATATTTCATATATATACACATATATATGAATAATTAAATTTACAACAAAAATATGTGGTTCATTGTAGAAACTGTAGAAAATACAGTATATTAAGAAATAGAAAATATTTAATTTCTTGTTTGATTTCTTGGTTGAGCCATTCATTACTACATAGCATGTTATTTAACCTCCATATATTTGGTCTGCTTTCCAGTTTCATAATGTTGTGGTCAGGAAAGATGCATGGTATGATTTTGATTCTTTTGAATTTGTTGAGATTTGTTTTGTAGCCTAATATGTAATTTATTCTGGAGAAGAATACTCCTAAAAAGAATGTGTATTCATCTGTTTTAGGATAGAATTTCTGAATATGTTTGTTAAATTCGTCTGGTCTAGTGTGTCATTCATAGCCACCGCTTCCTTATTGATTTTCTGTTTGGATGATCTGTCTGTTGATACAAGTAGGTGTTGGAGTCCCTTACTATTATTGTTTTACTATAGGAAATATCCTTTATGTTTGTTATTAACTATTTTATGTATTTGGCTGTTGCCATGTTGAGTTCATCATAAATATTTATAATTGTAATATCCTCCTGTTAGATTGTTTCCTTTATTATTATATAGTGTCCTTTTTTGTGTCTTGTTACAGTCTTTGTTTTAAAGTCTATTTTTCTCCAATATAAGTATTGTCATCCCACCTTTCATTTGACACCCATTTGCATGACAAATGTTTCTCTATACCTCACTTTCAATCTGCAAGTGTCATCCAGTCTGAGAAGAGTATTTTGTAGGCAGCATATAGACGAGTCTTGCATCTAAAGCAATACAGGCCTATCTGAAGAAGCAAGAAAATTTTCAAATAAACAGCATAACCTTACACCTAAAGGAACTAGAAAAAGAAGAATAAACAAAACCTAAAACCAGCAAAAGGAAGGAAATAATAAAGATTAGAGCTGAAATAAGTAATATAGAAACCAAAATAAACAATAGAACAGAGGGACGTCTGGGTGGCTCAGTAGGTTAAAGCCTCCGCCTTCCGCTCAGGTCATGATCCCAGGGTCCTGGGATTGAGCCCCGCATCGGGCTCTCTGCTTACGGAGGAGCCTGCTTCCTCCTCTCTCCGCCTGTCTCTCTGCCTACTTGTGATCTCCATCTGTCAAATAAATAAATAAATAAAATTAAAAAAAAAAATAGAACAGATCTATGAAATCAAGAGCTATTTCTTTGAAAAGACCAACAAAACTGATAAACCTCTAGCATGACTCATTTAAAAAAAAAAGAGACAGAATGAGAGAGGAATCAAATAAATACAAGCACTAATGAATGAGGAAAAATA
Source organism: Lontra canadensis (assembly GCF_010015895.1). Lineage (NCBI taxonomy): Eukaryota > Metazoa > Chordata > Mammalia > Carnivora > Mustelidae > Lontra > Lontra canadensis. The sequence continues at coordinate 16,961,246 of NW_022631017.1, forward strand.
ACAACAAACACCACAGAAATACAATTGTAACAGGATATTGTGAAAACCTGTATGCCAACAACTTGGACAACATAGAAGAAATTGATAAATTCCTAGAAAAGAAATAGAAAATTTGAACAAACTAATTACCAGCAATGAAATTGAATCTAATTAAAAAAACAGAAACAAAAACAAAAAACTCCCAAAAAACAAAGTTCGGGACCAGATGGCTACACAGGTAAATACTATCAAACATTTAAAGAAGAGTTAATACTGGGGCACGTGGGTGGCTCATTCAGTTAAGCGGCTGCCTTCTGCTCAGGTCATGATTCCAGGGTTCTGGAATAGAGCCCCGTATCAGGCTCCCTGCATGGCAGGAAGCCTGTTTCTCCCTCTCCCCTTACCTCTGCTTGCATTCCCTCTCTCACTGTGTCTTTCTCTCTTTCAATAAATATATATAAAAAATCTTTAAAAATTAAAAAAAAAAGAAGAGTTAATACCTATTCTCAAACAATTCCAAAAAATACAAGGGGAACGAAAATTTCCAAATTCATTCTATGAAACCAGTATTGCCCTGATAGCAAAGCCAGATAAAGACACCACAAAAAAGAGAACTAATCAATATTTTGCATCAATATATATCCAAAATCCTCATCAAAATATTAGCAAACCAAATCCAACAATACGTTAAAAAACAAAAACAAAAAGAAAAACCAACACATGATCAAGTGGAATTTATTCCTGGGATGCAAGGATGGTTCAATATTTACAAAACAATCAATGTGATATATTGCATCAATAAGAGGAAGGATAAAAACCATGTGATCATTTTAATAGATGCAGAAAAATTATTTGCTAAAATTCATGATCCATTCATGATGAAAACCCTCAACAAAGCAGGTTAGGGAACATACCCCAAGATAATAAAGAGAATCTTTGACAAACCCACAGCTAACATCATCCTCAATGGGGAAAAACTGAGACCTTTTCCTGTAAGATCAGGAATAAGAGAAGGATGTCCACTCTCACCAATTTTATTCAACATAGTCCGGAAGTCCTAGCCACAGCAATTAGACAATATAAAGCAAAAAAGGCATCTAGGTAAGAAAGAAGTAAAAGTCTCATATTTGCAGTTAACATGACACTACATATAGGAAACCCAAAAGACTACACCAAAAAGAAAGTGAAATTAAGAAAACGATCCTATTTACAATTGCACCAAAGACAACAAAATATCTAGGAAAAAACAACCAATCAAGTGAAAGACCTGAACCCTGAACACTGAAAAATACTGATGAAAGAAATTCAAGCCAACCCAAAGAAAGACATTCCACATCCATGAGTTGAATCAACAAATATTGTTAACATGTCTGTACTACCCAGAGCAATCTACAGATTTAATGCAATACCTAGCAAAATACCAACAACAATTTTCCACAGAACTAGAACAAACAGTCCTTAAATTTTATGGGAACCATAAAGACCATGAATAATCAACCAATCTTGAAAAAGAAAAAACAAAATTGGAGGTATCACAATTCCAGATTTTAAGTTATATTGTAGAATGGTAGTAAGTAATTAAAACAGTATTGTACTGGCATAAAAATAGACACATAGATTAATAGAATAAACAGAAAACTCTGAAATAAACTCAAAGTTATATGGTCAATTAATCTTCAACAAAGGAAGAATGAATACACAATGGGAAAGAGATAATCTTCAACAAATGGTATTCAATATGAAAGAAATGAGGAGATTTGAAGTCAGACATGATGGGGATAAAAGCAATAAAAGTTAAAGCAATAAGCTATATAGGACATGGAAATTTTGTAGATATAGATGGGAAAAATTAAAACACAAAATTCAAAGATTATCTATACACCTAAAGTTTTGATTAAGCATTTTTTTTTCAAAATAGAAAGTGGTTTTAACTAACTTTCTAATGGGTATAATCTGTATTTTTTTCAAAGTACTCAGATTACAGAAAAATAAGTAAGAGTGGTCCATCAATTTCTTTCCTCAATATAAAAAATCAGCTATTGTTAAAAAAATTAAAATAAATTTTAAAAATTCTGCCTAAAAAAAACATATTTAGGAAACTAATCCAGAAATTATAGTTAACAAACTAAATTCCAAATTTCATTTAAGAAGAAAATCACCTCTAGGGCCCTTCCAACAAATTTTCTTTATTAACTTGGTCTGAATATACCACTAAAATTTGGGAAAATGATGGGATTGGAGCAAATTTAAAGCCTAGAATTGACTTCTGGAACTGTATTGCCTCAGTAAAAGCCGCAGAATTAATCCCTAAAGTAATATATTATTTAATCTGGAAGGAGCAAAGTGTTTGTGGTAAACATATTGAAGAATCTAGAAGTGAATACTAATTTAGCAGTAAGATGTACTTAAATTATTTATGCCAAATAAAGGTAATTTTCTCTTGCAAGGGTGTAGGAAGAACTATGATGCTGCTATTAAAATTCTAGAATGGGGATACCTGAGTCAGCATTTCCTTACCTTGGTCACAGTGTTGCTTTACATGATGGAGATGTTGTGAAATAAAGTCCATTCTTCTCCATTTTGCTATGATGCTATGTGGATATACTGGCACTTTTTTGTTCCTCTGCAGAGAACTGCATGACAAGCCTCAACAGAACAAGGAGGAATGTTGAGCAAATAAAAATTCTACTTGATCTAATTTATGTAGTTACATTTCTGGGTGTGCACTTTTTACATTTCTGGGTCTCCACATTTTAAATTTCTGGGTGTGCACTTTTTACATTTCTGGGTCTCTACATTTTAAATTGAATTATTAGTCACAGGAGAAGAAAGTATACATAATTCCCTCCAAATGTTTTGGTTAATTTTCATAAAGTCATAAACCTGGAAGATACAATGGGAGTTGATCTCCCTAAATGTAGACTTTGAAACATTCTTGAACAATTCCATGTAAAAGAGAATCCATAGAGAAATATCATGGTAGAATGTCCTGCATTGCTTTTTTACTATCCATCAACTTCCTCTTCGTCTTCCAATCATGGGAAGGAAAACTCTAGAGTACATTATTTTTATATGCAGAAAAATCACAGATTTTAGACTTCATAAAGTATAAAACCCCACATTTCAATACTAATTTTTCTTCAAATTTTAATTGTTTTCTTAATTTTACAATGATATAGAATACTTACAGAGATATTTAGACTCCAAGAACTGGAAGATTTATATTATATTTCTAGTTCTGCCATTGGTCTTATATCAGATACAAAATTTTTCTGTGCCTCAACACTCTTACCTACTAAACAGATGAAATAAATTTATTTCCCTGAACAAATTTGAAAAAGTTTTTCCATTGAAAAATGTGTAAGCAACTTGTCCTTCTGAGGGTGGAAAATCAAAAATCTCCTTTTGATCCAACTCCTGTGGTTTTCTTTATATAGAACTTAAAGAGTAAATGGACTTTCTAATTATATCTGAAATATTACATAAAACATTATTTTCAGATTTCAGATTTATCCTACTTGTAACGCCTAACAATCTTTTAATGTGGATGGAAATGACATTACTTTCCTATTTTACAGACGAAAGGACTGAGAATTAAGTTAAGCAATATTTCCTAAAACCACAACACTATTCTGATTGGCCCAGAGCTCATTCTGCTGCGTTATATATTTACTGATAAACCATATTTTTTAAATGTCATCTACCCATCAAATGCTATATTAGGTCTTTTAGGGCATACAAAGAAATCTAAGATATGGTCACCAACCTTAATAAATATTAATGTATTATTGAGTCAAAACACGTGAACCCAAGGAGGAACAAACACAGCAGGAGGCTTTTGAATGAAAAGCTACACAAAATAAAGTTACCTACTATATATAGAAATTGAGAAAGGCTATATATGAGCTGGTGCATTCCAGAAATATTTCATGGAAGAAGGTAATATTTAAAACTCATTATTTGGGCAGGCAAGTGAAGTTAAGAGACTTTTTTTAAATTTTTTTTATTAACATATAATATATTATTAGCCCCAGGGGTACAGGTCTGTGAATCGACAGGTTTACACTTCATAACACTCACCATAGCACATACCTTCCCCACTGTCCATAACCCAACCACCCTTTCCTTACCCCCCTCTCCCTGGCAACTCTCAGTTTGTTTTGTGAAATTAAGAGTCTCTTATGGTTTGTGTCCCTTCCGATCCCATTTTGTTTCATTTATTCCTTTCCTACCCCCCAAATTCCCCACATTGCCTCTCAACTTCCTCATATCAGGGAGATCAGATGATAATTGTCTTTCTGTGATTGGAGAGAGAGGAAGTATTTGCTAAACCACAGAAATAGGATGAGGTATGTGTTTCTGAGGCACTGAGACATAGGTATGCCTCAAGTAAAGATTGTGCATTGAAGAAGGCTGAAAAAATAAGTGTGGATAGGTAGGGTAAGTCAGCACCATTGAGGACTTGTGGTGCAATAATAGTGCATCTGACTCCAAGACAGCACCATTGAAGCCTTGAAAGTGTTGCTGCAGTTTGTCTATGAGGTAAATATTGAAAGACGATAATGAAACTCTTGAGAAAGTTCTGTTTAAATTGGACAGAGTAGTCTAGCTAATACATGCAATGTGTATTGGAGTCAAACTGGAGGGTGCTATTGCAATTTAGGTTTGCAGGGATTAGCCTAGAATGGTAAGCCATGACAGTCAGGAAGAAGGGATATCCATTTTTCATTAAAGAGTGGCTATATGAGAAAAAATTAAAGAGAGTTTGGAAGGTATTACATCTAGGTCCTCAAAATAATGAAAGCAAGTTTCATGGAGAATGTGGTTAATCACCATTAGTGTTAGATGTGGAGGAGATTGTGGGCTGATGGAGAAAGAAGTCAGAGCCATGAAAAAAGAAAAAGTGGAAGGAAGGAAGGAAGGAAGCGTGGGCAGACAACACATCCCTGGATAATTTCTAAAAGTTTACAATCATTTTTTCACTAACTGCATGGAAGTACAAGAGAACATAAGCATAGTCACTCATAGGTATACTTATAATGCTTTATGTATATAAAGCTATAGTATAAAAGTGACTGGGCTATTAAGTGCAGCAACATGATCAATAAGATGTTTTGTTGCCTTGGAATTGGTGGCTAAGATCCAAGTCTAAGGTACAAAGAGATATCCTATCCTAACCAATCAAAAGAGAACTTCAAATAATTGGGATCCTTTCTCCATGGGGTTATTAAGTGGCAGCTGACCCACTACTCTCCTCGGTAAATACCACAAGTCCCTCCCTTTACCTACATGGGCAGAGATGGAGAGAGAAGGGGAAGAGAATTGTTGGAGTTGTAGGAAAGGATTATTGTCGTTCCCTCCCTTCCCCAGTGCCAATTTGGGGAAATGGTGGGAGTCAAGACAGTTACTCAGAGAGGACCCTAAAATAACACAGGAGAAAGAGAAAGAAGAAAGAAAAGCAAGGGAGAGGGAGGAAGGAAGGAAGGAATGGAAAGAAGGAAGGAAGAAACTGGTATTTCATTCCTACTTGTGAGGTGCTTTGAAGTAGGGTCCTGAGCCAACAGTCAAAAAAAAGAATTTTTGAGATGTTCTCAGTGCAAAAATATGGGTTTTTTTAAATCTTTTTTTTATTTATTTTCAGCGTAACAGTATTCATTGTTTTTGCACCACACCCAGTGCTCCATGCAATCCGTGCCCTCTCCAATACCCACCACCTGGTTCCCCCAACCTCCCACCCCCCGCCCCTTCAAAACCCTCAGATTGTTTTTCAGAATCCATAGTCTCTCATGGTTCACCTCCCCTTCCAATTTCCCTCAACTCCCTTCTCCTCTCCATCTTCCCTTGTCCTCCATGCTATTTGTTATGCTCCACAAATAAGTGAAACCATATGATAATTGACTCTCTCTGCTTGACTTATTTCACTCAGCATAATCTCTTCCAGTCCCGTCCATGTTGCTACAAAAGTTGGGTATTCAACCTTTCTGATGGAGGCATAATACTCCATAGTGTATATGGACCACATCTTCCTCATCCATTCATCCGTTGAAGGGCATCTTGATTCTTTCCACAGTTTGGCGACCTTGGCCATTGCTGCTATAAACATTGGGGTACAGATGGCCCTTCTTTTCACTACATCTGTATCTTTGGGGTAAATACCCAGTAGTGCAATGGCAGGGTCATAGGGAAGCTCTATTTTTAATTTCTTGAGGAATCTCAAGAGGCTGCATCAACTTTCATTCCTACCAACAGTGTAAGAGGGTTCCCCTTTCTCCACATCCTCTCCAACACATGTTGTTTCCTGTCTTGCTAATTTTGACCATTCTAACTGGTGTAAGGTGGTATCTCAATGTGGTTTTAATTTGAATCTCCCTGATGGCTAGTGATGATGAATATTTTTTCATGTGTCTGATAGCCTTTTGTATGTCTTCATTGGAGAAGACCAGACCCCTGGGCAGAAAGAGCTGCACTGGGATTGTGAGGAGCAATTGATTATATACTTTGGCATTGCGAAAGGTAAAGACAAAGCAAATTTCCAAAAGGATTTTCGTATGTTAAAGAAGACTAAAGGCCTAGCTATTGTCAAACTAAGGATGTTTTTTCCCTCTAGCAAAGCATTGAAACAGTTGGGAATTACTCAAGGAATGTCATCATCGGCCTGTCTCAAATATTTACCAAAGGGCTGCAGATTATAAGGAAATTGAATTTATCTACATTTCTTTTGCCTTTGTTCTCCACATCACTTGGATTTTAGCTTGTGAAGTAGACTTGCTAATCTTCTTCAGTATTGTTTTGAACAAGAGGAAAATAGAATGGGGGGAAAAAGAGGATAGAAGAGAAAGGTGGGGAAAGTCTAAACTACCACTATAAGGAACAGAAAGGAAGTAAGTGAATTGGACCCCATAGGGCTTCCTGTTCCAAGCCCAAGATGGCCATTTAGGTATATCAAAAGACACTCTGCAGTAAATATTCAGGAACAATCTCTGAGAAGTGATTAGGAAGAAATCAAATTAGACTTAGTCCTTCACATCAGGGAACCTTGAAATGGGATTACCATCATCAAATTAATTAACATACCCATCGCCTCACGTAGTTACCGTGTGTGTGTGTGTGTGTGTGTGTGTGTGTGTGTGTATTATTTGAGGGGTGGGGAGGACATTATTATTGCATGTATTAGCCAGACTAGTCTGGCTAATTAATTTAAACAGAACAAAATTTCAGGCAACATATTTTACCCTAGGTATCTATTTAAGTAAGCCATGATTCCTATTTTGACTGTGCATGAGCCTTGTTTTTGAGTGATAACTTGGAAATTAAATTCTAATAGAATAGACAGATTTAAAGTCTGACTTCCTTAAGCACACAAAACGTAAGAGGTTTGAACATAAAGTTCACAAGCCAGATCAGAATATGATATTACTTCCTAGTCATATCTCCTATTTGTTATTTCTGTAATACATAGCTTTGACTCTAAGCATTTACTCAACCCAACATCATTCTCCTTATAGGCAGGAGAATGTTTGGCATTTACTTGCTGTAAGATGAGAACTCTGTGGACAACGTTCTCACAGCGGCGGTCCAGGCCTCCTCCTCTTCCTAATGTACCCTGAAAAGGTTCCAGTTGATTGTAAACACTTGCCAGCAAGTTCTGAAGTGTGTCCAGCTGTTTTTTCAGCTTGCTGTTAAGAACCTTCACACCACAGCCCTGAGCTTTAATTTCTTCCATTTGAGAGAAACGGTCATCCAGTCATCTTTCAGCTCACAAGGCCTGAAGAAGTCACCTTTCATTCCAGATAACCCTGGCTTCTGGCACATTCTTCATTAATAAAATCAATCCCCAGGAATATAAAAGTGAGATAGCTCAATGTGATCTGACAGCTAGTGGCCAGAAACATAAGCCAACTGACATCTGAAGAGCCCTGAGGGATTGAAATGCAGTCTGTATATCTGTTCAGCTTCCCAGCATAGGTTTTCCCCCAATACCTCCCAAGTTTCATTCTGTCTTTTAGTCTGACAGCCTGCTGTATAATATTTGTGTTAAAAAAACCCAGAACTATATAGAATATGATGACATAAAACATAATACACTTAAAATCACAATCCAATGATAGATGTCTTTGAAATAAGAATACAATGAGCAAGGTTTCCTATGTCTTCCCTAATTAATGAGACCTATTGTGAGTGATGAATAACTTACTGATTTAAAATTCTATTACCGTGGCACTGAGATTAAAGTTATAGTCTGATTAACCAAAGACATATTTCTGGATGATAAAATTTCATACCTATTAAGTTTCTGTATTACAGCTTGAGAAATGACATTTTACTTCTCCATTGTATCACCACCCCAATGTTATAACAAAGTTCTATAAACTCCATTGGCAAAGTCCAACTCTCCTGAGTAAGTACAGCTTTAAGACCCAAAATGACACTGGAAAGGGGCGCCTGGGTGGCTCAGTAGGTTAAAGCCTCTGCCTTCGGCTCAGGTCATGATCCCAGCGTCCTGGGATCGAGCCCCACATCGGGTTCTCTGCTCGGCAGGGACCCTGCTTCCTCCTCTCTCTCTGCCTGCTTCCCTGCCTACTTGTGATCTCTCTCTGTCAAATAAATAAATAAAATCTTTAAAAAAAATGACACTGGAAAATATTTTCATAATGCTAGATACTACGGTGCAATTAAAAATATACTATTGAGCATCATTAATGCATAAAGCTCACCCTTCATATTCATTAATGCATTTAGTTATATATTTTAAATGGCTAAAACTCTATGATACAAATTGCTAATTCTATCCATTAAGACTGAGATAAGTCATGAAGAGCATGAAGATTCCTGAAAGATTATAACAATACTAAATAGTTAAAGTAAGGTTAGCACACATCTTCATACCAATGCTTCAGTTCTAAGAAACAGAAAAGTTCCTTTGAATTTATTTCAGAGGCAAGATTAGAGTCTGTGTGATGTCAACAGGCCTCCTCCCCAGCAGTCTTTGTGTGCCTTCAATATGTCCAAAGAGATAAGCAGATCTTGTGTTCCTGACAATTAGACAGGAAGCAATAACTATGCCCTGTTTGGTATTTCAGGCAGCTCCCCCTCTGAGACTGCATCTCCAGGCTTAGCTCCAAACAGACAAGGATTTTTCCCTCTGACAAGAGAGCCTCTCCTACATCAGGAGTTCAAGTCTCTCCCTACAATGATTTTCTCTAGTCACAGAGTTTTTTGTCCAGCGTTATGGACCTTATCTACAGTACTGGTATTTGGAAGTAAATTCCATATGACATTATATTGCAGTCAACTCCTCCATCAGTCTTGCCAAAATTCCATTAAGTCGTGTTTCCAAAATTCCAGTCAGTCCATGACATTATTAGGTTTTCAAATTGTACCACCCATCTTTTTCATAATGATATTAAGCTTAATCAGCTCTCTTCTATGAACTGCACTTTGTGATGTTTGTTTTAATCTCCCAAGAAGTTTCTTCCAGATTTTCAATGTGTTTGTCATTTTCCATAATTTAGAAATCCAATTTTGCTATTTTAGGCAAGAGTACTTCAAGTCCCCCTCCCTCCTAGGAAGGTCATGGAGTGATATAGTTTCTTGATTCTGGAAATAATTTCCCAAAACCAGCCTTTCATGTGGAATCCAGAGTTCTTGACAGAGTCATTTTCCATCTAACTTGCCTTGTTGTTTAGATATTGTAGAAAATTAATCATTTAAGCACCTAATGTCAATGTTAAACATGTGCCTCATGTGAACCATATACTCTGTGCTTTTGTAATAAAAAGCTGAATGAAAAGTGGAAAATCTGCTCAATCATTCAAATAAGTGTCTATTGTTAGAATCAAAGGTTTAAATGTAATTTTAGAGAAATTTGGCTTTGATTTCCCTAACATCAAATGATGAGTTAGAGAATTAGTCTCCCATACAATAGTAATCCATCTGCTGAATTTGTAAAACCTGAAAATGATAGTAAATTTGGAAGAGTGTTCATGCTTGAATAATCAATCAACCCCCACTTAAAAATATATATGAACATTTGTGCATAACTATTTGATTTGATTTGGTAAATATTACTGAGTTGTAATTTACATTAAATATAATTCATCAAGTTTAAATGTGCTATTAAGTAAGTTATCAAATATATATGCAGTTATGCAACCACCACAATTGTGATATAGAATAATTTCATCACCCTAAAAAATTTTCCTTGTACCCATTTGCAGTAATCCTCTTCCCTGCTACCCAAAACCCCAGCCACTGGAAATCACTAATCCACTTTCTTTTTTTTTTTTTTTTAAAGATTTTATTTTTATTTATTTATTTGACACAGAGAGAGAGATCAGAAGTAGGCAGAGAGGCAGGCAGAGAGAGAGGAGGAAGCGGGCTCCCAGCTGAGCAGAGAGCCCGATGTGGGGCTCAATCCCAGGACCCTGGGACCACAACCTGAGCCAAAAGCAGAGGCTTTAACCCACTGAGCTACCCCGGCACCCCACTAATTCACTTTCTATAACTATTGCTTTGTCTTGTCTAGAATTTTATATAAATGAAATCAAACAGTATATATTCTTTGTGTCTAGCATCTTTCACTCAGCATCCTACATTGAGACTCCAACCATGTTTCTGCAAGTGTCAGGAGTTTGTTCCCTAGCACTGATTAGTATTCTATTAGTTTGCCTTTTTAGTTCTTCACTTCCAAAATCAGGATTAACCTAATTCCAGAAGAGCTGGTAGTGAAAGTAGTTACCCAACTATGGAAAACCCTGCTCCTGCCCACAATGATATGGCCTGATGTCATAATCTCCTACAAATGAAAATGCTGTTGGCTTCAAATACTTCCTGTGCTCTGGAATGACTGCAAGTGGTGTTTCCTTGGCTTAATTTCAACTGACTTCTGGCCAATGAAAGGCAAGATATTGGAGAGTAGGAAAAATAGAATAAGCCTAGTATTTCTCTCTCCAGTCTTTCTTTTTGTCAGCTCTTTTGAAAAAGGCTCCATTTCCTCTTTGACTTCAGCTCCCATCATACAAGTCCAACATAGTTCTAGTTTCCATCAGGTCAACCCAACCCTGGGCTCGAATAACATTATTTCATTCCTTTGTCTTTCAAGCCTAATAGTAATTCCTTTGACTTTCAAGCCTAGGCACTTTTGCTGCTGCCAATTTCTGGATGTCCAATATTCTTTGTTTGGTTCTCATCTCTACCATCACCTACATAACCAACTCTCTGCATTTCATTTCCTCTGCAGGTTATTTGAAGTGTATTCATCTTTCTGGTTAGATCCTGCTGTGGACTGAATATTTGTGGCCTCCAAAATTCATATGTTGAAACCCTAATCCCAATGGGATGGCAGTTGAAGGTGGGCCTTTGCGAGGTAATTTGATCATGAGGGTAGAACCCTCATGAATGGGATTAGTGCCGCAAGAAGAAGAAGAGAGAGAGCTAGCATGTTCTTAATCCATGTGAGGATACAAGAAGTTAGCAATCTGCAATCCAAAAGAGGGCCTCACCAAAACCCAACCATGCTGGCACCATGATCTTGAACTTCTAGCCTCCAGAACTATGAAAAATAAATCTCTATTGTTGATAAGTCACTTAATGTATGGCATTTTGGTATAGCAGCCCAAGCTAAGACAAATCTTGATTATATTTCACAAATTCAGAATCAATTCCTCTTATCTATCGTCACCTAACTTTTAATACAAAATTTATCCTATTTAATCCTCATACTAATACTGGAGCATAATTATTATTCCCATTTATAAACTAAGAAATGAAGCCTAGAGAAGTTATATATCTATCATACAGAAAGTCACAGTGCTAATAAGTAACAGAAGTTAAGATGCTAAAATGTTGAGAATAAATTAAAGGGGCTGATAATGGGCAATGAGAAGTGCTATGTAGGCTAAGTGTGGTTAACAGACAGTATGAGAGTTTACATATCCTTGGGCAAAATGTAAAAATATTCTATAATCTGTTCCATATGAATATAAACTATTTCTTTTTTTTTTCTTTTTTTTTTTTTAAAGATTTTATTTATTTATTTGACAGAGAGAGATCACAAGTAGACAGAGAGGCAGGCAGGCAGAGAGAGAGAAGCAGGCTCCCTGCTGAGCAGAGAGCCCGATGTGGGACTCGATCCCAGGACCCTGAGATCATGACCCGAGCCGAAGGCAGCGGCTTAACCCACTGAGCCACCCAGGCGCCCGAATATAAACTATTTCTAATCCTCTTTTCTGATCAGAATGGAACGAACACTTTTCCCAGATTAATAATCTTAAACAATGCATCCAAGTTTGTGTTAATCTTTTCTAGCAACAAGAGCCTATCCAACACAGAAGCTAAACCTGGCTACTACTTGGTTGAGTTTGTGGCAATTTGCTCTCATCTTCTAGAATCCATCGGGTTTTTGCAGGGGCCAGACTAGTAAATAGAAATACAATGGCAACCACCATCTTGGATTTTTTTTTATGTCTGTAAGGTTGGTGTTAATCACTGTCATTCCTCCTCAGAAACAATATTGTGATTTACTATTTGTTCAGGGGCTGGCAGGTAGAGTTAGATAATACTATTTAATCCTTCCTACTACAATAGTTCTTATCCCAAAGACCAAAGACTGGGGAATGTGCCAAATATAAAGCATGTCTATTCAAATTATACAATCAAAAACTGGGCAAATGACCACTTTGGAGCCGGGCCTAAGATCCTATTATGTCCCCACTCTAACAGGGCATGGTGATGGCAACCTGGACCCTATACCTAAGAGCTCTCAAAATGTTTGGGCATTCCTCTTTCCATGTTCTATAGTTACCTTACTAAATGGCCACAGGTCCCTTTGGGGAAATAACTGAGGACATATTACTCAGTATATCGTCATGGTGCTACAGGGTCCTTCCTCTTGAGGATCTGGCATCCGACCTCTCTTTCAGTCAATGGAATCCCACTGTGAAACTGTTTGAAGGCCAGGGATCAAGCCTTTTAATTAAGGCAACTGCTCTCAATCTCCTGACCATCCTTTCTTGAGCTCTTTGTAGAAAATAAACAATAAATTCTTGGCTATCCATTTATTTTACTGCTAGACATACCATGTTCTATTAAGCAGCTCCAGACTTAGAATTTCAAGAGAAAATCGACTATTTCTTTCCTACTGTATCTCTTCTCCTCAGGAGAGACCAGGAGTCTTTGATTTGATATAAAGAATTTCAGAACCCTAAAACGATTCTTGTTACTAATAGTATCAACATGTTAATATCGATGAGATGTCAAAGTCAAATATAAATGTTAACTTCCACATATAATCCAGTCTATAAGGTGGTCACTGTAACAGTGCTGCATCAGGAATGGCTTCAACTAAACTTAGAAAAGAACTAACTTTGTTTACACATATTTAAAATTGTGCTAATACTGTGTTTACCTTTAAAATAAGAATAGAAAATATAAACACTACTTCAATTCCTTCATCCATAGGTATTTTTATTTCTCTCACAACATAACTGCTGCTATTTTCTTTCCCGTTTTGTTGCATAAGAGTGTTAAGAAACATAAAAGTTAAAGAGAGAACACTCAGTGAATGACTTCACTGTTGAAATATCACTTCTAGGTATTGGGAAAGATTAAGAAAAAGAAGCTGTGGTTTCACTGCAAGGTTTCTAACTATAAATATTTGGACACATCTTATCCAGACCCAACAGAGCTGAAAGGAGGAACATTTTTATTTGTTCAAGCTTTCAAAGATGTCATAGAAGAAAATAAAAAGTCAGTAATTATATATTAAGGTGGCATACAATATAGGATATATATAAACTGGGCAAATAGTGACTTTTGACATTTTTAGACCTGAACTTGGAAGAATTCTACTGCTGTGTAAAAATACTGATAATGGGTAGGGAGAGGGTGGTGGGGTTATGGACAATGGGGAAGATACGTGCTATGGTGAATGCTGTGAAGTGTAAACCTGGTGATTCACAGACCTGTACCCCTAGGGCTAGTAATACATTATATGTAAATTAAAAAATTTAAAAAAATACTGATGATGGGGGAAAATAGTATTATGATAATCAAAAGAGAAAATGGGTTCTTATTAAATATAACATAAGCAAGGAGAGAAATGGGGTCATTTAGAAAGGTGGCAGAGAGTGAGTGATTTTATTTATAAAGAGAAAAATGGAAGAGGCACCTGTGTAGCATAAGGCAGATAAAATTGGGTGGGAATGTGGTGTCAGTCTTGTCAGGTTCCTTATGCATAGGTTCTGTGATAGCAGAAATAGGGAGGAGAGTTATGTACCCTCTAAAGAGTATATAAATCATGAAATAAAGGCATATTACATGCTATTTGTCTCCTCAAAATCTGTAACATACACAAAGGGGGAAATTACATATGTACATATACTCCTCCCCAAAGCTGTTATTTTATTATATCATATCATAAGTCTCAGTTTCTCTAAAACACTGCCAGTTAGACCCAAACTTGTATATACCTTTGGAATATATTTTCTTGGATATACAGTTTTGGGGTATCTCTAAGCCCTGGAAATTCTTCGCTTCAGGTAAACAAACAAAAAGTACAAATTATATTCCTATTACAACTCTTGTTTTCCTTTGCAATCTAAGTATGAGGACAGAACTTCATACTCTTAAATTCAGATTCAGCCCAAACCAGAATTCACCAGTTAAACAATAATACTGTGAATCACTCATTCTAGTAAATGGAGTAGAATGTATTTTAATCTAACAATCCTTCTCTTCCAAACTTGCTAGATCATAAAAACAAGATATCATCTAAGAAAAGGATATCATTGTCATTGTCATAAACTGATCCTTAAAAAGTTAAAAATAAAAACAATATCTTAATTCTTAAATACTAAAACATGTAATTACCACGTAAGTAAGGATAGCAATCTAAAATAGCAAATCATATCTCAATTTGAATTCTGAATTTAATAAAGTAGCATCCATTCCAACCACAGAAACAACTTTCTTGTGCAACAGATACATAAAATATTTAATGGCTTGCCTCCATAAAGTCCTAGATTATCAAAATTTGTTACAATATTAACCAAATTAATCAGCTAGGTGTTTATGAAAAGCCAGTGGGTATACTAATCTGATATTTGATGTAACTGTTTCCAAACTAGAACACCAAACTTGATAATCCAAACAAACAGAAAAAACAACAACAACAACCAGCAGTTCCAAGAGAACAAAAGTTGTATCAGGCAGGTAAAGGCAAAAAAAATTAGTCAGGTCTTTGGAGGTTTGTGTAAAGGTCTACAGTCAGCTTTTGTCTCTAGAAACAGGCAAAGTGTCATTTCTTTTCTCAGAGTGTTCAGAACT
The DNA here is from genome assembly GCF_010015895.1 of Lontra canadensis. NCBI lineage: Eukaryota > Metazoa > Chordata > Mammalia > Carnivora > Mustelidae > Lontra > Lontra canadensis. The sequence goes on from NW_022631017.1 coordinate 16,976,549, forward strand.
CTAACCATGGTTGAAATGTAAAAAAATGGAGACTCCAAGGTGGATATGGGAAACTGAAGTCAGGCTGCAGACTCATCATCTGCCAAAGAGTGATGGAATGTTGGAATGCACAAGCATTGGGGGGAGCTTTGAAAATCACCAGTAGCAACCATACACAGAAAAAAAAAAAAAATCCAACTTCATTCCATGAACTTTGAAAAGTTAATAGCCAAGGAAAGCACTAGGATTCTGGTTAGCACAACAGGACTCTTAAACAGGGCCTCAGAAGCCGTCCAGTGGGATGAAGGAAAATCTATCAAATTGTAACAGATCTCACCAATACCATATAATCTGTAGAGACATGAAAATAGAGAAAGCCAACAAAATGCTCAAGAGTAGGTGCCCAAATTATTAGAGACTGGGTCTTGGGCCCTCAGCAAATGCACAAAAACTTCAGGGCTTTCCATTTTACAGGGCTTTACTCTGAATATAGAAAATGATATGAAACCCCAGATTATACTGCCATAGGACTAAGGGTACAACTGCAACTAGTTATGGACAAAATCTAAGAAGAGAAAACAGGAGTCAGGTTATCCAATATATGCTGCAATCAGGCCTTAATAAGATCACCTCTTTCCCATCCTATCCCTATCGGCAGCTCTGAAAAAGTGGCTAGAACTCACATAACACAGCCCTAAAACTAAGATCACAGGGAGGAATAGTTCTCAATTATGGTAGAGGCAAATTGCAACCACCCACTCTCTGAATCAGTTCCAATTTTAGTTCAATTTACAGCTGCTCCTATTTAGCAAAAGCTAAATAAAAAATAACTATGGGAGCCTGCCTGGCTCCGTCCATGGAGCACGCCACTCTTGATCTCAGGGTTATGAGTTTAAGCATCATGTTGGGTGTGTAGCCTCCTTTAAAAAAATAAATCAATAAAAATAAATAGATAAAAATATGCTTACTACAGACAGAGACCGCAAAAAGAGCCCTTAAAAAGTGAAAGTAACTACATATACACACACACTACACCAAAAGAAAATAAAGGAAAAAAGTTTCAGGGAGATTATGGCATTCAACAGCCAGATAAAGAATTTATTTTGGGAAAAATAAATAATCAAACAAACCTAATGAAAAGATTATCATCCCTACAAACACATCATGCTATGAAAGAACTTAAAAAATTTAATAACATAAAAGCTTAAAGCTAAGATAAACAACCAAATGAAAAAAAGAAAGACAGAGAGAGAAACTCCAGAGCGAAAGAAACAGAGATCTCAAATACCATTTGCAAACCAATAAATAAATTATAAACATCAAGCCACAGACATACCAAAAAGCATGAGATTATTAAGTGCCTAAAAAGGACATAAACTAACAATTTAGTCAAGTACAGAAAATGTGGTACATGTAGAAGGACAAGAGGATCCAGGTCAAGGAAATAAGTACATGTGGTGTGCCACATGCAACAAATGGCACAGACATTATGTCCAAAGACATAATATAAAAATTTCCTAAATTAATGAAAGAACTAAAATGGCGGACTGAAATGTTATCAAGTTCTGAAATATAAAATGGATGAGACTTCCCAGAGAACCAAAAAGTCCAATCAGCCAGAAAATAAAACAAAAGAAAGATCTCAACAGAAACAATGTTAAAAAACAACAACAACAAAAAATGTGCTGCCTGAAGGGTACTGAATCCACCTACATGCAGGAAAAATAAAACTAAATATCAGTGACATTCTTGTTATAAAAACAGAATGCTACTCTAATATTTGACAAAGTAAAAGGAATCATATAAATAATAAAAACCCGAAGGTCAAGTAAGGAAGTTGGAAACAATATAAGGACTCACTTTCTTATTTTCACAAAAATAAGTCATGTAATACTACATAAAATTAAACTTAGAATTTTTGATATATTGATGTTTTTATAATTTTTTTCTTAACTTTAATGGGATTTTTATGAAATTTTGTAGTAAAAGTTATTTTCAAAACTACAAAATCCATTTAATTTTTCTTTGTGTTAAGTCATTAGTTAATAGTACTAAACTAGAATTATTGTAAAACCTCATTTAATAAAAATTATTACTACCTGTGTGTATTTGTGTTGATGAGTATACATCTCTCTATGGGAACTGAAGTATAGCAAATTGTCTGAAATAATATTTTTTAAAGATTTTATTTATTTATTTGACACAGAAAGAGAGATCACAAGTAGGCAGAGCAGCAGGCAGAGAGAGAAGAAGAAGCAGGCTCCCTGCTGAGCAGAGAGCCTGATGCGGGGCTCGATCCCAGGACCCTGAGATCATGACCTGAGCTGAAGGCAGAGGCTTCACCCACAGAGCCACCCAAGCACCCTAGTCTGAAGTAATATTTATCTAAAGCTAATGATGGGGTTTTTTTTTGAGACTATAAAATTTATGGTGATATTGTGTTTTATCTTCATTGATCTCCATTTTGCTTATATTTTTCATATACTGTTATTATATCAATAATAAAATCTTTTTTTTTCCTAAAATTTGTGAAGAAGTACTGGATAAGATAGTGACAAGTCACACACTTGGAAATATTTCTCTATTTCACAGTTTTTTTGGCTGAGACTTTGTTGAGCTAAACAATTTTATCCTAAAGGACAAAAAGCTGTTAGCCAGCTAAAAATAATGGGTTTTCAGAGAGAGAACTGGACAACAGAAGTGCAATGAATTTTTTTTTTAAGTCCAGCAAAACACTTGAGAAAAGCATTGTTGACAGCCAAAGAATAATAATAAAATTCTGCATTGCATCGTGCTTTCCAACTTCAAAGTTCTCTTCAGAGAATATTTAACTATTTCTTATTGAATACCCTGAAGATACTAGGAACAATTTTGCTTTTCATTACTGAAAAGGAGAAACTATTACAAAAAATATGTCTTCTTCCCTCTATGTTTATGGATGCTTGTTGGTTTTCTAACATTGAATACAGTGAGAATGGAGCAGGCAAATTAGTGATTTAAGAAAAAGCTCACAATTTAAAACATGAACAATTCTCAATTTTTACAAGTGTGTTAGACCAATAAATACATTTATATATTAACCTAAATGTATGTCATTCATCATCCATCATTTGCAGAAGTGTATTATGAGTTCAAACATCTACATAGAAATATAGAAAAATAAACTAGAATAATCTCTGGCCTGATCTTTCCAGTTTTGCAGATGAGGAAACTGAAATCCTGAAGCTAGAGGGGTATATAATTTGCCAAAATTCATTTACATTGAGTTCAAATTCACATCTTCTCTCAGGCCATTTTTCTTCCTATATCACCTGGCAATACTTCTCTTGAGTCCTGCTTTTTGTTTTTGTTTTAAAAAGGAAGATGCCAAATCAGATCATCTTTGTGTCACATAAATAAATAGTTGAATAAAATTTCTCCTTAAATTTTTATAAAACCAATTTTTCTGTAAAAACATGGTAGATTTTAAAAAAATAAATTTTTACACATGAAAATACTAACTACCTGATTCTTCCATGATTTATAAGTCCTCTAACACTAGGAAACCAGTTTTTACTTTCCTACATGTCTACAGTGATATTTAAATTTTTTTAATTAATTTTTAGATCTCCATACCTGCAAGATAATCTGTGACCTCAAGTAGTTAGTTGCCTTGTCACCAGCATGCCCAATAAAAGCAGGGGTCCTTTCCTTTTTATCCCTAAGATATAAGCTATCAATGCCACCCAAAAATGGTCATCAGACCCTTTGAACAAACTTTCCTTCAAACAGTTAAACTTTCACATAAGTGATTTTTGTTTTCCATAAAATTCAAAGCAATAGGAAAATAACACAGAAGCAACAGTATGATTAAGAGAAAGATGATTAGAAAGCAGGAGACTAAGATTCAAAATAATTCCTAGGTTCTTGCACAGAATTTTTCCAAAGTCCTAATTAGAAATAAAAGTCCTCATTTTACCTCATGTTGAGGAAGAGTGCTGTAAAATAATTATAACCAAAACCAAAGGATTTTATCATGATTACACATAAATACATAGCTTACAGTCAGTGTTCCATTTAACTTTCATCAAGAAGTGGCAAAAAAAATAACTAAAAAAGATGAAGCCTACCAAAAAGCATTTACAATCTAACTGAAAGACAAATTATACCATTTTCTCTGGATTTTTTTTTAAAATAGAAATCTTTACAAATGCATAGTGAAATAGTAAAGGCATAGGGGATGTGTAATTTAGACTTTGGACAACTAACCTTAGGAGTCCAAGTATTCTGTGCTGCTGGCTAAAGACTCAGTAAAGAATATAGACATTTTTATAGAGTACAAGCCCAAAAGATACAGCCAATACCCAAAAGGTAAGGCCAGGGCAGGAGGAGCAGAGGAATATGAGACACTTTCTATGGGACCCACACATGTTTGGATGATTTGTGCATGATATCACACTGATAGGGGGTGGAGGCATAAGTAATGGGCTTCCCTACAAAGAAAACAGGGAACTTGTGGGAAGGAAGCCTGGCACTTGGAAACCTGGCACTGAGGGTAGGACAGATACATGTACCAAAGTATTAGTTTCAGAGAAAACAAAGAAAACCAAACTCTTAATTCCTCCCTGTTTCAAGACATAAACCTGAAGTGGGGCTGAAACTGTAGAGAAGGATTATTAATTCTGGGGACAGAGGGTATGGAGACAGGAGCCAACTGGATGCTATAATGCAATCCAGTAAGAATCCACCATTTCTTTTAGACAACCTTTTCCCGACATCTTTGCTAAATATCCAAATGTGAAATTCAGTGACACCCTCAGAAGCTCCTAAGAGTAAGTCTCTCTTCCTTCATTAGTTAGGTACATAAAAAACAAATGCAAAGAAGTCTAGATGTACCTCTACACTACAGTTTCACAATACACTAGACACTTTTCAGTTTATACTTTCAAATTTATAGGCTGAATATTCAGAATGACTTGGTTAAACTGGCATCAATGCCAAAACCAAATCCTTCTTACATCTTCGGTCCTCAAAAGGCATTATGGTAATACAAGTATTAGGAAAGATATTTTGGTCATTTTTAGTTTATTAAAAATATAATTTAACTGAGGGTGCCTGGGTGGCTCAGTCAGTTAAGTGTCTAACTTCGGCTCAGGTCATGATCCCAGGATCCTAGGATCAAGCCCGACATCGACATCAGGCTCCCTGCTCCCTGCTCTGTAGGGAGCCTGTTTCTCCCTCTCCCTCGGCCTGCTGGTCCCCATGCTTGTGCTTTCTGTCAAATAAATAAATAAAATCTTAAATATATATGTATACATATATATTTAACTCATTATGAAACAAAAATTATTAATACTGTTTTCTCTCCAGCCTATCGCTAGAGGCCAGCAACGTTTATCTAGTCTGTGTATAGCACTGGCCTTCTGCTATTTCCCTCTTCTCAGATTTGGGCTATTGTAACACATGGAAAACAAGAGAAGGCTGACACTCAGTCAAACGTTTTAGAGGTTTTGAAAATTCACATAGCAGCAAACATTTAAATCTATAACTAATATGAAGTTTTAGGAATTTCAATCTTTCAATTACTATAGTTCATCGTAAATTCAATTTAGGTAAATTTAAGTAATAGAACACAGGGGTAAAAAGCACAGTCTTTGGAATCAGATACCTGAAATGGAATTCTCATTCTGCCTTGTGTTAGTAAGTTGGGATAAATTGTTAAATCTGTCTAAATCTGTTTCTTCTTCTATTCAAAAAATAAGAATAATATGATGAGTTACTCTGTGGAATGTCATGAAGATTAAGTAAGCTTATACATGTAAAGCAACGAGCATTGCTTGGCACAGAATAGCTACTCATTGCTCTAAAATTCCATTACCTTTATTTCTATTCTTATAAGTGGGATAGCTCACAGGAAGCTTCCAGACAAGTGTTGGAGATGCAATTCTGATCATTAGCATTTAGCAGTTACAATGCCAGCCACTGCTAGGTGAGGCAGGCACCCACGGATCTGTACCAGAAAGCCCCTGTGGTTAGCTGAATGTTAGCTCCTGACAATAGTCACATTCGAGCTAATGTGAAAGGCTCCCTTTAATAAACACTACTAGTGTTTCTAACATGCCCACTAAGTATTAAAAGGGAAATTCGGAAAGCTTTTCCAAATCTAAACAAAATTATTGGATTTGATTCAAACAAAAAGTCTGCCCATTCCCAAATTGTTTGAATCAATCCCTAGAACACAGACCAAAATGGTTTTTGTTTGTTTTAAGTACGAGTCTCTTTTAGATGCTGTGTCATCTAGCAACAGGGGCCGAAGGAATACTTCCCTCCTTAGTCTTTAGAACTGAGACCTACAAAGCATTTGTAAAACTCGTTCTCCCACTTTCAACCATCATCAATCTCTAAATTTAATAAACTTTCTAGCCAGAGCCTCCATTGCCAGTGTAAAGAGTGACCAGTATACACGAAATGAACAATGGTTCTTAGTCTAGCAACATACTGATTTTGATAGAAGGCAAAGGCCAACACAGAAGAGACCCTCAGGGGAGATGTTGAGAAGTTAACAATGTTGCCTATTAAATTTAACACTATCCATCTACACGAACACTGTGAAGGTCTGAAAATCATGTTATTCTACTCACATGCCCATTTAGGTGAACACATTTATTTTAATGTAGGAGATCTCCAGGGATCTGAATATTTTGTTCCTTTCAACATTTTATGTACCACATAGACAAAATGGAGTACAAGGAAGAATGACTCTTCCTTTCTGTGTTCCCAAAGGAGAATGCAAAAAACATTTATTCATATTAGTCCTTATGTGCACTACATTTGAATTGCAAATTAGAATTTTTTTCTGCCTCCTTATTTATTTCCTTGAATGTAATGTACAGAGTGGAAAGCAAGGGCAATAGAAGCCAAATAAGTGACTTGCCAATAGAAGCACACCTTCACTTCTAGTATAATTTTCCTCCTGCCATTTCAGTGCCATTTTTACCCTACGCTGTGATAGTTGACAGGAATCACCGTCCAGGCATCAAGGTGTCACCAACCAAGAGAAATCATTCCTCAAAGAAAGTGCAAAATTGTTTAACTTTGTTAACTCTTACACACGAGCATAAGTAACTTTGCAGTCACTCCAAATAGAATTTTGCCACCATCCTCCATCCCCCTGAGCACTAACAGGAAAGCAGTGTGAGTAGGTAGGAGACCCATGTGTCCTCCACTCACAGCCTGCTCCAGGCACACCATGATAAGCCACTACTGCCCCTGGGTATAGATGCTGTTCTTTACTGCTCCTGTGGAAAAGGAAAGAGAAGTGTCCTGTCCAGAAAGTCCACTGCTGCTGCAGCTCTTGGTAGAGGATACTGAGAACGGCTTTCTTCTGCCTGGAGATAGAGTTGATGGGTGGGGAATGCTTGAGAGGGGGACCAAATGGGTTGTGGGCATTTTTTCAACCTGTGGGTTTCAACATGTTTTACTTCAAAGGAGGAAGGATGATAATATCACAGAGGGTAAGGAAACAGTACAAATACAGTGTTCTGTATTTGCTAATAGTACCTGCTGGTTTATAGGCATCACAGGTAATGCAAACTTCCATAGGTGAGATATAACCTGAGCCAATTTTTCTGGAAATGCCAACACAAGCGGAAACCAATTTTGAAATAAAAGGGAAGAAACAAAAATTAAATGCTCCAAGTGTAAAACTTTTCCAAGTTTTTAATAACTGTATTTTATATGACTAAAGACTATTTCATCAATAAAAAATTCATTTTTATCAAGCTTTTGAGTAGCGACTAGACTAAGTATTCTTAAGATACTCTGAGATGTACACAAAAATGTATTCAAAAGAACTGTTAACTTCAGATCAAATTTGTAATAGTAAAAAAACAGAAACATTTTAGTGTTCAGAGCATTGTTGATTAAGAAAATTATGTATTCCAATATAATAGAATATGTATAATTAAAAAACGTTGTTCACAAAGTTTTTGATTATATGAGAAAATACCCATAACATAAAGTTAAATAGAAAAAGTAATGTGACATAGAAAAATCAATATGTTTGATGAGACCAGAGAAAGTGGAGGGATTTGTTTTTGTTTAGGAGAAATGGAGTTGAGAAGAGAGAGGAGGAAGGAAAGTAGGAGAGAGACAAATAACATGAGGAAATCACCCAGGATCTTTAAGGAATTCCCAATATTCAATTTTAAAATTGCATTTGCCAAAGTAAACTCTTTTTTGGCCCTCTTAGACCTCACTTAGATTTATAAGTGAAGTCTTTAGAGAGAAGGGTAAACAGATGGTGATTTTACCTATGGATGCATACTTGGATAGATATAAAGAAATTCATATAAGAATTTGCTAAAGGCAGTAGGCTGGTGTCTGCAGTAGCCATGAGGCTTGGGAAGGAGCCCAGGCTTTAAAAGCCGCATATGATCCAAGGTCCCATAGTAAGCAAGTTGCACAGCAACATCTATACTTTCAAAATAATGGATGCCCTTTTTTTTCTACTCCATTGCCCATCAGTGAATTTTCCAAATCATTATCTAATGGAAATAGTTACTTTGATAATTAAGAAAAATAGCAGTAAATACCGAAGGGAAGATATTTTAGAACCCACATGGTTTAGTACCATTCAGAAGCTGTCCAAGGACACTTGGGAAACATCTATGCCTGTATTTCAAGTGGTGGATAGCGTATCTTTTGGTTGGAAAGAAATCCCAACAGTGGGCAAGCAAAGAAAGAACAATTTAGACCCCAGCAAAGAAAAGTCAACATCACAGAACATGGCTGAGTATTTTAAAAGAGCACAGAAGTGACACCGCAGTCCCTTAACTGATTGATTCTTAACTTTGGATCAGGTCCTGATGCCAGCGTCATGAGATGGAGCCCCCTGAAGAGCCAGACCCACCCCTGCCTTTGGAGCTGCCTCTCTCATCACCCAAACCCCGGCCCCATGTAGAGCCCCAGGTCTGTGCTCAGCAGGAAATCTGCTTGAGATTCTCTCCCTCTGCTCTTCCCCTGGTTGTGCTCATTTGCACACTCTCTCTTCTCTTAAATAAATCAACTAAAAAAAGAAACAGAACACAGGAAAGTCTTGGAAAGCTAGAAGATGCTGTAATTCATCAAATGGTATAGCCCTTTGGTAATAACAATCATGGAGTGTTTGCTGAGAAAGGCACTGCTCTATGTGTATTGGTTCATTTAAATTCATTGGTTCAACAAACCTGTGAGATAAATGTTATGGTTATCTCCATTTTAAATATGAGAAAACCAAGGCACAGGGTGATTAAATAACTTAGCCAATGTTACTCAGATTGTAAGTGATATACCCAGGATTTGAACCCATATAGTCCAACTCCGAATCTCTAAAAACTAACAATAAAAAAGAGCTTATGAAGTGCCAAGAACTATGTTGGGGGTCTCACGTGAATTACCTATATAATCCATCTCTTGAAATAGGTATTACTATTACCTATATTTACAAACAGTAAAATCAGGTTTATATGGAAAAGTAGCTCATTAGTTCTACTTTATCATACTTTATGGTGTCAAGATCTTTTTATTCCCCTATCTGAGTATAGACTTTTAATTCCATGGGCAAAAGGCATACTATCTTTATAAATAAGCTTATTATTTATATAATCATGCATTTATTCATTCAGAGGGCATTGTATAATAACCAGATGTTAGTGGTTTCCATGACAAAACATGAAACTAAGTTTTAGACAGGAAATGAACTTCAGTAATATCAACCATGGCTTACACACATCAGCATTATTTCTGTGAACTACCTGTGTGTTCATGATTCATGGTGACTATTAACTGATTTAATTTTAGTTGGTATCTGCTATCATTCAAGTTTGGTGGAGTCGGTGAAGGTAATATGAAGAGAATAGAAAGGAGAGGAGAAATCAAAGGAAGGAGAACATTTTCCAAACTGTTTCCCAAAGCAAAAGTCTAAGCCTTGAGAGTACCTAAAGATCATCTCTGCTGCTGTACTTTGTTTCAGATGGCTATAGCACCCTCTGGTGAATATCTTATATTTTACAATTTTCTCCAAAATAATATAGGTAATATGCTAAGTGGCTTTTGGAAGTAGTTCCTCTGTTTTTTGTTTTTGTACATAAGAATATGCCCAAATTGATTTGCTTCATCTCAGAAACTTTTCCAACACCAAAGTGAGTACTATATAACATGCAAATTCCACTTACAGAAACAAATAAGAAAAAGGACTGGGTATTTTGGATTAATCAATTTAATTGTGGAGCATACTACTTTAGAAGAAGCAGAGGCCTGTGAATTCTATATTCATGGTAATAGACACCAACAAAATTTTTTCTCATTTTTATGTTTAAATTTCAAAACTTCACTGAAGCATATAAATAAAATCATACAGCTTGCTTTTCTACTTCTTTTAGATCTTTACTTGGTTCACTTTCTTAGTGATATTTTTATTGATTATCTTACTTATATACATAACCTCCAACACCCTACACTCCCTATGCCCTTCTCTGCTTCATCTTCTACCAGTTAACAATGGCCAAATAAGTTTTCGTTGAAACCAAGACATTTTTGGTGAATGAAAAGGGATGCTGTTAGAATTCACAGTGGGACAGGCAGGTAACAGGGTCACTTCACTCTTTCTTGTTTTTAAGATTTTATTTATTTATTTGACAGAGAGAGAGAGATCACAAGTGGGCAGAGAGGCAAGCAGAGAGAGAAGGAGGGGGGAGGCAGGCTCCCCGCTGAGCAGAGAGCCTGATGTGGGGCTCGATCCCAGGACCCCGGGATCATGAACTGAGCAGAAGGCAGAGGCTTAACCCACTGAGCCACCCAGGTGCCCCCAAGGTCACCTCACTGTTAACACCTGTCATCTTCTAATATCCTATATATTTTACTTTTTATTTCTTTTCTTTTCCCAGTAAAATGAAAGCTTTACAATGCACAGAAGGTTTATCAGTTGCTTTTTTTTTCCCCTCATGGTTATAACCCCAGTGCCTAAAATAATGCTCATAATAGGTGCTCCATAATTTGGGTTGAATAAATGAGCATGTTAATCTGCTGTGATTACTCAATATGGCTGCAAATGCTTGTTCACTTACCTCATTGACAAGTGGCACTTACCTCCCCTTTCCTTGAGTCTAGGCTGGCTCTCTGACTACCTTGACCAACAGAATGTAGCAGAAATGTGCTATGACAATTCCAGGCCTAGCCTTTAAGAAGACTGACACTTTGGGGGCACCTGGGTGGCTCAGTTGGTTAAGTGTCTGACTCTTGATTTTGGCTCAGGTCATGATCTCAGCTCAGGTCATGATATCAGGGTTGTGAAATTGAGCCCTGTGTGGGGCTCCCTGCTCAGTAATGAGTCTGTTTAAAATTTTCTTTCTCCCTCTCTGTGTGTCCCTCCTCTCCTTTCTCTTGCTCACGCTCTCTCTGTCTCCCTCTCTCAAATGAATGAATGAATGAATGAATGAATGAATGAATTTAAAAGAAGAAGAAGATTGGCAGTTTTTACTTCCTGATCCTGAGAACCTAATTTTTGGCGTGCTTCCTCCCGCAACCCAGCCACCAGGCTGTGAAGAGTCCAGACTACTCTGGCACACTAATCTTGCTGAGCTTCCGGCTGATTGCCAGGTTGAACAACCAAGATTTTGATAGAGTCACATTGTCTGTCCATCCCATTTGAATCCTCAGGTGACTACCTTCCCAGCCAGCATCCTATGGAGTAGAATGAGTGCCCAGGTAAAGTCCCAGAGAAAAAAATGAAATAGTTGTTGTGTTAAGTTACTAGGTTCGGGATGGTCTGTTGTAAGGCAATAGATAACAGAAACATCTGCTCTGTCTATGGTAGGCACGGTGAAGGACACAAAGTGAATAGGAAAGATTGGTTTTCAGGGACTATGAGTTGAAAGGGAGAAAAAAGTTCATTTATGTGAATAATGTTTTCTTGTAAGGTGATTACTGCCACAAAAAGCCAAAAGTAATTTAGGAATCTATAGGAAGGATGTGTTCAAGGGATCATTTGAGGAAGTAAAAACAACTACATTAAGTTGGTGGAGAATGAGGAGCACATGACTAGACAGATTTTGGCAATTAGAGGTGGAGGCTAGAGTTAACAGGTGGAAGCAAAGCTAACAGCAGGAGCAGAGGTAAAGAAGCATGAATACCTATTCACCTAACAGCAAGAAGTCTAGTTTGGCCAGGGTGTGGGTTTTATGAAGAAAAAGGAAAGCCAGAAAGGACAAAAACAGAGAGGGAGACACCATAAGAGACTCTTAACTATAGGAAAGAAACTGAGGTTTGCTGGAGGGGAGGTGGATGGAGATGGGGTAACTGGCTGACTGGCATTAAGGAGGGCATTGACATAATGAGCACTGGGTGTCATATGCAACTGATGCATCACTAAATTACTAAATTAATACACTAAATTACTTCTGAAATTACAAAAATTAAAACAAAACAAAAAGACAAAACAAAAAAAAAGAAAAGGAAAAAAAAAGAAAAAAGAAATAGGTCATGGAGTTGTGCCAGTAGCTGGATTTCTTTCATGGTCTGACGTAAGTCATTCTTTGAGTAGCCGCACCTTCCAACCCTTTCTTCTGCACCCTCTAGAAGCCCTAATGTCATGATTTGCACCATGGTCTGAGTTGTTTTGTTTACAGAGCAATGACTTCTTGAATATTTATTTAAATGGAAAAATTCCTGAGAATCAAAAAGTGAGAATATGTTTACACCTATGTCTTAGCTCTCCAATTTACTTCATTATCTCTTTACAAGTTGAATGTTTTAAAAATAAATGCTAAACACTTAGGTAATAGACTGATCACAGCTGTAGAATTCTTATTTAACTTAAACCCATGTGACCCTTAAAATTATAAAACCCACTGATCAAAACAGATGCGCAAATCTTTTTTTTAAAGATTTTATTTATTTATTTGACAGACAGAGATCACAAACAGGCAGAGAGGCAGGAAGAGAGAGGAGGGGGAAGCAGGTTCCCCGCTGAGCAGAGAGCCTGATGCAGAGCTCGATCCTAGGACCTTGAGATCATGACTCGAGCTGAAGGCAGCAGCTTAACCCACTGAGCCACCCAGTGGTGGCTCAAATCTTGATGAAATGCTCAAATCTTGACTGAAAGTGAGTAATTAATCCAATGCTCAAACTGGTGCAAAACCAGAATGAAGTGCAAATGCTGCAGCTCAATAGTATGTCTACAGATGAGACATCACCACCTTCTCTACATTGGAGCTCATGCCTCAGGCTTGGTCCCACAGCTCCATGGCTGAGATTGCTGACAGGTGGGCTTCATTGGGCCCATCTGCTAGGCGCAGAGTTTGCATTAGGGCATATGAGTTAGCCAGAGGGTAATCCTGGGAAACACCTGCTCCTCCACACACTTGGATCATCCAGTCCATGAACTGCCCAGTTTATTTTTAACATCCACTGAGTTTTCCATCAATGATTATTATAAACATTATGTGTAATCACTGTAAGTGGAAACTTTTTAAAATATAAGAAAATAAAATCACTTTAAATTACGCTTCCCAGAGTTAGTCGCCGTTAATCTTTTCTTCTTGCATTTCCTCGATAGACTCATTATTACTATTGGAATACGGGTGTTTGTATCCTCTTTCACTAAAATTTATTTCACGACTATCCACTCATTCAGGATGCTTTGAAGACAGTTTTAATACTTACATAAAATTTATTATATGAAAATATCAAAATTTCTTTAATAAATATTTTGTTTGTAAATATTTACATTGTTTCCAAATTTAAATGTAGCTATTATGGAAATGAGCATGTTATGCCTTTACCCAAATGTACTTGGGATAGTGCCATCGGCTTCTACTAAAGGATTTTGTAAAAACAAAACAATCCTATGAAATATCATTATAACTATTATGGACTAAATGTTTGTGCTCACCCAAATTCATATGTTAAAGCTCTAACTCCTAGGGTGAATATATTCGAAAAAAGAGCCTGTAAGGAAGTGATAAAGGCTATAGGAGTCTAAGGGCAGAGTCCTAATCAAATAGGGCCGATGCTCCTATAAAAAGAGGAAGAGATACCAGGGTGTTCTCTCTCCACACCATAACAAGACAGAAGGAGAAGGCAGCCCTCTGCAAGCCAAAAATGAGAAACCTCACCAAGAACCAAATCAGCCAACATCTTTATCTTGGACTTCCCATTGGGGGATGGGAAGAAACTGTAAGAAATAAATACTGTTTTTTAAGTCACCCAGTATGCGGTATTTTGTTATGGCAGCCAGAGCAGACTAATATAGCTGTCATAAAGATACGGCTGAGAACCTTGTTAATTACATTGTAAAGTCCATATTAACAAAGAAAATTTTTATTTTGCAATGATAAAATTTTATTATCTCATGGACATCAAACTGAACATGAATCTTCATGTTCAATTTGTTTTGCTTCTTGAAATCTTATAGGCAACTATGTAACTCTTTTCTCTTTGTCCCCATTTCCTCATTTATTATTTCATATTTATTCTTTTAAGATTTTATTTATTTATTTGACAAAGAGAAAGAGAGCACAAGCTGGGGGAGTGGCAGGCAGAGGGAGAAGCAGGCTCCCCACTGAGCAGGGAGCCCGAGGTGGATCTAGATCCCAGGACCCTAATAACATGACTTGAGCAGAAGGCAGACTGAGCTACCCAGGCATCCCTATTATTTCATATTTAATTTGAGCATATATATCTTTATAAATAACATTAATCCTTTTTTTGGAACAGTTTCTAAATAAAGGAAAGTTGAAATTAAATGAGCATTATTTTAGTTATTGAAGAATAATCAACACAGCAGGGTAGTGGTATAATGGAGCAAAACATAATGCAAACTATTGAACCAGAATCATTATATGAATTGATAGACAAATATGTCACTATTATTTACATATAAATGATATGGTGGGACAGTAATAGAAGTCATGGAAATTGCACATTTCCATGTTGTCAAAGGCAAATCAAAGGAAATACACTTACTTTCCCAAGTCCTAGCCAGACAAAGAAATAAGATTTCAAAATCCCTTGAAAAAAGAAAGAAGGTTTAATAATTCAAGGAAAGGCAAGTGTTGCCTTCACAATTTTCTTTAAGAGAGAAGACTCAGAGGTAGGGAGGGTAATAACAATAGGACTCTAAAGGAGATCCAAGCTAAATAAAGTAAATGATAGAAATATTTTCCAATTTGATCTTTATTATAGACATAATGTGCTTTAATGCTGAATGAACAATGTAATTAACTTTTTCACATGTCTCTAAAATGGCATCATACTACCAATATGCAACCCTATGGATCACATGGCTTCCTGAATGTGCAAAACAGTTTTCTCTGAAAACATTACTAGGTTTGAAGAGGTTCAGTTAGGCAAACAATGTATGTGGTAGTTTGCTCTGTAGTTTTGAGGAAGGTTTTAGGGCTAAGTGAATGATTGTACAGTGGGAATATTTTGATAGGAACTGAACAATACTTTGACAATTTGAGCCAGTGAAAGTCAAATGCAAAATCTATTCAGGTATCTTCTGTGACATTAAAAAAAAAAAAAAAAAGGAAAGGGTAAACTTTTTAAAGGAGTCAGTTCTTTAAATTTTGAGAGGAAATGTGTAATATATACAAAATGTCATATTTTCCAAGAGGTAAGATCTTCAACTCAACCAATACTCCTAACTAGTATAGCACCCCTTTTTTTCCTAAAAATATTTAATGAAAAATTAACTAGAGACACCAGAAGTTTATTTATAATAGTTATGCCTGAAATTAGTGAAATAGGAGAAAGAAGAAGAGGCTAGACAATATATATCAAATGGCATTTCCTATCAGATCCATGTGGTATAGTGTAAAGAACATGGCTTTGAGGACCAGATGTCCTGGCTTAAGACATTATTCTTATTATCCATGAAATATGCCAAACTGTGGAGGGAACCGAAATGCCCTTCAACAAATGAATGGATAAAGAAGATGTGGTCCATATATACAATAGAATATTACTCAGCCATGGATGGAACTGGAGGGGATTATGCTAAGTGAAATAAGTCAAGCAGAGAAAGACAATTATCATATGGTTTCACTTATTTGTGGAACATAAGGAATAGTACGGAGGACATTAGGAGAAGGAAGGGAAAACTGAAGTGGGGAGTAAATCAGAGGAAAGAAAAACCATGAGAGACTATGTACTATGGGAAACAAAATGAGGGTTTTAGAAGGGAGAGGGGTGGAGGGATGGGTTAGCCCAGTGATAGGTAATAAGGAGGACATGTGTTGCATGGAGTACTGGGTGTTATACGCAAACAATGAATCATGGAACACTACATCAAAAACTAATGGTGTACTGCATGGTGACTAACATAACATAATAAAATAAAAAATTTAAAAAAGAAATATGCAAATCCCAGTCTATATACATTCATTTTTTAATTCTCAACGTCAGCCCAAGCTATGAATGAGGAGACTGAGACAGAGGCTATTAATTTGTATGAGATCACAAAGCAAGTAAGTGAGTGAATTGGAATTCTGATACAAGTTATTCTAAAATATGCATTCTTTAGGTTTCACGAAAACAGAGTAGACTGGTGGTAAGAACTGTGAAGGATCTGAGATTTTAGCCTGTCACACTTTCATACATGCTAGCAGAATACGCAAGACTCCTGGGTCAGAGACAAAGGGCTTTATTACTCATCGCACAGCAAACAGCATGAGCTTCATGTTTAAATTTGCTCTCCCCCACTCCTAAACCTTATGGGGGCCATGTAGAAAGGCCCAGTAGATGCTGGGCACACAGTGGGTTTGGTCACATTTTATAAGGCCTTTGTTTAAGAAAACCCTCAATCTATAAAGGGTGAAGCTAGCTAACATTGTCATTCGTTGTCCAAGAAAGAGAGAATACTTGTACTATCCTGGTCAGGAATGAAATCTGTGCTTTACCTCTATAGGGGGTATGGATACTAAGACCGCGTGATATACAGACACCTTTAAAAGACAGCTGGGGGCCAAAACTGTCACAGTCATATAAAAATGCCATGGAGAATTGCCACCCCTCACCTCCACAGAAGTATCTAAGGAAACATCTAAATGAAGTAGATTGTGAGGGCCACTGGACAGTCTGACAAAGTCCCAGATATGTGTGATCAAGTTGTGTTTTGTTCATGTTTGCATATATTAATATCTAAATCTGATTCAAATTCAGATCCGTAGGGTCTGGGGTCTGTGTCCCTAACTCAATCACAAAAGGACACAAGGCAGAGATAATTGTGGAACAAGGAAAAGATATGTATCTTGTTGAAAGAGATTAGCAAAACCAAGTAAAATATAATGGCTTCAGACAAGGAGACTATGCTTGGGGCAGAAATTCATCCTAGACAGGAAAATCTAAGCAGAAAATCAGTTGTATAAATTAAGTCCATCTGTAAGGACAAGCTCCATTCAATTTACTGAGCACTCAGGAAGTTAGTATCTCACTCCAGGGCAGGGGCGATTTGTTTCCTGACCAGAGTAATAAAGATAATGTCTTCCTCTGGGGCAAATATTGTGTGGTTTAGCTTGCAACACCAGATAATAGCTAGAATAATTCCAGACTTGGTGGACTTAAAAGCTTTAATACTCTTCTCGCTTAGATTACAATTAGTTTGCTAGCTGGGCAGGGCTGTGTTTGTTGATAAAAGAACTTCCAGGGGAAAGACACTGAGGGAGGCAGAAATTGACAGAGAGAAGAGATAAAGAGCAAAGTTGGGAGGTCACTTTTTCAAAAAGAAAATGACCAAGTGAAATGTCAACAGGGGAAAACAAACAAACAAACAAACAAACAAACATGTGCCTTTCTACACAAGCTAAACTGCAGCCATCTTTGCCCAGGAATTAGAAGTGAAATGTCAAGCCAACCCTAAAGCAGAGCCTACTTGATAGGAGAGCCAAAGAATCAGAATTAGCATTTGCAGAGAAAATGTTCCCTATTAGTTATTTAAAGAAAACGTTATTAAAGAGTTCAGTTAAATTAGATCCAAACTGGTTTGAATTTCAAGCTATCACTTTTCTCATGTTGGATCATTAGATAACTAAACATTTGCAAGGTTTGAGGAATGCTCCTTTAAGGCACTGTGTTATTTGGGAGAATATAACCTTCTTGCATAATTTTCACTCTGGTGAGCAATCTCAGAGTCTCTTATATTCAAATCCTACATTCGTTTCTTATAAAAAGGTAATATCATGTGTCTGATAGCCATTTGTATGTCTTCATTGGAGAAGTGTCTGTTCATATCTTCTGCCCATTTATTGATATGATTATCTGTTTTGTGTGTGTTGAGTTTGAGGAGTTCTTTATAGATCCTGGTTATCAATCTTTTGTCTGTACTGTCATTTGCAAATATCTTCTCCCATTCCGTGGGTTGCCTCTTTGTTTTGTTGACTGTTTCCTTTGCTGTGCAGAAGCTTTTGATTTTGATGAAGTCCCAAAACTTTATTTTGGCTTTTGTTTCCTTTGCCTTTGGAGACATATCTTGAAAGAAGTTGCTGTGGCTGATATCGAAGAGGTTACTGCCTATGTTCTCCTCTAGGATTCTGATGGATTCCTGTCTCAGGTTGAGGTCTTTTATCCATTTTGAGTTTATCTTTGTGTACGATATAAGAGAATGGTCAATTTTCATTCTTCTACATATAGCTGCCCAGGTTTCCCAGCACCATTTATTGAAGAGACTGTCTTTTTTCCACTGTATATTTTTTCCTGTTTTGTCGAAGATTAACTGACCATAGAGTTGAGGGTCCATACTGGGCTCTCTACTCTGTTCTACTGGTCTATGTGTCTGTTTTTATGCCAGTACCATGCTGTCTTGGTGGTCACAGCTTTGTAGTAAAGCTTGAAATCAGGTAACATGATGCCCCCAGTTTTATTTTTGTTTTTCAACATTTCCTTAGCGATTCGGGGTCTCTTCTGGTTCCATACAAATTTCTGGATTATTTGCTCCGGCTCTTTGAAGAATACCGGTGGAATTTCTATTGGAATGGCATTAAAAGTATAGATTGCTCTAGGCAGTATAGACATTTTAACAATGTTTATTCTTCCGATCCAAGAGCATGGAATGGTCTTCCATCTTTTTGTGTCTTCTTCAATTTCTTTCATGAGTGTTCTGTAGTTCCTCGAGTACAGATCCTTTACCTCTTTGGTTAGGTTTATTCCCAGGTATCTTATGGTTCTTGGTGCTATAGTAAATGGAATCGATTCTCTAATTTCCCTTTCTGTATTTTCATTGAAAAATGTTCATCATCACTAGCCATCAGGGAGATTCAAATTAAAACCACATTGAGATACCACCTTACACCAGTTAGAATGGCCAAAATTAGCAAGACAGGAAACAACATGTGTCGGAGGCGATGTGGAGAAAGGGGAACCCTCTTACACTGTTGGTGGGAATGCAAGTTGGTGCAGCCTCTTTGGAGAACAGTGTGGAGATTCCTCAAGAAATTAAAAATAGAGCTTCCCTATGATCCTGCCATTGCACTACTGGGTATTTACCCCAAAGATACAGATGTAGTGAAAAGAAGGGCCATCTGTACCCCAATGTTTATAGCAGCAATGGCCAAGGTCGCCAAACTGTGGAAAGAACCAAGATGCCCTTCAATGGATGAATGGGTAAGGAAGATGTGGTCCATATACACTATGGAGTATTATGCCTCCATCAGAAAGGATGAATACCCAACTTTTGTAGCAACATGGACGGGACTGGAAGAGATTATGCTGAGTGAAATAAGTCAAGCAGAGAGAGTCAATTATCATATGGTTTCACTTATTTGTGGAACATAACAAATAGCATGGAGGACATGGGGAGTTAGGAGAAGGCAGTTGGGGGAAATTGGAAGGGGAGGTGAACAATGAGAGACTATGGACTCTGAAAAACAATCTGAAGGGTTTGAAGAGGTGGGGGGGTGGGAGGTTGGGGGAACCAGGTGGTGGGTATTGGAGAGGGCACAGATTGCGTGGAGCACTGGGTGTGGTACAAGAACAATGAATACTGTTATGTTGAAAATAAATAAAAAAAAATGATAAAAAAAAAGTAATATCATCTGCCATATTCTATTGCAGTCATTTCCATAAGAAAAGTTATAGTTAATGCTGATAACATCACTAATTAAAATAAGGTGTAATAGATATAAAATATACATATATACATATATATTTATATATATATATAATTCCAACAAATATCTAAGAATAACAGAGAACAACTCTAAGAATAAGCTAAGGGACATTATTTTTATCTACTTATGAGTCACTGTATTCTCTCAGTTTAATTTAAAGTTTCGATCAAAATAAACTTTTCTAGGTCTGAGAGAGAAAGAGCAATAATCATTTATCTTCAAATTTTGTGTAGAATGAAGAATAATTCTCATTTAACTTCATAAAATTGATAAAGGAAATGAGAAAAGATAATTTTTGATTCAAGGAACTTTAACTTCCTCATGTATAATAATCATGCTTGCATAGAAAAACATTTATAAAAAAAGTAAAAATGAGAAACCTAGTTTATTTTCTCAGTTATGATTTATTGCCTAAGAATCAAAATTATTTTAAATACATTAACATAGTTTGGAATGGAATCTAAAACTTAAACGTATTTTGTTTCCAAACTTCTAGAGGAATTAAAAATGCTTCCTATAAAATATCATGTATAATGTACAGTATGGTGACTATAGTTAATAACATTACAGTTAATAGATTATATATATCATCAATAACAATGCAGATAATAATGTTAAATATTTCAAAGTTGCTGAGAGTAGATCTTAAGCATTCTCACCAGAAAAAAAAATAGTTATCAGTGTGAGGTAATGGATATGTTAATTATCTTGGTCTTAGTAATCATTCATACATATATATACATATATATAAAATACTAAATATTATATATAATACATGTATTGTATATTATGTTGTTAATATATTATATAATAATTTTATATTATATATTAATTATACATAAGTATATATTATATATACACATATATACACAAATTGTCACATTATATACTTTAAATATATACAATCATATTTGTCAATTATTCCTCAATAAATTTGGGGCAAAAGTTCTGTAACTCCTAAAAGTAACGTGATCCTTGCTTTCAAGATTGTTTCTTGGAAAATCTTGATAGATTAAAAAGTATTTTATAATCTCAATATTATATTTATTATCTATGTTTAACATCACTGAAGTGAGAAAGTTAATATAAGGGATAAACAAGCCAAAAGTAAGCAGATCTACTTTAAAAATGTTAATATGCCACAGATTTCAGTTTAACACAATTTAAATTATGAATTTATGGTGCCCAGAATGTAATGAAATTACCTGGGAAAATTAACTCAAGTCAAAGAAAAATATCTTTAATGATCTATAAGAAAAAGAATTTCTCTGTGAGTATGAAAATGTCCTTAAGTCTAAACCAAGTGTTCTAAACCATCAAATCTCAAAATGTTGGAAATGTTGGACCTAGAAGTTATTACTGCCCTTCCAAATTGTGAGAATATAAACATGTCAAGGGGAGACAAGTGCTTGTGAGGCTCTGAGTTGGAATGTTAGACTAGAACAGCTTGGGTCACAGAGAGATGATTCCTGGGTTTGACTTCTCCTCACTGGAAAGATTAGAAAAGCAAGGGGAAAAAAAGAAAAAGAAAAACTTCAAATTCAAACTTACTATTTTATTTTAATTAAACATGGATAAATTAACTAGATTTTAGCTATAAAACTAATGAGTGTTTGACTTACTACCTCCTCCCACAAACTAAGTACTTTACCTTGAGCAGATAACCATTAATATTTAACATTTTAAAACATTATTAAATAATTTCATCCACCAAGTTAATAAAGAAAGCATTTATATTCAATATAGAAGAAAGTTATATAGCATGTTATGAAAGGAACTAGATTTTATATTTAAAATCTTGGTATGAAAATATCCTAGCTTTCCAATATTCTAAAATCATAGGTAGAACAGCAGAACAAGTGAAGGACTATTTTTAAATGAATGTTGCTGAACAGAAGGTCTCCAATTTTAGGGGAAAAAAAATCCAATTTTAGTCTTAAAAATAGATTAAAAGCAGTAGGTTTGAAGGTGACAATTAACAATAAGGAAACATCTTTTACCCTTGACAGCACTGAGAAGTGACTGCTGTGTTAAATCCTTGCCACTCACCTTGAGCTGAAGCTGGGTTCTTTACCACCTTGTGATGCTTTTCATCTGCTCTGCTGAAACCAAGCGAGTTACCTCTGAGGGCCCTAAACTGGAATGATGGACTTCAAAATTGGTATATTTCAGGCTATCAATTCTGGCCATGCATCTTACCTCTAATTCTTTGTTACTACTTTTTCTTGAACTTGGACTTTTTCTCTTTTACTTTCATCATCTAACTACCTTATGCTTTCTTCACAACTTCTACACAATCAATTGACTCTCTCCCCATTGTTCTTCTCCTACAACTCAAATTCATGCCACAGGGCCTTCTGGAATCTCTGTTTGACTATAAACATCATCATCCCCTTCTGAAACTGTTTTCTTTACTGTCATATGCAAACCGGCCTCTCACACAGTGCCCCTGCCTCCAGTCCCCCAACTATCTTCTACTTTATGCAACAACTCATTGTTCCTTGAGTTCCTTGAGTTCCTCCAGTCTCCATCCCCTGGCTGCTATCATCTGCTGACCTCTGGGTAACTTCTCCAATTCTTTGGGGATTTTCTATTTTTCTCATGCTATTGTCTCCACCCTCTGGTGCTTTTGTCATCTTCAGTCATCTGAACACCCAGACAGATGATCTATCCTACATGGTAGCATTATAATTTCTGAACATTTTTGCTTCAGCTACTTTCAACCTTCTCTCTGCATCAATCACCCACCCCCTCCCAGAGCAAGTCCTTTTCACCCCAAGGAATTGTCCCATGTTTGTTTTCTTTCATTCAGACAATTCTACTTTAACCACTGTTTCCTTTCCTTTTGGTTTTCTCATGCCCTTACTGACATCTTTTCTACCAAGGACAAAGGTCCTTGAGGCCTCCATTCCCTTCCAACCTATTAATCCCTTTCCATCCACTTTTCATCTCAAGAGCCCAAGGTTTATCACTAGAACTGCTCTAGCCAGCATCTCCAAGTCCCTAACACCCAAATTATTCCACTGAGACTAATCAGACAAAACCCTAACCTGGTAGAATACTACAAACCCATCTTCATTGTAATACACCCTTGGTGACTAGACTCTTCTAGAGAAAACTCACATGATCCTGTAGCTTAGATCTACCATAAATTCTCATCCAATGCCAACTAGACCCTTAGCACTGACTGGCAATCCTGTTATGGCATCCCCATCAATTATGTATAGTTCACATATTAATAAAGGTCATTCATACTTCTTCCAAGTCTAGATGCAATTTGCTAATTAAGGGACATTTTTGCCATAACTAATGTCAAAAATATATTTGATATGTCATTTTTACCAGGTTTCCAGGAGGACAAAATTAGAAAATTAACCAAATGTCAACTTCTCATACATAAGACAGGAAGGTTTGGTCAGCCCTTCAACCACACAACAGTTGCATATTTTATTGGTCTAGTTCTGCATCCATATCTATTTTTCACACTAATCAGTAATTTCTTTGAAAAAGAAACTGAATCTTATTTGTATGTATAACTCTTTTCTGAATCTTATTTGTATGTATAACTCTTTTCAATAACTACTGCACTCTAAACATATTTAGAGAGCAGTGAAAGAACTCTCTTAAGCTCTCTAGGAGCCTAAGATTAATCTGACTGAAAGTACAGTTTAATTTTGAAAATCAGAAAACACTGATATTAAGAAAATATGAAATTATGGTCTGAATACCATACTCTAATAAAGGAAGCAATTAAGCATGAGATATGCCCTAGTAATATTTTCTTCAAATATGTTTTAATATTTTGAAAGTCTTAGTATTTGAATAGGTAATTCAGTTTAGAAATACATTAAGTATCTGCAATAGACTGATAGTGGCTCCCAAAGATATTTCCATGGTCTGATGCCTAGAACCTGTGGGTGTTACCTTATGCACCAAAATACATGTTTCAGTTAAGGGTCTTGAGAATTGAAACTCATCCCATATTATCGAGGTGGGACCTAAATGCAATCACAAGTATCTCCATTAGGGAAAGTAGGTAGAGTTTGGAAACAGAAAGAGGAGAAAGCAATGTAAAGATGATAGCAAAGATTTCAGGATGTGGGTACAAACCAAGGAATACCAAAGATTGTTGGCAGGTACCCAGAAGCTAGAAGAGGCATGGAACAGATTCATCCCCAGAGTCTCTAAAGGGCATATGGCCCTAATAAACCCTCAATTTCAGGTTTCTGGAACCAAAAGTATTAGAAAATAAATTTCTACCATTTTAAGCCACCTGGTTTTGGGCAATTTGTTACAGCACCCATAGGAAACAAGTATAATATCACCATGTGTCAGGCACCATATGCAACTCTAAAGACATGAAGCTTAAAAAAATAAAAGTAGAGGGAAGCATGTTCCCTGACCACAATTAGCTCTCAGTGTAGTGAGGGAGGCCATCACAAAATTTTAAAATCACTTTACACTATGGTTTCTATGTTGGAAACATGCACTGGGGCTACAGAAACACAGAGAAGAGTTCTAATAAACTGATGTGGAGTTGTGACCCCTTGGAGTGGGACCTGGGAATCAAAGAGTTAAAAGAGCATGCTAGATCTAAAGAATGGCAAGGAAATTGAGGTGGATCATTGGTGATAGGGGAATTGGATGGAGATGTAACTGGAATGGTAGATTATAAAGCAATGCATTGTTCTTTGGACAGTGAGAAGTCACTGAAGGTTTACAGCAAGAAACCAACCTTCCCTGATCTCTGTTTTCAAGAGATAACTCTGAGACATTTATGTGGAAAATTGACTTAACTGGAATAACTCATTCCCCTGATGATGCCGAAAAATGAAGTGTTACCTAACTAAATTGGTTCCAAAAGCAGGCAATGAATTTTCATTTGTTTTGGCAACATAGTTGCTAGCTGGTATGCTTAAATTCAACTACTAGACAGGTCATTAACATTTCGTTACTCTGCCAAAACAGAATTTTCAGTACCTTCCATTCCTAAAAGACTAGGTAGATTCAACTAAAGAACCTCAATTTATTACATGAAGGATTATTTAAAAGTACCCAAATGGGTTTTTTAAGGCAAGAATCTGAGAAATATACCCTCCCAGCAAAGATTTCTTATAACCTGATTTTCCCCCTCTAAATACTGAGTAATTTTCTCCAGAGGCTATTGAGTGGAGAAAAATTCATTATGTCATCATGGATAAGAAATTGTTGACCTAGCAGAGCCCATGACTTATTCCTTAAGAAAAAAACTCCCTAAGAAAGAAAGCTGTTAAGGACTTCTTAAAGGATAATAAATACTGCTCTTTAAAAAAATACAGAAAGTAATATAAACAAGCTGCTTCTGTTAAGCAGTTGCCAAGTTGTACCAACAACGATCTTGCAGTTCTCACTGTGGAAGAATAAGAAAACAACTTCCTAAAGTACCCACAACTGAATGAACAGAAGTTAGAGATAAAAATCTACATTTTGTGGGTTTAACAAATAATGCAGAAACGCCAGACCAAATACACATTTTGAAGCTGTTCTGTTCATCCAACTTAGAGGTATTTGTTATTTAATGACCCCACTTTTTAGTACTTCAGTGCCCAAGCCAAGCATTGACCATTGACCAAGAATTACAAAAGCAATAGTCTTGAATTTTCAGCATTAGTAGCAGTCCACAAAACTATGAGAACATGACCCAAGTTATATTTCAAAGACAAACATTTTTGTTTCCAATGATCAAATCAAACCATAGATCTCTGGTTCACTTTTATCCTTAATCAATAGAGCCCAAAGTAAAGTAAGGGGCCAATAAGTATCTGAGAAAATGGGCAGTGAACATAGCCAAACAAGACTTTTATTTTTGCCAGAATATTCTAGATTTACTAACGAATTGCTAACCCTGCATTTCATGTTTTACTTCTCTGACACTAATAAGTCTTTTTTCTCTTTTTATTTAACTGACCCTGACTGTACATATGGGAATTCAGTGAATGGAAGAGAAAATAAAATAATCTTTAATGAATGTATCACGATATTTTTGTACTAGTGATAAACCTACTTGTAAAATTCATGACTTCCAATAAAGGTCTTACTGGAAAAATCTGGTCTTCAAAAAACAACATATATCTACTGCCCTACTCTACCACACACACTTTATAGACTTGGTATGGAGCAGAGAAAAAAGTAGTCCTTGCTGTCTGCATCAGTAAATCTAACTTTATTGCTGAATCAAAATTTTATACCCAAAAGAAAACAATTATGATACAATAGTAATTATTTAAGAAAAGATAATGAAGGTGTTGATTATATATGCATTGAAAATAAGATGTTGGACTTGAAAATCAGTGCGACAGAATCATTGTTTCTCAACAAGGGTGCACACACCTCAAGGGCCTACTTCATCCTAATCTTGATCATATCTCTCCTTAATTCACACAATTGTGCTAATTCCTCTGAAATACAGTTGTTTTTATGAACAAACCATATTTGTACATTATTATTTACAAAGCCTGGTGAGGGACATCAGATAGGTATGTCCAGAGTACAGAGCATGTGGTATGAGGTCATTGGTGGGGATCTCTGGGAATCCTATGCAATGTTTCATTGATACATATTACTATTATTGATAAATGCCTCTGTGTGTGTGTGTGTGCATGTACATATGTGTGTGTGCCTGTGTGTGCATAAAGGAGAGGGGAATGTGAATGATCCCCTGATAGTTTTAAAAATAATTTCAGCTAACAAACAAATGTGTGTGTGAGTATGTGTGTCTGTGTATATGTGTGTCTAATTCTTTCATATTGAGATCTAAGGAGTTTATACATTAATAATAATCTTACAGGGGCGCCTGGGTGGCTCAATGGGTTAAGCCGCTGCCTTCGACTCAGGTCATGATCTCAGGGTCCTGGGATTGAGTTCTGCATTGGGCTTTGTGCTCAGCAGGGAGCCTGCTTCTCTCTCTCTCTCTCTCTCTCTCTGCCTGCCTCTCTGCTTATTTGTGATAAATAAATAAAATATTTAAAAAAAAGAATAATCTTACAAGATTATCAAATCCAGAGTTAGATATAAGATTAGAAAATCTTCAGGACCATCAGTCCTTAGCAGCTCTATTTTGTGCTTCCAGAGTCACAGAAAGATGCTTCTGAGGTATACTGGATTAAAGAATCTCAAAAGAACATCTAATTCAACATTGGTTGGACTAGGAAAAGATTGACAAAAGAAATAAATTTTGAACCGCATTTTCAAGGTTAAAAAGATGTTTTCTAGGAAAAGAAGAGTGAATAGATATTCTAGATAGAGGAAAATACATGTTCAAAGGTACAGAATCATGGAATAGCATGGGAAATTCAGGGAATAGAAAGCAGTTTTGCAATGCAGTAGGAGTCTAGAAGTTTGGGAGAAGAGGAAACATAAGTCAAGTTCCCTGGCCCCTACACCAAAAGCTCAATCTTGGATTCTTATCTCTGCTCCCACCCTCTCTTTCTCAACATACATTCCAAACACATTCCCCAATTCCTTATACCAAAGTGCTGATTTCTCATTCTTGTTGATCCTGTACTTCCTTCCAGTCAGTAAGTTGTACTAGCAAAAGCATGAGTTTGGAACTGGACAGAAATGGATTTGAACCACCACTTGCTAAATTAATAGCTGTGTGACCTTAAAAATGTTACTTAATCTCCAGGTCTCAGTTTCTTTCTATGTAAAATGAAAAAGATAATGTCATTCTTATAGTGTTGTTCTGAAAATTAAATGAGAGAATACCTCTTGAGAATATATGGCATATACATATGAATTTTTGAAGAAGCTAGTTCTCCCCTTCCATTACTGTGGGAAACCTTTAGAAAAAGGCATTTTTGAAAGGCAAATAAAAGGGGGATCAAAAGCAGATTATTCTAGTGTGAATTCCAGCTTCTTCATATACTACTAGCTATGTAGCCATGGGCTTAACTCTCCAATCTTCTCTTTCCTCATTAATAAAGTAAAGATAATAAATCTAATCTAGAAATTGTATAGATCAGATAAACTTCACTTCTCCCATTGTCTGGCAGTTGTAAGTTCTCTTCCCCTGAATATTCTCTCAACATCTATGAGAATATACTGACAACTGCACTTAACCTCTCCATCCAAGCTTGACCAACCTCTTCATTACTGGTAACTATGTCACCATTTTCACCTCACACACAACACTTCATTTCTAGGAAGGCACTAGCTATTTTCACCTTTTCACCTATTGCCCTATTACCTCCCCTCTGGTAACCACCAGTTTGTTCTCTACAGTTAAGAGTCTTTTCTTGGTTTGTCTCTCTCTTTCTTTCTTTTCCTTTGCTCATTTGTTTTGTTTCTTAAATGCCACATATGAGTGAGGCCATATGGTATTTTTCTTTTTCTGACCAACTTATTTCACTTAGCATTATACTCTCTAGCTTCATCCATGTTGTTGCAATGGGAGGGTCTGTTCTTTTTATGGCTGAAGAGTATCACACACACACACACACACACACACACACACACACACACACACACACATTTTCTTTATCCATTCATCTATCGATGTACTCTGGGCTGTTTGACTTTTATAAATAATGCCACAATAAACATAGGAAGGCATGTATCTCTTTGGATTAGTGTTTTTGTATTTTGGGGGTAAAGCCAGCAGAAAGTGAAATTAAGGAAATGAACCCCTTAACAACTGCACCAAAAAAAAAAAAAAATCTAGAAATAAACTTAATGAAAAAGATGAAAGACCTATACTCCAAAAATTACAAAATGCTGATGAAAGAAATTCAAGACAATGCAAAGATATTCCATGCTCATGGGTTAGAAGAATAAATGTTGTTAAAATGTCTATACTAACCAAAGCAATCTACAGATTTAATGCAATACATATCAAAATATCAACATTTTTAAGAGAACCAGAACAAACAATCCTAAAATTTTTTAGAGCCACAAAAGACCTTGAATAGTCAAAGTAATCTTGAAAAAGAAAACCAAACTAGAGGTATCACAATTCTAGAATTCATGTGACATTACAAAGTGGTGGTGATTAAAATAGTATGGTACTGGCAAAAAAATAGCATAAAATGGCATAAAATATTCTATACATCAATAGAATAGAATAGAATAGAATAGAATAGAATAGAATATCCAGAAATAAACCCATCATTATTTGGTCAAATAATCTTCAACAAAGGAAGAATGAATATACAATGGGAAAGACTGTCTTTTCTACAAACGGTGTTGGGAAACCTGGACAGCCACATACAAAAGAATAAAACTGGACCACTGCTTTTCACCACACACAAAAATAGACTCAAAATGGGTCAAAGTCTTACTTTTAATGTTATAACCTAGTGGGAGGAAAAGAAACATATCACGTTCCAAATGTAATACATAGTACACAATTTATTTTTATAACAACCTTGGAAATAAAATAGTTAGCAGTATCCCCATTTAAGATACAAATCCAACTGAGTCTCATAGTAGTTAATAACTTGTCCAAGGTCATCAAAAAATAGAGGTGAAATATTTTCAAATAATTTTCTGGTTACTTTTGAAAATCAATTATTTATTTAATCATTCTGCAGCTCTTTCCTATGTAATAACATTGCACATTTATACATGCTGTACTGAATGCTCCCAGCTTTAAGAATTTTTCATACTTCACTAAGGAAAATATCCCATTATCTCCTGAATTTCATGGTTTAGCAACACAGCCCATAAAGTCAAGCTACTCCATAGTAGAAAATAGTGTGTCTTGTTCCTGAAACAAATTTAAGAGTATATTCAACATATCTATCTTATGATGGTGAAAATAGCCTATGAAGCACTTTTCAACCCCATAAAATAGAGCTAATTCCAGCCTTGGGTCCATCACATCATTAATGTGTCTGAATTTTAGTAAACAGTGAGAATTCCAAGACTTTAATAATGGCCAAACAAACTCTTTTGAAACCTTGTAGCAATAATGAAATACTTCACAGAAGAAATAAACTTTATTTAATCTTATGCCTGAACAACAAGAAAAGCAAATCTAGGAGTTAACAACAAAGTCTTAGGATAGCATACTTAATCACAACTGCAAAAGAGAATATGGTTCTTGGTCATCAAAGTTTAAATAGAAGATTCTATATGCTATGATTTACTTTAGAAATGTTGATAAGCAGCATGTTATAATATTGTATTTAGACAGAATAAATACACAAACATGGTATCAACTGAGAAATAACAAGTCATAAATCTACTTCTGAGTAGTGAGTAATTAAGAGAAAGATATGAAATAAGTGAAATTATCCTCTTCCATCTCGTTTTTTCTATGAGACTTCCAAATATGGTTCCAGTCAATGAGATCTTTGTGAATTCTACCTTTGCACATTTGATTAGCTTTTTTTATCTCACAAAACAACAACAAAAGTGAAATCTGTTAAAAAATATATTTTTTTCTCCAAATTATTTTTCCAAATTCTTTGCCAAAGCAAACACATGGTATGTGTTAGTCAGCTGGGTCTGCATCAATTCATCAGTTGTATGAACTACCCTGATTTTGTTGCCAAACCTATTACACTAAATCCCACTGTTTTTAAACTTAACTCCAAACATCCTTTTAAGCTTGCAGAACATTCTAAATGTAGCTTAAATGTAGACTATTTTTAAATTACTTTTTTTAAAGCAAACCTTGAGAATATTCCTCTTGGATACATCCCACATTATAAGTTCTTTTGGTACCTGCTAACAGAAAGGTAAAATATAGCCTTTTTTCCTTTTCTGGCACAAAGTATAGAGAAAGGGGAAAGTTTACTTCATTTTTGTTAAGATTTTATTTAAACATTCTCAAAGGCAATAAAAGCTGTTAGAATAGTTTGACAAGAAATGTTATCAGATGGTTGGAATCCAGAATTTCAATGAGCAAATGTGCATTTCATTCTTTTTCCCACAAACTCATTTCACTGAAAAAGTCACTTATTTTACCATAAAATAAAAATTATGCATTCACCCTATGATGATTTTAACCCTCACTTAAAGAATGTTTTATTTATTGCTGTCTTTAGTCTTCAACAGTAAGTTTGATAGTGATAACTACCATCTCCTTGTTTCTGAAGAAAAAAGACCTAAAAAGAGAACATTAGTTCTTTCTATGAATAAACATATATTTTTATGATAAAAATAAACAAAAACAGCTCTCTAAAAGCCATGATTTGAATCTGCTACAATCTTCAAATGTTTTATTCTCAATTTATACCACACTCTAGCCTGTAGTTTTTAATTAAATAAATTTCAGTTCAAGAAACCTGAAATGTACCTACCTAATTTGGATATTGTGTAACTCAATGTAATATTATATACCAATATCTCACTATAAGTCAATGACTGAGACTGCAGAAGACAACATTCACAAGCCGTCACCACCACATCCCCTATACACTTGTATCTGTTCCCAACTACTCTATCTTCCCTCTGGTGAAAATGGGTGAACTGTCAGCAACGGCCAACCTCTCCACTTGCATTCTAATCTCTTCTGCTTTCTCCAATACAAGAACACAGCTTCAGCAATTCTCACTTCTTTTTTCTTCAACATCAAGTCTTCTACCCTTCTGAATTGTTTCATCAGCATATAAAAATGTTATTCCCTCATCTGAAACAAAAAATCCTCTGATCATCTCATTTCTCATTTCCTCAACTCTAGTATACCCCCCAACACCTCCTTCCCTTTAGAGGAAACTCCTCAAAAGGTTGTCTCTGTGAATTCTTAAATCCACTCAAGATTTTCTCCTACCACATCACTGGAACTGCTCTTGAGGAGGTCACCAATGACCTTCATGTTGGTAAACACAATGGCCACCTTTCTGTTCTTAAATAAATTGGTCCCTCAGAAGCTTGCAACACAAATGGTCATTCCCTCTGCCTATAAACATTTTCTTTGCTCTGTTACTGCAGTCCCAGTTATCCTCCTTCTTTACTGGCCATACTATAGTAGTTAAAAAGCACAGCTTTCAGAGTCAGGGAGACTTACATATGAATCCTTGCTCTTACTAAATAAGTAATTTACCTTGGAGAAGTAATTTTTCTGAGCCCCAGTTTCCTCATTAAAAAAGGATGCAATAGTACTTAGCACTCAAAATCATTTTTATAAAAATGGATGAGATCTGGGGCACCTGGGTGGCTCAGTAGGTTAAAGCCTCTGCCTTCAGCTCAGGTCATGATCCCAGGATCCTGGGATTGAGACCCACATCAGGCTCTCTGCTCAGCAGGGAGCCTGCTTCCTCCTCTCTCTCTCTGCCTGCTTCTCTGCCTACTTCTGATCTCTGCCAAATAAATAAATAAAATCTTAAAAAAAAAAAAATGGGTGAGATCTTGTTATTTGTGACAGCATGGATAGACCTAGAGAGTATTACCTATGCTAAGTGAAATAAGTCAGAAAGAGGGTAAATTCCACATGATTGCACTTTTAGGTGGAATCTAAAAAGCTGATGAATAAACAAAAAAAAAAGCTGAATCAGACCTATAAATACAGAGAACAAACTGATTGCTAGAGGAGGGGGGGAATAGGCAAAATGGGTGAAAGGGAGTAGGAGACATAAGATATAAGACATAAGATATAAGATATAAGACAAGATATAAAACTGGCACCGAGGGGCACCTGAGTAGCTCAGTTATGGAATAAATAAATCACAGGAAGAATAGGTACAGCATAGGGATTGCATTTCATGGTGACAGATGGTAGCTTTACTTGTACTGGGCATAACATAATGTATAGAATTGATGAATCACTACGTTATATTCAAAATATTATCAGAAACTTCAATATCCCTACTGGGATAATAATTCAGAAATGTATGTTTTGGTCACTGAAGAAGGCTTTTCAATGGGCATGCAGCTCTTCACTTAAAATGGAATGTAATATTTAATGCATTAGTGTATACCTACCTAGGCAACATTGGAATAGATTAAAATAATCAAAGAAGAATCTTAATAATGGAAAATAATGTCTTAGGAGCTTAAACTTCTGAAATCTATCCTTCCTTGCCTATATCAGAAATGTTCTACATGCTTTTGGCTCATAATTTAAGGGTGCATGAGTTCTGAGCTCTTCAGAATTTACCAGGAGTCATGAATTGATTTTGTCTTCACTTCTATCTTACCAACTGCGTGAAACGACTTTTTTGTTATATTTTAAGAATCCTAAGGTTTCTTTGATGATATAATTCAATAGCATTCCTATTGTTAAAACATCTTGATTCAATATTAATATTTTATATGCAAAGCTTAAGATTTTATCACTTAATGAAAATTTTATTACATATACACTATTACTAGGTCTTTTTAAAATAGTAAATGTGCTTGTATTAGATATTTTAGAAATAAAAATTTTCAATACTACCTACACAATAGATGAGACTAAATGCACACACTACGTTTACAGCCAGAGAGTATGCTAAGAAGATATTAAGTTCACTGAATCTTATGAATCAGGCCACTTCCTCAAAGTTTTTGGTATACACATGAGTTATCTACACATAGTTTACTTTTATGTTTTGAGGGTTATAAGACCAAACAAAATGGAAAAAAATTATTTTTTAGGTACATAATATTACTTATTTAATACAGAAGAAAATGTAATTAAGATATATTTATATCATATATATATACATATATATGTATACATGTGTGTGTGTGTATATATATATATATATATATATATAAAGTTAAATATAATTAAAATCCCCCACATCCCAAGGTACTATATACTTTTATGGAAAGGTAGTTGTTCAACAAATATACTTAGGTTTATGTTATTTTCTAGAGATGTTAGATTCCAAAGATTCTAAAAAGATAATGTATCATTTAGGCAGGAGATGGACATGTAAATGAATAAATTACACTGTCTGTAA
The DNA here is from genome assembly GCF_010015895.1 of Lontra canadensis. NCBI lineage: Eukaryota > Metazoa > Chordata > Mammalia > Carnivora > Mustelidae > Lontra > Lontra canadensis. The sequence goes on from NW_022631017.1 coordinate 17,010,522, forward strand.
AAGACTATAAGAGTAAACATTTCTATGAAAGCAAATATGTAGTGTCTAATTACCTGGAGAATTAAATAAATGTTAGAAGATCTAAAACTGGCACCGAGGGGCACCTGAGTAGCTCAGTGGGTTAAGCCTCTGCCTTCAGCTCGGGTCATGATCTCAGGATCCTGGGATCAAGTCCCACATCGGGCTGTCTGCTTGGCGGGGAGCCTGATTCACCTCTCTCTTTGCCTGTCTCTCTGCCTACTTGTGATCTCTCTTTCTCTCTCTCTGTCAAATAAATAAAAATCTTAAAAAAAAAAACAACTGGCACCTAGACTTAGGGTCCAAGTAAATGTTTGTCAAACAATTAACATAGAACTCTTTTACCTTGAGCTTTTTTGAGCTTTTTTGAGCTTTTTTACCTTGTAATATATGATGGAATTATGCATTCACATAGAGAAATAATTAGATTGAGATTTTAGAAGGAAAAAAATCTAGAAATAGATTAGACAACAGATTTAAGGGAGTAGAGGCTGAAAGGCCAATAATTATATGGCTACTACAAAAGAAGTTAGAGTGACATTTATTGAAAATGTATACAGCCTAACTTAAGACAAGTCCTGTTAGGATGTAGAGAAGGAGACATATGCATTATGCATTTGAGGATATATTTTGGCAGCACAGGATGTAAGAGAAATTCATATAATCAAATACTGGAGATTATTGTGATATATGGTGTGTAAAATAGGAGATTCAGAAAAGATTGAAGAGTAATGTCCAAATGAACAGGAAAGAGTAATGTCATAGACGCTGAAAAAGAACTTTTAAAGTAGCTCCACAATGGCCAACAGTGTCAAATACCATAGGAGGTTTGATTACATGGGATGATGCCTGAAAACGTACCTACCACTGGGGTTGAAAATCAGAAGGTCAGGGTGGATCAGTTGTAGCATAACAGTGGGAATACAGGTCAGATTGTACTGGATTGAAGAGTGAAGACTAGCTGGAGAAGTAGAATTGGGGAAGAGAATGAGAAAATGATTTGAAAAAGTTTAGCAGTGAAAGAACAGATGGTAAAAGTATAATAGATAAAATTGAGGGAAGCTTTTCTTGGGTTGTGAGTGCATAGGTAGTTTAAGAAGGAAGACCAGTGGAGGAAAAGTGACTAAAGATTCAGGATGGAGGAAGGAATTTGTGAAGTGAGACCCATGAGGCAGGAAGTGATAACTCATAGTAATAGTAATTGTTCCTGCTGCCTACCAGGCAGTGCCCTTCACGTTTTTAATGTTAATTAATACAATCAGCTTCAGAACCTTATGAGATACATGTCTTCATCATATTCAGCTTAGATATAGAAAAACTGAAATACTGAATTGGTCCAAGTCAGGGAGGGAAAATTATAGCCCAGGCAGCTGAGAATCAAAGACTGTTCTCTTAACCACTGTGTTCCACTGCCTCTGAGGCCTTTTGAAAGAACCTAAAACACAGATTCTTCTAAAATAGAAAAGAAGGAACTGATGAGTGACATCAAAGTTATATACAGAAGTGGAAGGGGGGGGGAAGAAGTGGAGGGGAGAGAAGTTGAGTAGGTACTTACTTGATAATTTGTCTTTTCTTAAAAGACAAATTATTCCCTAAAAGACAAAGTAAAAGGCAAACATCATCTGTTGATGATTAGGTATTTGGAGAAAAGGATAAAAAGTTTGAGAGACAAATAATCTTTTTTTTTCATGCATTGGAAGATTTAACATAGTTCATATGGCAATACTACCCAAAGGGATCTATAGATTCAATATGATTCTATCAAAAATTTTTACTCTGCATTTTCTAGTTGCTGTCAATGCACTGCAGTACATTTCCTTTCAACATTATAGTTTTCATCTCTTAAAGATACATAAGGTCTTGTTTATATTTTCCTTTATCTAACATTTCAACTGATACAATATAGTTATAACAATCCTTTTTAACCCCATATCCCAAAATGTTGCATCCAAACAAGCTCTTTTGAGACCATTGTTCTAATATATACCTCAATGTATCAACAAATATATGTGCAAAATTCACTGTAGGTTAAATGAAACTGCCAAGACCTGAGCAACTATTCAACTACTAATTCTATCCTGACCACTTAAAGTCTCTGAAGCAGTGGAAGATCTTGTCATTACTGCTTAACAGATCCCCTGATCAGTTTACAGAACAACCTGTCTTAATTGGACTCAAAGAAATGTAAGTACTGGAACACAGCAGTTCATGGTGGGTATAAAGTAGGACAGTTCACTAGTAGGATTCTCCATTGGATATATATTTATAAATGATATTCTAAAATGATGTATCTACTCCAGCAAATGTTGTCTTGTATAAGCATATGTCATTAGTGATTGTCAGAAACACACTCCTATACAATAAGAAAATGGCTCTATATGCCTTAGCTCCACCATAAGAGACAAAATTTATACTGAAAAATATTTTAAGAGATACAGTTCTTTCTCCTCTTTTTTCTGACAAGCATAATAAGCAGTAAAACTTGGTGAGGGCTGAAATAGGTAGCTTAGGTTTTACGTTCCGTATCCCTGAGTATACCAGATTATCTTCTAACACTGATTTTGTAATGTTCTGCCTTGCCTGTTTTTCACGTATTACAAAGAAATATGCTTCTACTACTCTCCTTGGAAGATTAATTCTCCTCCAATCTTTAATGCCATATTCAATCTTTAAAATACCCATGTAAATTCTTTCTCACAAGGAAAGTTTTACTTGTTGGACTTTTTTTGATTACAATATAATAGAAATATTTATCTTAAAATAAGAACATATCCCCTCCACAACAGAGTAGTTACCTAATCTGATAATATTTTACATATGTGAGTAATGAGATGACTAGTTATTCAAAAAATAATAGTACTTCATTACCACACCCAGTAGAAATCATTCCCTCCCTAAAGATAGAAGTGAGGAAGCAAAACGATCTTTAAAAGTAAAATCACAGGGTTTTGTTTGTTTGTTTGTTTTGAAAGATTACACGTAGTTATTTGACAGAGAGATACAGGGAAAAAGGGAACACAAGCAGGAGGAGTGGGAGAGGGAGAAGCAGGCTTCCTGCTGAGCAGGGAGCCCAATGTGATGCGGGGCTTCATGCGGGGCTCCATGTGGGGCTCCATGTGGGGCTGGATCCCAGGATCCTGGAATCACAAGCTGAGCTGAAGGCAGATGCCCAACGACTGAGCCACCCAGGTGCCCCTAAAATCACAGGTTTAAAAGATGGCAACTTGGTTTAGGGGTTGTATTACATGAAGGAAAATGTGACCTATTTAGAAATAAAAAAAAAAAAAGTTTCTCAAGAATATGAAGCTATCATTCTTTGGTACAGTTAGTTTTGGGGGTTTTTTTACCCTTTGTTCTTGTTTTTCATTCATTTTATTAACTATGTGGCACCAGACTCAATAAACTTATTTCTTCTGTGACCTCGAATTGACTTAGTACATTGTAAAACTGTAAATCATGAAGCTGATGTATTTTATATCGGGACAGAGTCCAGAAATACACAAAGATTGTGTGTGTGTGTGTGTGTGTGTGTGCGCGCGCGCACTTGCGCACGTAAACGGGTGCGTGTTCCTTTTATCTAAGTTTTATCTAAAACTTAGGAAAGTTATAGTTCTCACATTTCCAAGACAAAGTATTTTCAATACTTTTGATAAGGTATAATATCTTTTAAATTGACCCTTTAAGACTAAATCTAATTTATATATGATAATGCCCATTGGTAAATAAGCATCATCAATCACACCATAACACTGCCCTTATGCTTTATAAAAAGTAACTGGAACTACCTTTATTGTGAAATTATTTTGACAATATTAACTGTTAGGAAAGTAGAGAAGGAGAATTTTTTCACTGAAGTGATTTGTTTGCTGTTAAACCTCCTGGGCAATAACCTGACAAAGCAGTGGGTTGGGGAAAAGGAGGGTTTATCAAATGGGATAGTTTGGCCCTGAGATCAAAGAATAATAAGTAGAAACAAGAGACACAACAGAATTCCTACAGAAGCTGCTATGAGCAAGAAAAGGACATACTATTATAATAGTATGTCTAATAGAAATACAAGGTAATCCATACATATACTTTAAAATTTTCTAATAGACACATTTTCAAAAGTAAAAACAGGTGAAAATAATTTTAATAACATATTTACTTAACTCAAAATTTTCAAAATATTTCAATGTGAAATCAACAGAAAAATTTATTAGTAAGTGTATTACTTTTTTTTTTTTTTTGGTACTAAGAAATGAAAGCCTAGTTTGTATTTCATACTGTCAGCATCTATGAGGTCTGACCAAATACATTTCAAAGGGTGAATAGCCACACGCGGCCAATTAATGTAGTATTTGACAGCACAGGTATAAATACTCAAAAGGCACAAATAATTATACTGAATTGAAAAAAAAACCCAAATAAATACTATCCATAACAAATAAATTTTAAATAAATAAATTCAGCTAGATTTAAGGTAAAAGGATAGGACTTCCACCTGTATCAAATGGAATAACATCCCCCCACAGGGATAGACTTTGTGAAACAATAGTTATAAAGACACTGGACTCAAGCAGTGAAGGTCAGTAATTCCTGAGACACCAGAAACAAATAAGGTGAAACTTCTGAACATCCAGCAGACTGTCCAAAGAAATTTCTACCTGTGGTACAAGAAAGGGTTCCACATAGAGTCGACCTGGACCTGAGAGTGGAGGGAAAACAACTGGAATTCACAGAAAAGAGCACCACAGAGGAGGAGACAGCTGCACTGAAAGAGAACTCCAGCAATATATAGAGGCCACCTTGACAGAAGAAGGTAAGACCAGCACATACACTCTACTACCTGAAGTCAAGAAAAAAACCATGAGGAAGGATTAGAGGGGAAATCCTTGAAGCTCACACAGGACCAGGAATCATCCCTGCTCATACCAGCTGGAGCAGAAAAATAGTAAGAAACTCTCATAATTTACAGGAATTCAGTAGAGCACCCAGAAGGGTCTTGCCTCTATGGTAGGGAAAATTTAGCTCTAGACTAAATACTATTCTGGTCCTGCTTAACAAAAGCTTAAAAACAAAATTAAAAAGAGTCAAAATATTCAAGTAGTATAACTGCATCCTATAACAAAGTTCAAGAATATTTTTAGGAATACAAAAATAAAAGTCAGTAAGATAAGATAAGATAAAAGTCATAATGTCTGTCATCCAATAACAAATTAGAAGTCATATAAGGAAGCAATATTACATAATTCACAATGAAGAGAAAAATCAATGACTAAAAACCAACCCCAAAACTACCAGATGATAAAATTAGTAGGCAGGATGATAGATATTATTTACTGGTATTCCACATTTTTAGAAAACTAAAGAAAGGTTAGGCATAATAAGTAGAAATAGAAGGTATTTTTAAAAATCACAAGATGAACTTCTGAAAGATGCAAATTATAATATCTAAAATGAAAAAAATACACTGGATAGAGTAAACAACAAATAAAAAATTTAGAAGAAACAGTAAACTTGAAGATACAGCAATAGAAAATATTTACAATGATATACAGATACAAAATAAGAGCGGGAAAAAAAAAAAAGGACACCAATGATCTATGAAAGAAATTTTTAGTGCTTTATTCTTTATGTAATTGAAGTGTTTGAAAGAGAATAGGTGGGCATGGACAGAAAAAATATTTAAAGAAATAAAACAGAAACTTAAACATGATGAAAATTGTTAATATATACATCCAAGAAGCATAATAAAACCCAAACACAAGAAATGGCAGAAAATTACACTAAATCAGAGCATCAAATTATTTTAAATGACTAAGAGAAAAACGTTAAAAACAGCCGGAAAAAATACACCTAACATAAAAAGAACAAAGGTAAGAAATGAGGGGTGCCCGGGTGGCTCAGTGGGTTAAAGCCTCTGCCTCCGGCTCAGGTCATGATCCCAGAGTCCTGGGATCGAGCCCCACATCGGGCTCTCTGCTCAGCGGGGAGCCTGCTTTTCCCTCTCTCTCTGCCTGCCTCTCTGCCTACTTGTGATCTCTCTGTCAAATAAATAAATAAATAATCTTTTTTTTTTTAAAGACAGAAAAACATGGAACGTATTTATTAATATTATTTATATTATTTATTAATAGTAAGTCTTTGATTACATAAATATTGTTAAGATGTCAATACTATCTAATACAATCTATAGTAAATAAATAATCTTTAAAAAAAAAAGGTAAGAGACATTTATATTCTCGTCCTTCAAAGGAGCCACAAAGACAAGACTCTCCTTTCTACTTTAAAGTCAACTGATAAAAATATAGTAGAAAGAAGGGACCCGAGTCAAGATGGCGGAGAAGTAGCAGCTGAGACTGCTTCAGGTTGCGGGAGATCAGCTAGATAGCTTATCTAAAGATTGCAAACACCTACAAATCCAACGGGAGATCGAAGAGAAGAAAAACAGCAATTCTAGAAACAGAAAATCAACCCCTTTCTGAAAGGTAGGACTGGCGGAGAAGTGAATCCAAAGGGACGGGAAGATAGACCCCGGGGGGAGGGGCTGGTTCCCGGCAAGGGGCGGAGCCACGGAGCACAAAATCAGGACTTTTAAAAGTCTGTTCCGCTGAGGGACATCGCTCCAGAGGCTTAACTGGGGTGAAGCCCACGCGGGGCCAGTGTGGCCTCAGGTCCCGCAGGGTCACAGAAGGATCCGGGGTGTCTGAGTGTCGCAGAGCTTGCAGGTATTAGAACGGGGAAGCCGGCTACAGAGACGGAGCCGAGGAGTGACTCTCAGCTCGGGGTTACCTTGAACCGGTCGCAGGCTCGGTCAGCTCGGAGTGCGGCTGGAGGCCAGGCTGACGGGAGTAATTGGACGCTGTTCCCTGAGGGCGCACTGAGGAGTGGGACCCCGAGCTCTCAGCTCCTCCGGGCCGGAGACTGGGAGGCCGCCATCTTCATTCCCGTCCTCCGGACTCTACGGAAAGCGCTCAGGGAACAAAAGCTCCTGAAAGCGAACCCGAGCGGATTACTCAGCCCGGCCCCTGGTAAGGGCGGTGCAACTCCGCCTGGGGCAAAGACACTTGAGAATCACTACAACAGGCCCCTCCCCCAGAAGATCAACAAGAAACCCAGCCAGGACCAAGTTCACTTATGAGGAGTGCAGTTTCAATACCAAGGAGAGCAGCGGAATTCCAGAGGAGGAGAAAGCAAAGCACGGAACTCATGGCTTTCTCCCCATGATTCTTTAGCCTTGCAGTTAATTTAATTTTTTTTTCTTTTTCAATTTTTTTTCTCTTCTTCTGCTAAATTTTTTTAAACTTTTACCCTTTTCTTTTTTAACGTTTTTTAACTAGTTTATATAATATATATATATTTTTTCATTTTTATATTTATTTCATTATAGGTTTTCTTTTTTTGTTTCTTTTTTCTTTTTTCTTTTTTTTTTCTTTCTGAACCTCTTTTTATCCACTTCCCCCCCCCTCACGATTTGGGATCTCTTCTGATTTGGCTAAAGCATATTTTCCTGGGGTTGTTGCCACCCTTTTAGTATTTTACTTACTCCTTCATATACTCTTATCTGGACAAAATGACAAGGCGGAAAAATTCACCACAAAAAAAAGAACAAGAGGCAGTACCAAAGGCTAAGGACCTAATCAATACAGACATTGGTAATATGTCAGATTTAGAGTTCAGAATGACGATTCTCAAGGTTCTAGCTGGGCTCGAAAAAAGGCATGGAAGATATTAGAGAAACCCTCTCGGGAGATATAAAAGCCCTTCCTGGAGAAATAAAAGAACTAAAATCTAATCAAGTTGAAATCAAAAAAGCTATTAATGAGGTGCAATCAAAAATGGAGGCTCTCACTGCTAGGATAAATGAGGCAGAAGAAAGAATTAGCGATATAGAAGACCAAATGACAGAGAATAAAGAAGCTGAACAAAAGAGGGACAAACAACTACTGGACCACGAGGGCAGATTCGAGAGATAAGTGACACCATAAGACGAAACAACATTAGAATAATTGGGATTCCAGAAGAAGAAGAAAGAGAGAGGGGAGCAGAAGGTATATTGGAGAGAATTATTGGAGAGAATTTCCCCAATATGGCAAAGGGAACAAGCATCAAAATCCAGGAGGTTCAGAGAACCCCCCTCAAAATCAATAAGAATAGGTCCACACCCCGTCACCTAATAGTCAAATTTACAAGTCTTAGTGACAAAGAGAAAATCCTGAAAGCAGCCCGGGAGAAGAAGTCTGTAACATACAATGGTAAAAATATTAGATTGGCAGCAGACTTATCCACAGAGACCTGGCAGGCCAGAAAGAGCTGGCATGATATATTCAGAGTACTAAATGAGAAAAACATGCAGCCAAGAATACTATATCCAGCTAGGCTATCATTGAAAATAGAAGGAGAGATTAAAAGCTTCCAGGACAAACAAAAACTGAAAGAATTTGCAAACACCAAGCCAGCTCTATAGGAAATATTGAAAGGGGTCCTCTAAGCAAAGAGAGAGCCTAAAAGTAGTAGATCAGAAAGGAACAGAAACAATATACAATAACAGTCACCTTACAGGCAATACAATGGCACTAAATTCATATCTCTCAATAGTTACCCTGAATGTTAATGGGCTAAATGCCCCAATCAAAAGACACAGGGTATCAGAATGGATAAAAAAACCAAAACCCATCTATATGTTGCCTACAAGAAACTCATTTTAAACCCGAAGACACTTTCAGATTTAAAGTGAGGGGGTGGAAAAGAATTTACCATGCTAATGGACATCAGAAGAAAGCAGGAGTGGCAATCCTTATATCAGATCAATTAGATTTTAAGCCAAAGACTATAATAAGAGATGAGGAAGGACACTATATCATACTCAAAGGATCTGTCCAACAGAGAGATCTAACAATTTTAAATATCTATGCCCCTAACGTGGAAGCAGCCAACTATATAAACCAATTAATAACAAAATCAAAGAAACACATCAACAATAATACAATAATAGTAGGGGATTTTAACACTCCCCTCACTGAAATGGACAGATCATCCAAGCAAAATACCAACAAGGAAATAAAGGCCTTAAATGACACACTGGACCAGATGGACATCACAGATATATTCAGAACATTTCATCCCAAAGCAACAGAATACACATTCTTCTCTAGTGCCCATGGAACATTCTCCAGAATACATCACATCCTCGGTCCTAAATCAGGTCTCAACCGGTATCAAAAGATTGGGATCATTCCCTGCATATTTTCAGACCACAATGCTCTGAAGCTAGAACTCAATCGCAAGAGGAAATTTGGAAAGAACCCAAATACATGGCGACTAAACAGCATCCTTCTAAAGAATGAATGGGTCAACCAGGAAATTAAAGAAGAATTGAAAAAATTCATGGAAACAAATGATAATGAAAATACAACGGTTCAAAATCTGTGGGACACAACAAAGGCAGTCCTGAGAGGAAAATATATAGCGGTACAAGCCTTTCTCAAGAAACAAGAAAGGTTCCAGGTACAGAACCTAACCCTACACTTAAAGGAGCTGGAGAAAGAACAAGAAAGAAACCTTAAACCCAGGAGGAGAAGAGAAATCATAAAGATCCGAGCAGAAATCAATGAAATAGAAACCAAAAAAACAATAGAACAAATCAACGAAACTAGGAGCTGGTTCTTTGAAAGAATTAATAAGATTGATAAGCCCCTGGCCAGACTTATCAAAAAGAAAAGAGAAAGGACCCAAATAAATAAAATCATGAATGAAAGAGGAGAGATCACAACTAACACCAAAGAAATACAGACAATTATAAGAACATATTATGAGCAACTCTATGCCAACAAATTTGACAATCTGGAAGAAATGGATGCATTCCTAGAGACATAGAAACTACCACAACTGAACCAGGAAGAAATAGAAAGCCTGAACAGACCCATAACCAGTAAGGAGATTGAAACAGTCATCAAAAATCTCCAAACAAACAAAAGCCCAGGGCAGATGGCTTCCCGGGGGAATTCTATCAAACATTTAAAGAAGAACTAATTCCTATTCTCCTGAGACTGTTCCAAAAAATAGAAATGGAAGGAAAACTTCCAAACTCATTTTATGAGGCCAGCATAACCTTGATCCCCAAACCAGACAAGGATCCCATCAAAAAAGAGAACTACAGACCAATATCCTTGATGAACACAGATGCAAAAATTCTCACCAAAATAGTAGCCAATAGGATTCAACAGTACATTAAAAGGATTATTCACCACGACCAAGTGGGATTTATTCCAGGGCTGCAAGGTTGGTTCAACATCCGCAAATCAACCAAAGTGATACAACACATTATTAAAAGAAAAAACAGGAACCATATGATACTCTCCATAGATGCTGAAAAAGCATTTGACAAAGTACAGCATCCCTTCCTGATCAAAACTCTTCAAAGTGTAGGGATAGAGGGCACATACCTCAATATTATCAAAGCCATCTATGAAAAACCCATCGCAAATATCATTCTCAATGGAGAAAAACTGAAAGCTTTTCCTCTAAGGTCAGGAACACGGCAGGGATGTCCGTTATCACCACTGCTATTCAACATAGTACTAGAAGTCCTAGCCTCAGCAATCAGACAACAAAAAGAAATTAAAGGCATCCAAATCGGCAAAGAAGAAGTCAAACTATCACTCTTCGCAGATGATATGATACTATATGTGGAAAACCCAAAAGACTCCACTCCAAAACTGCTAGAACTTGTACAGGAATTCAGTAAAGTGTCAGGATATAAAATCAATGCACAGAAATCAGTCGCATTTCTCTACACCAACAACAAGACAGAAGAAAGAGAAATTAAGGAGTCCATCCCATTTACAATTGCACCCAAAACTATAAGATACCTAGGAATAAACCTAACCAAAGAGACTAAGAATCTATACACAGAAAACTATAAAGTACTCATGAAAGAAATTGAGGAAGACACAAAGAAATGGGAAAATGTTCCATGCTCCTGGATTGGAAGAACAAATATTGTGAAAATGTCTACGCTACCTAAAGCAATCTACACATTTAATGCAATTCCTATCAAAGTAGCATCCATTTTTTTCAAAGAAATGGAACAAATAATCCTAAAATTTATATGGAACCAGAAAAGACCTCGAATAGCCAAAGGAATATTGAAAAAGAAAGCCAGAGTTGGTGGCATCACAATTCCGGACTTCAAGCTCTACTACAAAGCTGTCATCATCAAGACAGCATGGTACTGGCACAAAAACAGACACATAGATCAATGGAACAGAATAGAGAGCCCAGAAATAGACCCTCAACTCTATGGTCAACTAATCTTTGACAAAGCAGGAAAGAATGTCCAATGGAAAAAAGACAGCCTCTTCAATAAATGGTGTTGGGAAAATTGGACAGCCACATGCAGAAAAATGAAATTGGATCATTTCCTTACACCACACACGAAAATAGACTCAAAATGGATGAAGGACCTCAATGTGAGAAAGGAATCCATCAACATCCTTGAGGAGAACACAGGCAGCAACCTCTTTGACCTCAGCCACAGCAACATCTTCCTAGGAACATCGCCAAAGGCAAGGGAAGCAAGGGCAAAAATGAACTATTGGGATTTCATCAAGATCAAAAGCTTTTGCACAGCAAAGGAAACAGTTCACAAAACCAAAAGACAACTGACAGAATGGGAGAAGATATTTGCAAACCACATATCAGATAAAGGGCTGGTGTCCAAAATCTATAAAGAACTTAGCAAACTCAACACCCAAAGAACAAATAATCCAATCAAGAAATGGGCAGAAGACATGAACAGACATTTCTGCAAAGAAGACATCCAGATGGCCAACAGACACATGAAAAAGTGCTCCATATCACTCGGCATCAGGGAAATACAAATCAAAACCACAATGAGATATCACCTCACACCAGTCAGAATGGCTAAAATTAACAAGTCAGGAAATGACAGATGCTGGAGAGGATGCGAAGAAAGGGGAACCCTCCTCCACTGTTGGTGGGAATGCAAGCTGGTGCAACCACTCTGGAAAACAGCATGGAGGTTCCTCAAAATGTTGAAAATAGAAACACCCTATGACCCAGCAATTGCACTGCTGGGTATTTACCCTAAAGATACAAACGTAGTGATCCGAAGGGGCACGTGCACCCGAATGTTTATAGCAGCAATGTCTACAATAGCCAAACTATGGAAAGATCCTAGATGTCCATCAACAGACGAATGGATAAAGAAGATGTGGTATATATATACAATGGAATACTATGCAGCCATCAAAAGAAATGAAATCTTGCCATTTGCGACAACGTGGATGGAACTAGAGGGTATCATGCTTAGCGAAATAAGTCAATCAGAGAAAGACAACTATCATATGATCTCCCTGATATGAGGGAGAGGAGATGCAACATGGGGGGTTAATGGGGTAGGAGAAGAGTAAATGAAACAAGTTGGGATTGGGAGGGAGACAAACCATAAGTGACTCTTAATCTCACAAAACAAACTGAGAGTTGCTGGGCAGAGGGGGGTTGGGAGAGGGGGTGGTTATGGACATTGGGTAGGGTATGTGCTATGGTGAGTGCTGTGAAGTGTGTAAACGTGGAGATTCACAGACCTGTACCCCTGGGGGAAAATATATATATATGTTTTATAAAAAATGAAATTATTAAAAAAAAAAAAGGTAAGAAATGATAGCAGAATTCTCACTGGAAGCAATGCAAGCTAGAAGATGATGGAGAAACATCATAAAGTACTAAAAGAAAGAAAAAACAACCTATCAATCTATAACTCCTCTCTCCAAAATAAATAAATACATACATACATACATACACACATACATATATACATAAATAGAACAGTAAGATCATTAACACTGAAAATGTTTTTTATATATATCCTTTATGTGTGAAGCTATTTGCAATAGAATCCTTCTTGTCAATTCTTAAAAATAGAAATATGTTCCAAGACAAGAGATGGGTTTTTTTCCTTGAAAAATTATGAATTAAATATTTCTTAATTTAAAGAATGGGAAATAAGAGTCAATAATATTTGCTATTATGAATAAAGCAATGTAAGATATAAAAAATATGAATAAAAAATAATCACTAAAGCTACTTGAATGAGGTTAATAGTATTTTATTGCTTTGTAGACTGGCAAACAGACTGCATAATAGCTGTTTATAGGTCTTGCATTTTGCTTCTTAATAAAGTAATTATTAGTAAATGTAATAATATATTACATATATCTGAAACAAGAAAAATCATTTTTAAAAAATTAATAAGTTAGGCAGTTTTCTTTAACTATACCCATTTGTAAGCATTAAAACCTTGAGACTTGTTCCTATCTAGCATTATTTTAAAGGGAAATTACCTATGCCATCACAGCAGAATAGTGACTATAAATATCCATGAAGGCCACTGTTCAATCTCTTCTTTTTCAAAATACTTAATGGGCTCCTTTGGTCCAAGACTTTTTAAAGATAGCAAAGGTATATATTGCTTACTGAACCCATATTTATTTTTTTTTAAGATTTATTTATTTATTTGACAGACAGAAATCACAAGGAGGCAGAGAGGCAGGCAGAGAGAGAGGGAAAAGCAGGCTCCCCGCTGAGCAAAGAGCCTGATGTGGGACTCTATCCCAGGACCCTGGGATCATGACCCAAGCCGAAGGCAGAGGCTTTAACCCACTGAGCCACCCAAGTGCCCCAAATCCATATTTATAATGAACAGTTCATTTACAGTCCTTACATGTACCATAAACTAGAATAATACATGGAATCAATGAAAATATTCTGATATTAACTAATGGCATTTCTTCTGAAAATTTAAGCATCAGAAACACTGAGTGAAATATCTTGTCCTCATCCATATCACCTTCTTTCATTGTTCCAGAACTGAGTAATATTCCATTCTGATATATATTGATCTTAATACTTCCTGATAACAAAATTAATATTCTAAATCTTTGCTATTCTCTAGCTTCTCTGTTAAAAACCTCAAAGTTTGGTAATTAAAATTTAAACAAGCCATACAAAAGATATTTCCAATGCTCTATTCTTGTCTTCATTTTTACTCTATAAATATATGAAATGTTGAAAATTCAGAGAAGACACAGACACTACTGAAAAGTGAAAATGTTTCATTCATTACTATAAAATCTTTATCAAAGTAAGGGTAAAAGTTCTCTAGCTTTGATGGGAAGAGTCTAATGGTCCTTTATAACTTTATATGAGGTGGAGTGGGGATAATATATTTCAGACTATTTTCTTGAAGGTAATTTCTGTACTCTGAAGCACTCACTCTTATTTTCTAGTTTTCCACCACTAAAATATTTTCTCTTAATTTACTGGATATTTCTTTTGAAATCATAAATACAGTTGCATCATAATAATGCTTTATAAATTTTTCTGACCAGTGGCAATCTGTAAATTGCTATCAAGTGAGATGGTCTCACAGTCATAATATGATCATAAAACATTAGCACTGGAATACATCTTAAGGAAGGGTGCAGGTAGTAGGATGAGAAAGGAAATTGGGAATTAAGAATGACTCCCTCCTGAGGAAAGAAACCTTGATGGTCTCTTCTAAAGATAAGTTTTGTCTTCACTCTATATGAATATTTTTAGGGAAAGAAAAGTATCAAATAAGCATGTGAATTATCATAAAATATTTTTATAATGAGTGTACTGACAGTGATACTCTATATTGTGAAAAAATAAACATACCTTAATTTTAAACATTTTTTCTTTATTTTAAGGTTTAAATTTCACAGTATTATCATTCATTACCTAAACTTTTCCCATGCTTGATGCTTATTAAATGTAAATATAAAAAAACAATAGGTGTGATATGCTGAAACATGAACATACAGGAAAATGAAACACAAATGAAAAAAAGCAATGCAAAGTTTCAATGAATTTTGCCTTTTATACTTGAATGACTTGTCTTATGACAAGGAATACAACACACTGGTAACTTACACATTTCTATTTCCTCCCTATCAGTCAACAAACTAAATGCAAACATGTCAAGCCATTTTCAGTAAGTATAAAGCTCAAGCCATTATTTATTAAGAGTATCCAATGGGGAGTATTTTGATAAGAAGTAAGGAAACACTTACTGATGGAAAGTCTAGATCTCCTTACCGTAATTGAAACTGCCTGCATTCATCTGAGGTCCTCTGTGGTATCAAAGCAGAGTTTTTACTTAACCACTTGATAGCTTACATTTTCATTCAGCTCAAAACACAGGGTTCCAAGTTCTGAGTGTACACACAGAATCACTGGCAAAATTTTGCCTCCAGAACAGAAAAACAAGTAACTAGAAGTGGTCTTTCATTCTTCTCAATTCATTTTACTTATTAAATAAATCAAATTTTTTAAGTTTTATTTATTTTAGAGAAAGAGAGCATACTCATGTGTGGGGGAATGGCGGAGGGAGAGAGAGAATCCTCAAGCAGACTCCGCATGGAGTCATGGAGCCTGGAGCCCGACACAAGGCTTGATCCCAGGACCCTGAGATCATGATCTGAGGCAAAATCAAAAGTGGGACACTCAACCAACTGAGCCACACAGGTGCCCAAATAAATCAATTTTTTGAATACTGACTACTATCTAGTTTCTCTGAAGTATTTTAGGAAATACAAAGATGAATGTAACAGGGTTCTTGCCTCCAGAGACCTAACCCAACAGCTGAGGAGACTAACAGATATGAAACAGAGAATAATAAATGAAACACAACAAAGTAGTAAATTAAGTTCACTTAGTAGCATTTAAGTAAATTCTTATCTGAGGATAAAAATCAAACCTAATATAAAATTTCACCATTGATTTCAGAGAGGTATTACTTTCTAGAATGGAAAAGCTGTTAATTTTTTACTCTTATGATGAACTGATGGTCTCTCAATGACAAGGTCTGTTTCATCAAGTGGTCTATTGCTCCTATGAGATGAATCTGTCTGAATCTTCAATCTGCATAATGATGAGTTTTGTCTTTCTTTAAAATAAATATATATATATATATATATATATATATTTGAGAAAGAGAGAGAGAGGGAGGGAGGGAGCACTGGAGGAGAGGGACAAACAGACTCTGCGCTAAGCACAAAGCCAGACATGAGGCTCGATCCCACGACTCTGAGATCATGACCTCAGCTAAAACCAGGAGTCGCAGACTCAAAGGACTGAGCCACACAGGCGCCCGAGGCATGTTCTTCAATCATTGTGGGTTTTTTGCCCTAAATTCTGTAATTAGTATCATATTTCTCAATCAGTATAAAAATATCACTGAATGACTTCAGGCATGTTGAATTTTTTATCACCCTCTTCCAAATCAGATTAAAAAGGAAAAAAAAAAAACACTCAAATCTTTTATCACTGTAAGGGTTCTATTTAATATAATAAATTACATTCCACATCTTGCTATTAAAGCTGTTTTCTCAAGTTTCTTTAAATTCAATTCATGGATCTTCAAGCCATTTTAGAAACGATGTAGGATTTAAAAAAAAAACATAAATATAAATAAGCTCACTTCAAATAGAGAAGCTATAGAATAATAACTTTTAATTTTTATCATTTGAGAGAAATAAAATAACTAATTTCTCCAGTTTTCAAAGGAAGGGAAGACCACACAATAAGATAGAGCTTTAATATTTGGGCAAATGTTGAAGACTATGACCCCGGAGAGCAAAGCCTGGTGACACATGACTGGTGATTGTGAGAATGCTGTGACACACGCGCACGCACATACACACACATCTTTATTTTCTGTGCATGACTGAAACTGATTCATTATAAACAACATCAACAGCCCTGCATAATTACCTTGAAAGTGAATAGAAGTCCAAAACCACTGAATGACAGAGAGAGAGAAAATTAGCTATCTGATCCCAAAAGCACCCATCTTCTGACCCCACTGCAAATAGCATACTATTTGGGCTAAAATAAATGAAGGATTTTGAAAATGTGTATCATTAAAGAAAACCAAAATGTGTTCTTATTAAATTATTTGAGGGCAAACATTCCAAGATATCCTATTTCACTCATATTACAAGTGTCTTTATAAAAAAAATAAAAATAAAAAAGAGAAGATACATGCAAGTCATATTTGGGGTTTGAGAGAACCCCAAATTCTTTGAAAACCACTTTGAAACTTCAAATCAAAGCACAATCAGCCAAGCTAGAAACCAAGACACATCTCTAAAAGAACCACTATTGTCAAATTCCCCCAGAGGTATCTTGAAAATCAAGTTAAAAGAGACTAAAATAAAGAAAAAAAATTCAAAAATAATTAAAATTAAGATCCAGCTCTTGAAATGATCTTTACCAAGTGACAAAAATCCTTTTTTTAAAAAAAAGCAAACCTGAATTTGAGCCACCTAATCATTAGAATACTTTAGTTCACTCTGAAAAAAAATCTTGCCCAACAACAGTATAACAGGAGCCTAAAGGTATGATGATTTAAAGATACTAGAAATTGGTTAAAGAGAATGTGAGAGAAAAAGAGAGCAAGAGATGATGATGATGATGATGATGATAATTTTATAATAAACTGGTTACATAAGCCAGTGAATTTCATATTCCTTTAATATGAAATTGAAATAGAGCAGAAAGAGATCAGCAGGCCAAACAGAAACCCACTAAAAAGACATCTGCAATTGTCTTTTAAAATCTATTATAAGCAAGAAAAAGAGAAACGTACTCCTACTTTCTGGACAATTAAACAGAAAATTTCATTTGAAATAAGCGGGGGAAAAAAAACAATATTTAAGATAGCTCCCCTCCTAATTGTCTTTAAGTATCCTCTGTTATTATAGGAAAAACTGAAATCATTAGTCACTGGCCTACATATACAAACACCCAATAACATCTAAAATTATCCCACTAATTGAGCTAGACCCCAATCTAGGTATAGAAAATTACATTACTTTCTCATTTTACAAAGAGAAAGTCAAGGATTAAGTTTAGCTCCAGTAATTTTAGCAAATTTCATAAGGAACTAAAACATTTGTGTAAAATAAGAGACATGAAAACAATAAAGGATTTGTATTATTTCAGTTGCTTAAAACATTCAAATTTGGCAGGGGGAGGGGCAAGATGTTTTGTTTCTCACTTAGCTTTAAAGGTCCTAAAGATAGTTTTGAAACTATCCCTTCACCTGAAAGTTAAGAGCTCACTTTTAGTACTTAAATTGTTTTACTACAAAATGTAAGACAAGATATAGTTTCAATAGTTTAAAATATGAGCCTGGAGAAGCTTACCAATGATAAGTAAAATGTTACATTTTATTAAGTAGGGGATATATTGTTAAATATAAATATGCTTATTGGTGCCTGAATAAGACAAGTGTGGGAAAAAAAAAAAACTTTTAACTTCCAAAACCTGAGTATTATAATAAGGAAGACAGAATTTTATATAAAGCATGAACCAACAACCCTAATTGGCCCTTTAGCCTGGCCTGCTTTTGCTACTCAGCTAATTATTTACAACCATTTTTAATTACCTCTACTCTAACTGAATCTTCCATTTCCACCATAACCTACCCCAGATCTCTCATTTCATTGTAAGCAAATGATTGTGTCTCTTACATAGTAAAGAAAATACACACCATTGGAAAGGGACTCAAACGCCCCACAGGGAATCGATATACAGGCTCATAATTTTCCCACCTTTCCCTCTTGGACTATTGATACAAAGTAGGTGATTCTCTTCTCTTCTAAGGTCACTCTCTAACCTATGCACCAGAGCCCATCTTCTGCTGCTTTACCAGGAACTGTCTCTTAGGTACTGTGTTCTCCATTTGCCCCACTTTTCCATCAGTGGTATAAACAGCCTTAAATCTCTCTTGCCTTTAAAACCTTCCCTTAATTCCCCGCTAGCTACTGCCCTGTTTCCCTTTACAGCCAATTTTCTAAGAAGTGTGGCTTTATATTCATGACTTCCCTTTCCTCATCACTTTCTTCTCTTTCTACAGTCTGGGTTCTATTCCAACCACTCCCTCCCATCACACTCTGAGTAGTCATCAGGGTACGCCACACTGTTAAACACAGCAGTTACTTTTCAGTTTTCATTGTGCTTAAGCTTTAGCAGTAAAAGCCAAAACAATTCACCACTCCTTGAAACGCTTTTCCTTTGGCTTTCATGACAGTGTATGCTCTTGGTTTTTCTCCCAACTCTTTGCACTCTGTTTTCAGTTTCCATCATGGAAATGATTCGTTTCCATCAACAAATCATTCTTTTTTGCCCAGGCTTCTGGAGTTCTTGAAGAGAAGGTTTCAGTCCTCTTCTTCTGTAAGTCCACAGAGGGAATTACTTTGTCTTTTATAATAATAAATTTCTAAGAGTAAATGGGATAAAGGAATGAATTTTTTTACAGATGAAAACACTGAGGCTCAAAGAAGTACAGTGATTTATTCAGGCATTCAGAAAAACACTTCCTCCCTAACTGAGTCAGAGTTTATTTTGACTCATTGTCCAATCTTCTCTCCACTATATTGTTTCTTAATGTCTGACAAAATGAAGGCGTTTTTCAGAATCACCTCAATTATACAAGCACATAAAAGTTTAAGGTTAAGAAAAGATGAAAAATTATTCAGTCAATGCAAACTACTCTATTTGTGAGAGCTTCAAAGACCAATATATGTTTAAAGCTAAGTCAACCACGTGTTTAACAACTATAAATGAAACATGACCCAGAAAAGTGACCTATGCCACCATCATGGGACATTCATAATTTTATGAAAATCAAATCATGTATATCAGAAGTGCAATTATACTCATATTGTACTGAGATCTGCAAATAAGTACACTACCTCAATTTCTGGAGCTAACAATCTTCCTGACTCCTCTCAGTACTAAGAAATATTGGAAATCTTGATTAAGAAAATCTATCTCTTCTACATTGAATAGTCTCCTTCAGTTCAAATACTCCGTCTATTTAAAGTTTGGCTCCATATTGGCTCTGGTTTAAATAGTTCTTTTGGATGGCTTAGTGTTCCTAGGGAATGCTTGGTCTTTGAGAGTTCCCTCACCCTCCTCTCTTCCAATGTCATCTGACTGAGTGAGGGAATGTGCACCATTCCCATAATAGTCTGGGGTAGGTCCTGATATAGCAAGAATGGACCCTGGACTCCTGCCTGGTATCTGCAGAGGTGAGGCCACTTGAGTCTGCTCCCTGAATGGGTGACTGAGATATGGCTATTAGAGATTCTTCTATGGGACTACAGCTCCCCCCAGTCTTCTTAGAGACCCCATATATCTGCCTGGATGTTTCTACAAACCCCTATTCTGCCCTTGAGTGTCGATTTGCAGGGTAAGAGGCCAGCAGTCAGGAGAGGTACACAACAAAAGAACTCTTTGCCATCTCTGCATCCTTCTCTCTCCTAAATCCATGAGGGCCTAAAGAAAAGGACCACTCTCTCTTTCATCTCTTTTATTCCCCTATCCCTTTTTTTTTTCTTTTTTTGCCAGGACTTCCCTCTCATATCCCTTCTCAAATTACAGATTCATGATTCAACCCCAGGACCCAGCACAGAGGGAAAACCCAATAAAGGAGTACACAATGGAGGCATAAGAAATCTAGTGTGCCCATTACAGATATTCAAACATTTGAATATGTTGCCTCACTAGATAGAGTCCAGGAATGAGAAAGACGAGATTCTGCCAGTGCTACTTTCAAAAGACAACTTCTCCACCCGGTTAGTGTTCAGAGACAAAGGAAAGACATTATTTGGTGTTTTCCTATAAATGCCTGAATTTTTAGCCACTAGGCTCCTGTCAGTAATCAAAATCATTTAAGTTCAATCAAAGTTAAATAAAATCTAACCTAGCAAACAAAAACAAACAAAAGGAGAGACAGATCTCCCCACTCCTACCATCATTCCATTATGGTACATAGAACATGATCTTGTGTGATAAGCACATACACGGGAGACATCCCTCCTTTCACTATCCAGGATAAAATGATTAAACAGTATCAAATCTTTACTCCCAAGTTGGCTCTGCTGCAGCCTGAAGCTTCCATATGTACTTTTTATACAAATAAGTTCCATCTGGTAGTTTTTGTTATATATTTTAAACATAACCTCACTAATTACATAATTAATAACTAAAAAATAAAAATTATTTGAACATATGCAGATATCATTACAAACTCAAATTGACTTAGAAGAAGGCCCAATATGCCTAAAAAGCAGTATGCTATTTTCTACTCATATCATTAAATCCAATATTTTCTAACATTCTTTTCCCTGCAAATGAATTCTTTGGCCAAAGAGTAACTATTTTTCACAGGTAATTTGGTGAGGCTTGTCACAGTCCAAACAAAACAAAACAAAACAAAAAGGGTAAAATACAAATAGGAAATTAAGGTTTTTTATCATAAAGTCAAATACAAATATCAGATAAACAATTAGAAACTTTATTTGAAGCAAACAAGGTTTACATGGGTGAAAGGCAGAGAGAAAGAAGAAAGAAAAGTTCAGTTATGAGCTTGTGTCTTAACATAATCTTACCAACATAATACTGAGTCTTTATCTAATTAAACATCTACAGTACACAACTTGAAAGAAAGCCTTAACCTTTGAATAATGGAATATGTTTTCTAAGAAGTTCTGGTCTGCTGAAAGTAGGAAAACCATGCTATGCTCATCCTTAACTATAAAAGGTAAGTGAAGGGTGATTTGACTTCAGGATCAATTATCAACATCTCTAGTCTATTATTTTGTTTGCTGCTTTTTTTGTTTTTCCTTTGGGGAAAGACTTTTAAAGTATTTCAAGGAGGTAGTTATTCTCATATATCCTGCATAAAATTAAGACAGTTACGTAATGCAAATTAATTGTCTTCCTTAGCTAAGGCAGCCCTTACAAAACACCCTAGACTGAATGGCTTAAACAGCTGAAGTTTGTTCTCTCACAGCTCTAGAGCGTGGAAATTCCAAGATGGAGGTCCACAGAATTCAGTTTCTGGTGAGAGTTCCCTCCAGGTTTCAGATGGCTGCCTTCTCACTATGTTCTCACATGGCAGGAGAAAAACAAACAGACAGAGAGACAGTAAGAGAGAGAGAATCTTCCTCCTCTCAGGCCACAGTCCTATGAGATTAGGGCTCCATCCTTACTAACTGGTTTAACTTTAATTATCTCCTAAAGATTCCATATTCCATAAACCTATTCCATATAATAGGTCACATTAGGGATTAGGGTTTTCACATATGAATTTCAGTGAAGGGACATAATTTAGTTGGTAACATTAGTCAATCATGTTTCTTGGAAATCATCTTTTGGATTATGTAACACTATTTGCTAATGATACTTCTTGATTGTAGTAAAAATTAAATAAATAAATTGGTGTCTTGATTGAAAATGATGAAGCCTGGAATTATGCAGTATTGCTGTGGACTCCAAGGTTGAGAAGCAAATATTAGTTATTTTCTAAGCTGGAGGGTCTCAAATATTTGAGACCAAGATTGTTAGTTAACAGGTCATTGCTAGTAAAATGGTGGTCTTCACCTCTGAAAGCTGAATGTCAAAATATGTGTTTTCCTTACTTCTGCTGTGTTTGTAATCCAAGGCTTAAATCTCTTAAAAACCCTCACTGAGTTTATCTTGACATTTTACTTAACAACAGGAGTCAGTTTTCCTCACCATAAAGTCCACTGGGCTTATGGAGGTGCCAGCAATCATCAAAGCCAGAGTCAAGCAATGAACTGGCAGAAAGCATGTTATGAAATTCTTTTGTCAAATCCACTAATAAAAACAAGACCAATAAAAATGAATTCATGTTTCTTTTTGCCCTTATTCTTACTTTGACTTTACATTCTTCTTTTGATCCTTATATCTATGACCAAATAATATCAGATTTGACTTTAGGACTTATAAACAGTTTTCTAAGATATCTGAAACAAAAAGCAGATATCTCCCTGTTGTGGTTTGATATCTATTTGCTGAGAGCAACAGATGTCAAAAAATATGTACCTGGCCTTTCTGCCTTCTGCATGCCAAGCCCTGAACAAATTTACATAACAAACTGAATTTCCCCAAGAAAAAAATTATTTCCTTCGCATATTTAAGGATACAGATGAAAAAGTTTAAAGCACATTGTAGGATATCAAATATTTTACCAGTTAATGATACTTTTTTGATTGAGGACCTGACCAGATAAAAATTAAATTTTAAACAATATTTATGAAAACACCATTTGCTATTTTAAATGGTGTTATTGATCATCCGGAAAAATGGGAAACAAGTATAAAATGCTTAAACTAAATCCCAAATTTAGCCAATGACATTCTCTTTTTTAATTTTGTTTTTGGTTGATTCTTTTTTGAATTTTTTTTTTTTTTTAAATTTTGAGGGCTGCCTGGGTGGCTCAGTTGATTAAGCATCTGCCTTCTGCTCAAGCTCAGGTCATGATCCCAGTGTCCTGGGATCAAGCCCTGCATCAGGCTTCCTGCTCAGTGGGGAGGTCTGCTTCTCCCTCCTCCTCTGCCCCTCCTCCCTGTGTATGTTCTGTCTCTCAAATAAATAAATAAATCTTTTAAAAAATAAAAATATATTTTTTAATTTTTTAAAATTTTTTAACTTTAATTCCAGTGTGGTTAACATACAGTTTCTATTAGTTTTAGGTGTATGATATAGTGATTCAACAATTCCATATGTTGCTCAGTGTTCATCAAGATAAGTGAACTCTTAAGATTTAACCTATGTTTTATTTATTTGTATTTATTTTTTTAAGATTTTATTTTTAAGTAATCTCTATACTCAATATGGGGCTCAAACTTACAACTCCTCTCACATTCTTCTGACTGAGCTAGCCAGGCACCCCTAACCTACATTTTAAAATCTGAAAGAAAAAAAAAATCAGAATATCAGATTTAGTTTTTTTGTTTTCCTGAAGCCATACATCTTCTGAAGATATACCAAATGTTGTCACTGTCAAGCAAAAAGAGAAGAAAAGAGGTTTAGATAATCAGTTCTTTCTATCTCATGTGGCTATCTCCACCATCTGACAAAATATGTCAAATAAGAATAGTAAAAAAGGAAAGGCATAAGAGAAATCAGAAAGTCAAAACTATCTTCATGGAAAAAAAACAATGTCAACCTGGTGTTTCACCATTGATGGGTTGAGTATTTCTTCCATGAGGTCTCTTTAGTGGGTTTTATTTTGTTATTGGTATCTACATATGTTAAAGATGATCCCTGTGTATTAGCCCCTATGTTTATTTCTTCACAACAGGTTAAGACCATTAAGCCAAGTGCACCAGCCCCAAACTCAAATTCTTACGTATCCAGACAATTGTTTTAAACATAGCCCAAATAAGCATATTTTTAGCAATTTAGAGGCTGTTTTGTATCCTCCATGAAACAGCACTCAACATCTGAGAGCCAAAGGTAAAACAAATTTCATGGTTATAAAACATCACAAACTACTGTTGTTTTTCTGAGTTCTCTAACCCAGAGACTCCCCAGCGTCCTCACTTGTCCTCTTCCCCTTCCAGATGGTGGCCCTGTGCTGCTATCTCAGGAAGGTCTTCTGCTGTCCAAGTTTGTTAACATTATTGTCATCTTATGGTCCTGTCTATTCCTTGATCAGCCCCCAAACCCTCAAACTCATCACAGTTTCCTTAATTATGTCATGGATTTATGGCAATTTGAAAAACAAAATTATGGTTGTATCTGGGTTACAATAAACAAAGGAAATGGCAGCATAAAACCCACGTGGCAATATCTGTGATCTAGTAAATTATAAGTCCACATTAATGAATCATAACTGAAAAAAATATCATAGATTGTGCAAAAAAATACATAGTTCAAAGTATAATTATGAGGTCTAACTTGATAAATCAATTGAAAGCAAATGAAAGAGAAATTAGATTTATATGACAATTACATTTATCATAGTACACATTTTGAAAAATTGGGGAGAATTTCTATTTCTTTAACATAGAATAACAACAAGAAAACTACAGATGAGGGGATGGAAAAATTTTTCTGTGAAGGTTTAGATAGTAAATAATTTAGGTTTTTTACAAGTCATATTTGGGCTTGGTCTCCTAGTAATTTTCTGTTTCCTTTATCTCCTATTCTTCTCCTCCTTTTCCTCCTCCCCTTTTCTTGCTCCTGTTCTTCCTCCTAATTCTCCTCTTCCTCCTTCTTGTTTTTCTTTGTTAGCAACCTTTTAAAAATGTAAAAACCATTCTTAGTTCACTGCTATATAAAACCAGCAACATTTTAGATGAGGCTTATAGCTATTTTTGCCAACCTCTGAACAAAACAAAGCTGGTATCTTTATTGTTTTCCAATATACCATAATCTTTACTCATTTTTCCTCCTCATGCCTTTGAATTTATTGTTGAATTTGCTGTTTCTGTCACTTGGACTTGGACTGCCCATCCCTCTTTCTTTGCTAATTTAAGCTACACATACTTTAAGGCAAAATTTACATTCTACTTCCTCCAAGAAACTTATCTGACCAGCATAAATTAAAGTTAGTATTTTTGTGATGAATATAACCACAGAAATCTATGAAATACCACATTATCCATTATTTGCATTCACAATTCCAGACACCAATATCAAGTTGCCTCATGTACAACTTCTTGATAGTTTCATTGGTCATGTTTCAATATTGTAATTCTTTGAAAATCATACCTACTATACTCTTTAAATCTCAAATTAAGTGAATCATATTGCATTGTTTTTCTGTTAAGTCTACTAAGTTAATATATTTGTTCTACTTGGTGGCTTTAAAACAGCTATAAACTGAAGGTCTTTTGTCTGCTTAGGATTCAGAAAACCTAAGAGAATGTTGCTACCATCTTAACAACAAGAAAAAGTCAAATAATTTACAAAATCAAACATTTCTTTAGTCTATAGGAGACCTGAGGTTGTAAGTCAAGCAAATACACTGAATTAACAGTACATATAAAATCTCACCTTTGGCAAGGCATAAGAGGATGAAGTACTTATCATAGAAGTAGGTAAGAATAAATTACGTTATATTTTAATAAATCCTTAAAGTCTGAGAATTGACTGTTATATAAGTTTGGAAAAACTGAAATCCCTAGAAAGAAGTATATTTTGCACTCACAATCTTTTTTCCATAAGCCTATCTCATGCAAATTTAAGGTCAGGGCAGGAAACTGTGGAGAACTCTCCTGAGTAACACAGATACATGGGTTATCAGATATCTCTGAGGAACAGACATAAAAAGAACTTATACAAACTTTCTCAGATGCTTCTCTTATCAAAGGATGAAAAATATTAAATTGTTGAAATAAAGGCAAAAAGTGCCACTGCTCCTAGGATTCAGGTAAAAATCCTGTTTCTTAGAGCATAGTAGCGGCACAATCCCATCTGCTTCTGGGTAATAAATAAGAACCCCTCCTGTCTCCAAGACATAACCACATCCACTATTCCTGAGGCAGGAATAGAAAGAGAAGAGGCAAAATTTTTTTACTCCTGAAGGAGAAGCAGATAAGTCTCTTGGACTTAAGATCCTACACTGATATATAGCAGAGGTCTGCTACTGGTAAAAAAGCAGGAAATACTCTTCCACCTGGGATTCTCAAAATATACAAGACAGGGTTTGGCAGACACAAGGAAGAAAGCCAGGTCTGTGGGAACTATAACCCCAAGGGCCAGGAACAGAGAGCTTACCTAAAAATGAGTCTAGACCAGGATAATAGAGCACCCTCCTCTCCTAACATGAGCAGCAATCAATAGCAAGCTATTTCTGGGACAGGGGAATAATATACACAGAGATCCCCTCTATAATGCAGGCATGGAGGGACTGCTGAAAGCTGAAGGCAGAGGGGGAACACTGAAGGAAACCCTAGCTCTCCAGGCTCCACTCCTCATGCAAGATAAAAACAACCTACAACTATAGGAATTCAAAGACTGTGGTGCAATGAAGATTAAATACCAACAATCAAACCAAAATCCAGCTCAAGTAGTAACAATATTGACTCAACCCGCCATACTAACAACCTGACAGAAGAAATGTTCTAATTTCCGAGATAAAATAATTTTTACCCCAGTCTTTACTAGTATTCTTCAGTACATGAAACTGTCATTTGGTCAAAAATTATGAGACATGCAAAAAAACGAAGGAAAAATCTCAGTCAAAAGATAAACCAATCAATAAAATTAGAATGAGATATCCATATGGTGACACTATCAAACAGCAACATTATAAGTATAATTAATATGTTAGCAGATCTTCTAGAAAAGGTGAACTATATATAAAAACAGATGGGAAATTTCCATAGTGATATGGAAACAATAAAATAAGAGTCAAATAAAAATGCTGTAAATTTTAAATCACAGTATCAGAGATGGAGAATTCCTTTGACATGTTTATCAACATACTGGACACAGCTATGAAAATAAAAAGCAAAAACAAACAAAAAAACAAAAAACAAAAAAACAGTGAACTTGAAGATACGTCAATAGAAATTATCCAAACCGAAATAAAGAAGAGAGAAATCAAATAGAATATTCAAGAGATAAAGGACAATACTCAAATGCAATACTATAAATGTGAGTCCCAGAAAAAGAATAAAAACTGTGTAAAAGAAATATTTGAAGACAACCAAAGTTACAAAGAACAAAGATAAAAATTACAGCAAAGTTCTCATCAGATGATACAAACCAAAAGACAATGAAATGACATTTTGAGCATAATTCATAGAAAAAAAAATTCTTGAGTGGTTGGGTTATGGACATTGGGGAAAGTATGTGCTATGGTGAGTGCTGTGAAGTGTGTAAGCCTGACGATTCAAAGACGTGTACTCCTGGGGCAAATAATACATTATATGTTAATTTAAAAAAAGAAAGAAAAAATTCTTCTCAAAACAGCATATTCAGTAAAAATACATCTACTTTTTTAAGTTTAAGATAAAAATTTTTAGAAAAAAAAAAAGTCATTGCCAGCAGACCTTCACTACAAGAAATGTTAAAGGAAATCCTTCATTCAGAAAGAGTTTGAAATCAGATGAAAATGTGAATTTTTACAAAGAAAAGAAGATGCGAGAAACAGTAAAAATGAAGGTAAACATAAAGGTTTTTTTCTTACCTTTGATGACTTTAAAAGATATGACTGCCCAAACCAAAAATAGTAATAATGTACTGTGGGATTTTTTGTATATGTGGAAGTAAAATATATGATAATGATAACATAAAAGATAAAATAGAGGAATGGAATAAACTATGTTTGAAGGTAAATTATGATAAATTAAGATGTAAATGGCAAATCTTACCTAGATTGAATACTTAAAAAAAAGAAGAAAAGGTAGTGTTAATAAGCCAATAAAGGAGATAAAATAGTCCAAAAAAAAAAAAAAGAAAAAAGAAATGAAAGAAGAGAAATAAATTGATAGGACAATAGAAAACAAATAGCAAGATGATACATAAATAGCAATCCTATTATTAAACTAATAGTTATATTAAATGCAAATAGCCTAAACACTTCGACTAAATGGCAGCCATCATCAAACTAGATGAAAAGGAAGTAGCCAACTATATATTGTCTACAAGAAACCTCTTTGGCCACAAATAAGTTAGAAGTAAAAGGAAGGAAAAGTATGTATTATTCAACACTGATCAAAACAAAGTTGCAATTATTAAAATCATATCAAAATAAACATCAAAAGTAAAAATCAGGGAGAAAAAAGATATACATAATGATATAGAAGTAGTATCAAGAAGACATACTAATCTAAATGCATATACACCAAATGACAGAGCTCTAAAATATAAAAATCAAAAACTGATGAAATTAAAAGGAGAAATAGACAAATTTATTGTTAGACTTCACTTGTCTCTGAATCACTATTACAGTGTAAGAGAGCATATCAGTAAAGATATAGAAGGCTGAAACAATACTATAAAGCAACTTGACCTGACATTTGTACAACTCTTCATCTAAAAGTGGGGATATATATGGTTTTTGCAAATGTTAATGGAAACTCCACAAAGATATAGTGGGACATAAAACAAAAATCAACGATTTAAAAAGTTTAAGTCATACAGAGTATGTTTTATAATTACAATGGAACTAACCTAGAAATCAGTATGAGAAAAATGCCAGAAAAATCCCGAAATGTTTATAAGTTAAACAACACTTCTAAATAACCACAGGCCAATGAAGAAAACATAAAGGAAATTATAAAATATTTTGCACTGAGTAAAAAAGAAAACACAATATATCGAAATCTGTGGAATAAAGCTAAAGCAATACCAAAAACGTAGTTTCTAGCAATAAATGCTTAAATTTAAAAAAAGAATAAAGGGAGAGGAGTCAAGATGGCGGAGAAGTAGCAGGCTGAGACTACTTCAGGTAGCAGGAGATCAGCTAGATAGCTTATCTAAAGATTGCAAACACTTACAAATCCACAGGGAGATCAAAGAGAAGAAGAACAGCAATTCTAGAAACAGAAAATCAACCACTTTCTGAAAGGTAGGACTGGCGGAAAAGTGAATCCAAAGTGACGGGAAGGTAGACCGCAGTGGGAACGGCCGGCTCCTGGCAAGTGGCGGAGCAACGGAGCACAAAATCAGGACTTTTAAAAGTCTGTTCCACTGAGGAACATCTCTCCAGAGGCTTAACTGGGGTGAAGCCCATGCGGGGTCAGCGTGGACTCAGGTCCCGCAAGGTCACAGAAGGATCAGGGGTGTCTGAGTGTTGCAGAGCTTACAGGTATTAGAACAGGGAAGCTGGCTACAGAGACAGAGCTGAGGAGTGAGCTCTCAGCTCAGGGTTACCTTGAACCCATCACAGGCTCGGTCCACTGGGAGCGCGGCTGGAGGCCAGGGTGATGGGAGTAATCGGGCGCTGTTCTCTGAGGGCTCACTGAGGAGTGGGGCCCCGGGCTCTCGACTCCTCTGGGCTGGAGACTGGGAGGCCGCCATCTTCATTCCCATCCTCCGGAACTCTACGGAAAGCGCTCAGGGAATAAAAGCTCCCAAAAGCAAACCCGGGTGGATTACTCAGCCCGGACCCTGGTAAGGGCGGTGCAATTCCTCCTGGGGCAAAGACACTTGAGAATCACTACAACAGGCCCCTCCACCAGAAGATCAACAAGAAATCCAGCCAGGACCAAGTTCACCTACCAAGGAGTGCAGTTTCAATACCAAGGAGAGCAGCGGAATTCCAGAGGAGGAGAAAGCAAAGCACGGAACTCATGGCTTTCCTCTCCATGATTCTTTAGCTTTGCAGTTAATTTAATTTTTTTTCTTTTTCAATTTTTTTTTCTCTTCTTATGCCAAATTTTTTTAACTTTTACCCTTTTCTTTTTTAACGTTTTTTAACTAGTTTATCTAATATATATATATATATATATATATATTCTTTTTTATATTTTTTCTTTATTTGTTTTCTCTTTTTAATTGTTTCTTTCTTTCTTTTTTTTTTCTTTATGAACCTCTTTTTATCCCCTTTCTCCCCCCTCATGATTTGGGATCTCTTCTGATTTGGTTAGCATATTTTCCTTGGGTTGTGGCCACCCTTTTAGTATTTTATTTGCTCCTTCATATACTCTTATCTGGACAAAATGACAAGGGGGAAAAATTCACCACAAAAAAAAAAGAACAAGAGGCAGTACCAAAGGCTAGGGACCTAATCAATACAGACATTGGTAATATGTCAGATCTAGAGTTCAGAATGATGATTCTCAAGGTTCTACCGGGCTCAAAAAAGGCATGCAAGATATTAGAGAAACCCTCTTGGGAGACATAAAAGCCCTTTCTGGAGAAATAAAAGAACTAAAATCTAACCAAGTTGAGATCAAAAAAACTATTAATGAGGTGCAATAAAAAATGGAGGTTCTTACTGCTAGGATAAATGAGGCAGAAGAAAGAATTAGCGATATAGAAGACCAAATGACAGAGAATAAAGAAGCTGAGCAAAAGAGGGACAAACAGCTACTGGACCACGAGGGCAGAATTCGAGAGATAAGTGACACCATAAGATGAAACAACATTAGAATAATTGGGATTCCAGAAGAAGAAGAAAGAGAGAGGGGAGCAGAAGGTATATTGGAGAGAATTATTGGAGAGAATTTCCCCAATATGGCAAAGGGAACAAGCATCAAAATCCAGGAGGTTCAGAGAACCCCCCTCAAAATCAATAAGAATAGGTCCACACCCCGTCACCTAATAGTAAAATTTACAAGTCTTAGTGACAAAGAGAAAATCCTGAAAGCAGCCCGGGAAAAGAAGTCTGTAACATACAAAGGTAGAAATATTAGATTGGCAGCAGACTTATCCACAGAGACCTGGCAGGCCAGAAAGAACTGGCATGATATATTCAGAGCACTAAACGAGAAAAACATGCAGCCAAGAATACTATATCCAGCTAGGCTATCATTGAAAATAGGAGAGATTAAAAGCTTCCAGGACAAACAAAAACTGAAAGAATTTGCAAACACCAAACCAGCTCTATAGGAAATATTGAAAGGGGTCCTCTGAGCAAAGAGAGACCCTAAAAGTAGTAGATCAGAAAGGAACAGAGACAATATACAATAACAGTCACCTTACAGGCAATAAAATGGCACTAAATTCATATCTCTCAATAGTTACCCTGAATGTTAATGGGCTAAATGCCCCAATCAAAAGACATAGGGTATCAGAATGGATAAAAAAACAAAGCCCATCTACATGTTGCCTACAAGAAACTCATTTTAAACCCGAAGACACTTTCAGATTTAAAGTGAGGGGGTGGAAAAGAATTTACCATGCTAATGGACATCAGAAGAAAGCAGGAGTGGCAATCCTTGTATCAGATCAATTAGATTTTAAGCCAAAGACTATAATAAGAGATGAGGAAGGACACTATATCATACTCAAAGGATCTGTCCAACAGAGAGATCTAACAATTTTAAATATCTATGCCCCTAACGTGGAAGCAGCCAACTATATAAACCAATTAATAACAAAATCAAAGAAACACATCAACAATAATACAATAATAGTAGGGGATTTTAACACTCCCCTCACTGAAATGGACAGATCATCCAAGCAAAATACCAACAAGGAAATAAAGGCCTTAAATGACACACTGGACCAGATGGACATCACAGATATATTCAGAACATTTCATCCCAAAGCAACAGAATACACATTCTTCTCTAGTGCACATGGAACATTCTCCAGAATAGATCGCATCCTCGGTCCTAAATCAGGTCTCAACCGGTATCAAAAGATTGGGATCATTCCCTACATATTTTCAGACCACAATGCTCTGAAGCTAGAACTCAATCACAAGAGGAAAGTTGGAAAGAACCCAAATACATGGAGACTAAACAGCATCCTTCTAAAGAATGAATGGGTCAACCAGGAAATTAAAGAAGAATTGAAAAAATTCATGGAAACAAATGATAATGAAAACACAACGGTTCAAAATCTGTGGGACACAACAAAGGCAGTCCTGAGAGGAAAATATATAGTGGTACAAGCCTTTCTCAAGAAACAAGAAAGGTCTCAGGTATACAACCTAACCCTACACCTAAAGGAGCTGGAGAAAGAACAAGAAAGAAACCCTAAACCCAGCAGGAGAAGAGAAATCATAAAGATCAGAGCAGAAATCAATGAAATAGAAACCAAAAAAACAATAGAACAAATCAACGAAACTAGGAGCTGGTTCTTTGAAAGAATTAATAAGATTGAGAAGCCCCTGGCCAGACTTATCAAAAAGAAAAGAGAAAGGACCCAAATAAATAAAATCATGAATGAAAGAGGAGAGATCACAACTAACACCAAAGAAATACAGACAATTATAAGAACATATTATGAGCAACTCTATGCCAACAAATTTGACAATCTGGAAGAAATGGATGCATTCCTAGAGACATATAAACTACCACAACTGAACCTGGAAGAAATAGAAAGCCTGAACAGACCCATAACCAGTAAGGAGATTGAAACAGTCATCAAAAATCTCCAAACAAACAAAAGCCCAGGGCAGATGGCTTCCCGGGGGAATTCTATCAAACATTTAAAGAAGAACTAATTCCTATTCTCCTGAGACTGTTCCAAAAAATAGAAATGGAAGGAAAACTTCCAAACTCATTTTATGAGGCCAGCATAACCTTGATCCCCAAACCAGACAAGGATCCCATCAAAAAAGAGAACTACAGACCAATATCCTTGATGAACACAGATGCAAAAATTCTCACCAAAATACTAGCCAATAGGATTCAACAGTACATTAAAAGGATTATTCACCACGACCAAGTGGGATTTATTCCAGGGCTGCAAGGTTGGTTCAACATCCGCAAATCAATCAATGTGATACAACACATTAATAAAAGAAAAAACAGGAACCATATGATACTCTCCATAGATGCTGAAAAAGCATTTGACAAAGTACAGCATCCCTTCCTGATCAAAACTCTTCAAAGTGTAGGGATAGAGGGCACATACCTCAATATTATCAAAGCCATCTATGAAAAACCCATCGCAAATATCATTCTCAATGGAGAAAAACTGAAAGCTTTTCCTCTAAGGTCAGGAACACGGCAGGGATGTCCGTTATCACCACTGCTATTCAACATAGTACTAGAAGTCCTAGCCTCAGCAATCAGACAACAAAAAGAAATTAAAGGCATCCAAATCGGCAAAGAAGAAGTCAAACTATCACTCTTCGCAGAAGATATGATACTATATCTGGAAAACCCAAAAGACTCCACTCCAAAACTGCTAGAACTTGTACAGGAATTCAGCAAAGTGTCAGGATATAAAATCAATGCACAGAAATCAGTTGCATTTCTCTACACCAACAACAAGACAGAAGAAAGAGAAATTAAGAAGTCAATCCCATTTACAATTGCACCCAAAACTATAAGATACCTAGGAATAAACCTAACCAAAGAGGCTAAGAATCTATACTCAGAAAACTATAAAGTACTCATGAAAGAAATTGAGGAAGACACAAAGAAATGGAAAAATGTTCCATGCTCCTGGATTGGAAGAACAAATATTGTGAAAATGTCTACGCTACCTAAAGCAATCTACACATTTAATGCAATTCCTATCAAAGTACCATCCATTTTTTTCAAAGAAATGGAATAAATAATCCTAAAATTTATATGGAACAAGAAAAGACCTCGAATAGCCAAAGGAATATTGAAAAAGAAAGCCAAAGTTGGTGGCATCACAATTCTGGACTTCAAGCTGTATTACAAAGCTGTCATCATCAAGACAGCATGGTACTGGCACAAAAACAGACACATAGATCAATGGAACAGAATAGAGAGCCCAGAAATAGACCCTCAACTCTATGGTCAACTAATCTTCGACAAAGCTGGAAAGAATGTCCAATGGAAAAAAGACAGCCTCTTCAATAAATGATGTTGGGAAAATTGGACAGCCACATGCAGAAAAATGAAATTGGACCATTTCCTTATACCACACATGAAAAGAGACTCAAAATGGATGAAGGACCTCAATGTGAGAAAGGAATCCATCAAAATCCTTGAGGAGAACACAGGCAGCAACCTCTTCGACCTCAGCTGCAGCAACATCTTCCTAGAAACATCTCCAAAGGCAAGGGAAGCAAGGGCAAAAATGAACTATTGGGATTTCATCAAGATCAAAAGCTTTTGCACAGCAAAGGAAACAGTTCACAAAACCAAAAGACCACTGACAGAATGGGAGAAGATATTTGCAAACCACATATCAGATAAAGGGCTAGTGTCCAAAACCTATAAAGAACTTAGCAAACTCAACACCCAAAGAGCAAATAATCCAATCAAGAAATGGGCAGAAGACATGAACAGACATTTCTGCAAAGAAGACATCCAGATGGCCAACAGACACATGAAAAAGTGCTCCATATCACTCGGCATCAGGGAAATACAAATCAAAACCACAATGAGATATCACCTCACACCAGTCAGAATGGCTAAAATTAACAAGTCAGGAAATGACAGATGCTGGAGAGGATGCGAAGAAAGGGGAACCCTCCTCCACTGTTGGTGGGAATGCAAGCTGGTGCAACCACTCTGGAAAACAGCATGGAGGTTCCTCAAAATGTTGAAAATAGAAACACCCTATGACCCAGCAATTGCACTGCTGGGTATTTACCCTAAAGATACAAACCTAGTGATCCAAAGGGGCAAGTGCACCCTAATGTTTATACCAGCAATGTCTACAATAGCCAAACTATGGAAAGAACCAAGATGTCCATCAACAGATGAATGAATAAAGAAGATGTGGTATATATACACAATGGAATACTATGCAGCCATCAAAAGAAATGAAATCTTGCCATTTGCGACGACGTGGATGGAACTAGAGGGTATCATGCTTAGCGAAATAAGTCAATCGGAGAAAGACAACTATCATATGATCTCCCTGATATGAGGGAGAGGAGATGCAACATGGGGGGTTAAGGGGGTAGAATATGAGTAAATGAAACAAGATGGGATTGGGAGGGAGACAAACCATAAGTGACTCTTAATCTCACAAAACAAACTGAGGGTTGATGGGGGGAGGGGGGTTGGGAGAGGGTG